>NC_041390.1:437258768-437372204 GCF_002162155.2 Triticum dicoccoides | reverse complement strand
GCCAAGGAGGTCGCCCATCGGCTTCCGACCGAGGGACAGATCGTCCCTACCCTGGAGCCCCATGAGAGGGTAGTTTTCATCCTCCACTTTGTCTGCGGGCTGGGATTCCCACTACACCCCTTCGTCCGCAGGCTCATGTTCTACTATGGGCTGGATTTCCATGATCTGGCCCCTAATTCCTTCCTCACCATCTCGGCGTTCATCGTCGTGTGTGAGGCTTTCCTCCGCATCCCCCCCCACTCATTTCGGACTGTGGCTGAAGACCTTCAATGTGAAGCCAAAGGTGGTGGGCGGTGAACACGTAGAGTGCGAAGGCGCCATGGTGAGCAAAATGTCCAACGTCCCGTGGCCCAAAGGCACCTTCATGGAGACCGTCAAGGGGTGGCAAAAGTTGTGGTTCTACATCACAGAGCCCCGCGACACTACCTGGGCCGCGGCTCCCGAATTCAAATCCGGGGCCCCAATGCGGCTCATCTCCTAGCAAGAGAAGGGCCTGGATTGGCCTTCGTCGGACGAGCTGACAGCGCTCCAGACACGCATCAGGAGCATGATGGACAAGAACGTCAAGCTTGTCGATGTGATTTAGGTGATGCTATTTCACCAGATCCTTCCATGCCAGAGCCGGGCTTGCCACCTATGGGAGTTCGATCCGGCCGAGCACAAGACCCTGCAATGGTTCTTCGGAACTACACACGAAGATATCTGGGAGGTGCTCTTCAAGGCCAACACGACGTGGCCGAAGACAACCAAGGACCATGGGCACGACCTGGCCCATCCCGCCAGTTTAGTAAGTTTTCCGTTGTTTCAAGGTGTATTCCTTACTTGCTTATTCAAGGAGGGTGTCCGAACTTCCCCATTTGTTTTTTCAGGCATGGACAAAGAAGGCGGAGCAGATTTAGTGTCCGGCTCCGCTGGCCGAGGATCCAGCCATCCCGCGTCCGACGAAGATGCTGGTTCCGGCGCCCTACAAGGCGCCGGAGAAGAAGGCCAAGAAGAAGGCCAAGGAGACCAGAGGTGGCCTCCGTCCCAAGGGTACTTCTGACATGGTGTCCGAAGACGCCGAAACTCACTCTGCCGCCGAAGATGACGAGGAGGAGGAAGAGGAAGAGGAAAGCAACTCCCCTCTCCCGGAGGGGGGAATGAAGAAGAGGGCGGCCTCCACAAATCTGGAGGCAGAGGCGTCCAAGAAGGAGAAGGTATCCCTCGCGGATAGCTCTACGTGGGACGTCGACAACAGATCAGAATGGTGCCCCGGAGATAAGCCTCAAGCCAAATCGTGAGTATTCAAAGACCCAGACGCATTCATATATCAGCCTCTTTACTTCATTAGTTTAACATGTGAAATCATGCACTTGCAGTCCGGCTCGATCCGCCCTAAAGCGATCCTTGTCTTCGGGGAACTCGCTGGACCCGAAGGTGATGGACAGCGGGTCCCCTCCGACGGCCTCCTCTCCCAGGGCCATGGATTACACCGAGGTGTTGTCCGAAGGATCCTAGATGAGGGAGAGACGCAGGAGGCCATCAGGACGGCGCCAGAGGGCGAGACCTCGGCCGCCGGACACATGGGGGAGAATATCCCCATGGAGACTGGCGATGGGGGCCATAACCAATTCGGCCCCCAGCCAAATACGGTCCCGGAGACCTATATGGCTCCGAAATCCGGCAAGCAGCCTCCTTCATCGGAAGGAGGTGTGCCCATTCTGCCGTGACCTCTGTCCAACCAGAGGCGCTGTATACTCTACTGGAAGCGCTACGAAGCGCTTCCATCGTTGAGGAACACCGCACCCTCATGGGTGCGGTGATTGAGAAGATTCAGTCCACGAAGAGCAGACTGACCGAAGCCTGCACAAGCCTTTTAACAGGATTTGAGGTAAGCAATGCAATTTGTGAAAAGAAAGTCACAGTATAGATAGTAGCCCTTGAGACTCTGTCCGGGGTTCAAAAAGAAAAGCCAAACAGAGGATCAAATAGTTTTTCGTAGGAGACTAACCATGTACGTCTATGTGAATAAGCAGGCGTCGCTGCTAGCCGCGACTTCTCATGCTACCGAAGTCTCTTGACGGAAGCAGAGGCTAGAGTAGACCGAGGAAGAGCTCGGTCATGCAAAAAAGCAGCTAGAGGACAATCAAGGTATTCAATCATTTTATGCATGTCCGGAAAGTATCAATGTTTTTGCACTGACTGTAGTGTCGTGATATTTTCGTAGGGACGGCGATCGAGATAGAGGCCCTCAAGAAGGCGCTGGCCGAGGCCGAGGAGAGAGCGGTGAAGGAAAAAGATGTCTGAGAAAAGCATGAGGCCATGGTTGGCGAGGTCCAGCAGGAGGTCCAGGTCGCCGTGAAGAAATGTGAGTCCTCGAAGCGCCAGAATGCGGACCAAGAGTCCGAACTCGCTAAGGCCCGACAAAGCGCACAAGAGGCCCGGGCGGAAGACCAAGGCGCCCTCCGGGAGATTCAAGAGGCCAAGACAATCGCGACGGGTAAGGCTTTTATTATGCAAAGCAATTATGTGAGCAAGAGGTATCTCTTACTAACCCGGATTTGGAGTTCTCCAGGGGCGTTTACGGATTTGCCGCGCAGTGTTTCTGACGCTGCGGAATTCTTTCGGGTCGAAGAGGGGAGCTCAATGGAGAAGCTGTTCTGGTCGCAATTGTCGGCGTTCTGGGAACGGGGGTCCCCAGACTTGCCTACCTGCGGCCCGCGGCGTGGCTGGGTTGGCAGGTCTGTACGGCCCATTTTCATCGATAAGGCATTCAAGACCCTCGCGAGGGGCCAAGCCTCGCGAGGCGGATGACGCAAGATCTCCTCAGGAGCGGCCTCGCCAGGTAGGCTCACGAGGGGTGGAGAGATCAAGGCAAGGAAAACCTCGCGAGGTCCTCGTGACATGAGCCATGATGATCGAGACCAGGCGGGTGAGGGACTCCTGGATTAGGGGGTCCTCGGACAGCCGGACTATATACTTTGGCCGGACTGTTGGACTATGAAGATACAAGATTGAAGACTTCATCCCGTATCCGGATGGGACTCTCAGCTTGGCGATTCAGATATGTAGATCTCCTCCCTTGTAACCGACTCTGTGTAACCCTAGCCCCTCTGGTGTCTATATAAACCGGAGGGTTTTAGTCCGTAGGACAACAAAATCATATCATAGGCTAGCTTCTAGGGTTTAGCCTCTCCGATCTCGTGGTATATCAACTCTTGTAATACTCATATCATCAAGATCAATGAAGCAGGAAGTATGGTATTACCTCCATCGAGAGGGCTCGAACCTGGGTAAACATTGGTGCTTTCATTGAGAGTTCCACTGTGCCGTTACGATAAGGCCTGATGGCTCGTCTCATTGTCATGGACAATGTTACCTCTGGGGGAGCCCTGGATGTAGGACAAACTCTCCGATTAGGCGGCTTCATCATGACTGCCTCGTCGGCCATCGCGCCGATGATGACTTCTCGGGTCATCAAAAACAGCCTCCACGTCGGCTCGGGATTCACCGAGCAGATGGATCCAATAGATCTCTCTTCTTTGAATGAGCTCTTGGATCGCATCGCCACCTTGGGAGTCGCTACGGACTATGATCGGATCGGGCTTAAACCCGACCAAAGGGAGATTAACTCTCCGCCAGTTACCCATCAGATAGCGGTGGTGGAGGAGCGATGCAGCGATTCTTCCTCTATTTTGAGGACAAACTATGTCTGGATTCCTGAGATCTCTGAGCCGGATACCCGTCTACGGGAGGACATGGCCCAAGCTTCGAACCTGGAATCGAACAGTGGGCTAGTACCGTTGGGCAACGTCCCAAAGCCCGAGCTACCAAGCTCGGAAACTCCTTTGGGCCTCAGACTGGGTCAGGGTTTGGACTTAAATCTACCCACCCACCCTCACATAAGTGATCTTTCCCATATTAGACAAGAGCCCCAAGAGACAGTACATCACTATTGGGCTAGATTCCTCCTTGCAATAAGCAAGGTGAAGGACTGTCGCAAGGAAGACGCAATTTCATTCTTTTGCAAAAATTGCACGGACAAGGGAATCCTCAACGCCATAAGTCGTCGTGATATAACACACTTCGCTGACTTGGCGTACATAGTACGGAAGTACTGTGCGATGGAAAGCACTTGGAAAACCCAAACACGATTCTGGGATCCTCCAGCTCTAACTAAACCATCTGTCCGAACTAAAAGGGTGTACTCTTGTGAGTCACCCAATCCAATTACAAAGAAGCCAAAACCAACTACAGGGCGCGGAACTGTATTGGAGGAATGGCTCAATGGGCCATGCAAAATTCATAGTACATCGGATACCATGCCAACACACAGCCTTAGAGCATGCTGGATACTCCGGCAGGTGGCTAGGAGCAGCGAGGATCTCCTCATCAACAATACCGCAGAGCACCCTCCCGCGGAAAATAACAATACAGTACTAACAGTCTTCGAGACTTTCACCTCAAACAATAGGCGCAAGCGGGCACTTCGCAGCCTCGCCGAAGTCTGCCACGTTGCAATGATAAATCCATGGAACGACGCGGCCATAACCTTCAATGCCAGTGATGAACCTCAATTCCGCACAGCCCGAGCTCCAGCCGCTTTGGTCCTTAGTCCAATTGTGGATGGCTTCCGGCTTACTAAAGTACTCATGGACGGTGGCAGCGGATTAAACCTCATCTATGAGGAGACTCTTAGAAAAATGGAAATAGACAAGAGCAGCATTGAGCAAAGCAGCACAACCTTTAGAGGAATCATCCCTAGTCGGAAGGCACGATGTGCGGGAAAAATCACACTAGATGTGGTATTCGGCACGCCGGAGAATTACAGGTCCGAAGAAATCACATTCCAAGTGGCCCCGTTTAGTAGCGGATACCACGCCCTTCTAGGGAGAGAGGCATTCACGATCTTCCAAGCTATACCCCATTACGGATACATGAAGCTCAAGATGCTCGGGCCCAATGGAATCATCACTCTAGCTAGTGATCCAGACATAACACTCCGCGCCGATAATAAAACCGCCGCACTAGCCCTCGAAGCGTTATCCGCAGCCCTCGCGGCCGAAGAACTAACTGCGCTGTGCTCTACAGTGGACAGGGACGACGTGATACTCGACAAAAGACCCAAGTCCACCTCTTTTAAATCAGCAGACGAAATAGTCAAATTACAGGTCCACCGAACGGACCCTAAAAAAACAGCATCCATCGAGGCACAACTGAACCCCGCAATAGACGCCGCACTGCGGGAGTTCTTACGCGAGAATTGGGACATCTTCGCCTGGCATCCTTCAGATATGCCAGGCATCCCACGCAGGCTGGCCGAGCATAGCCTAAACATTCTAAAGGGATACAAGCCGGTCAAGCAAACTCTTCGGTGTTTCTCCGAACCAAAGCGACAAGCCATGGGAGAAGAACTAGCCAAGTTACTCGAGGCCAGATTCATCAGAGAAATAAAACACCCGGACTGGCTAGCAAACCTGGTGATGGTACCAAAGAAGGACAAATCCTAGCGCCCATGTGTCGATTTTAAGGACCATAACAAGGCTTGCCCTAAGGATCCCTTCCCCCTCCCCCACATCGATCAAATTATCGACGCTACCGCGGGACACGACTCATTGTGTTTCCTCGATGCATACTCCGGATACCATCAAATCAAGATGGCGGAGCCCGATCAAGCCGCAACAGCATTCATTACTCCATACGGCCCCTTCTGTTTCAACACCATGCCTTTCGGGCTCAAAAACGCTGGTGCGACCTATCAACGCATGATTCAGACATGCCTGGAAGCACAAATCGGCAAAACAGTGGAGGCATACGTAGACAATGTGGTAATTAAAACCAGACACATCGAATCTTTGATAGACGACTTCAGGCTCACGTTCGACAATCTCCGAACATATGAAATTAAGCTCAATCTGCATTTTCGGCGTACCCGCCGGAAAGCTCTTGGGCTTCATCGTTTCCAATAGAGGAATTGAAGCGAATCCGGCTAAAATCGAAGCTCTGTCACAGTTGGCTATCCCAACAAACCTCAAGCAAATCCAGAAATTAACTGGATGTGTGGCTGCCTTAAGCCACTTTATCTCCTGATTGGGAGAAAAGGCATTACCTCTTTATCGCCTTCTTCGGCACACCGAACACTTCGAGTGGACAGGCGCGGCTATGGCCGGATTGGAAGAAATAAAAGCTGCCTTGGCCAGCAAGCCAATCTTGGCCGCGCCAAATATCGGCGAACCAATGTTGTTATATATAACGGCAACACACCAGGTTGTAAGCACAGTGCTCATCATCGAACAAGAAACAGACGGACATAAGTTCCCGCTTCAAAAGCTGGTATACTATGTATCTACTGTCCTCACCCCATGCAAATCCCAGTACCCACATTATCAAAAGATAGCATACGCGGTCTTCATGGCATCCTGAAAACTACGACACTACTTTGAAGAGTGTTCAATTACGGTGGCCTCCGAGGTTCCACTCAACGACATTATAAACAACCGCCATACCACGGGCCGGATTGCTAAATGGGATATTGAGCTCCTCCCATTCGACATATCATACAAACCATGGCGAGCCATTAAGTCACAAGTACTGGCCGATTTCGTCGCCGAATGGACAGAAGCCGAACTCCCTAAAGAATGCGGCGCGTACTCCAATTGGATCATGCACTTCAATGGCTCTAAAATGCTGGCGGGTCTGGGAGCAGGCATCATCCTGACATCCCCAACCGGAGTACAGTCCAATACGTACTCCAAATAATATACACAGACTCCAACAACGCAGCCGAATATGAGGCCCTGTTGCATGGTCTCCGGATGGCAGTCTCCATGGGCATTCAACGCCTAGAGGTGTGTGGGGATTCAAACCTCGCAATATCTCAAATAAATGGAGATTTTGATGCCAAGGACCCAAAAATGGCGGCTTATCGCACTGCCGTCCTCAAAATGTTAGCTCGATTCAAGGGGCTCGAATTCCATCATGTGGTCCGAGAAAACAATCATGCGGCGGATATCCTCACCCGAATCGGTGCTAAGCGCGACCCTGTCCCACCTAATATCTTCCGGGAAAGGCTGTTTAAGCCATCCGTGGTGTGGGAAGGGGAGACCGGCAACAATAGTCTAGATCCGGCCACAACACCAGACCCCGAACACGCTGACGCAATCGAAGGCTCCGCCACCGAGATAACACCTTCGGCCCACGTGATTATGGCTGTCATTGCCCCGTGGACAGAACCCTTCTTAGCTTACCTAAATAGGCAAGAACTCCCTGAGTACCAAAACGAGGCACGTTGCATTGTGCGGCGATCTAAAGCCTACAAGGTCCACGAGGGAGAGCTTTATAAGAAAAGCGCTACCGGAGTATTGCAAAGGTGCATCTCCGAGGAGGAAGGACGACAAATTTTGGCAGAAATTCATGTTGGACTCGGCGGCCATCACGCCGCAGCTCAGGCCCTTGTAAGTAAGGCCTTCCGTACAGGTTTCTACTGGTCGACAGCTCGAGCACACGCACAGGACCTCGTTAAACATTGCATCGGTTGCTAGCTCTTTGCAAACTAACGCCATATGCCACCTACCGCTCTCCAAACAATCCCCATTACTTGGCCCTTCACAGTCTAGGGGCTTGATATGGTCGGACCCCTTAAAGGAGGAAGCCATAAGAAAAAGTACCTATTGGTCATGGTGGATAAAAATTCACCAAATGGATAGAGGCCAAACCAGTTAAAACGGCCGAATCCGGACCAGTGATAGATTTCATATCCGGGGTTGTACACCGCTACGGTGTCCCCCACAGTATCATCACCGATAGCGGCTCGAACTATATAGCCGACGAGGTAAAAACTTGGTGCGGCAACATGGGCATTAAGCTCGATTATGCATCCGTCTATCACCCTCAAACTAACGGTCAAGTCGAACGAGAAAATGGTTTTACAATGAGCGGCATTAAACCCAGACTAGTGCGGTCCTTGAAGGAATCAGATAAGCACTAGGTCGAGGAGCTCGACTCCGTACTATGGGGGCTGCGGACCACGCCAAATCGCACTACCGGATACACACCTTTTTTATGGTGTACGGCACAGAGGCGGTACTGCCCTGCGACATCATTCATGACTCACCTCGCGTGCGCATGTATGAAGAGAAAGAAGCCGAGCTAGATCGGCAGGACAGTTTGACACCCTGGAGGAGGAGCGTGACGTGGCAAAAGCCCGATCCGCATTCTATCAACAACAGGCTCGACGATATCAAAGCAGAGAAGTACGGGTCAAAACTTATAATGTTGGCGAATTCGTTCTACGCCTACCAGAGAAGAAAAAGGACAAGCTCAAACCCAAATGGGAAGGTCCCTTTGTTATTGACAAAGTTCTGACCGAGAGAAGCCTAGCGCCGGACTCTGTGTTCATCTCCTTACCTCCATCAATTTTTTATATATTCGTTATCTATATTTTTTTGTCTTTCTTCCTTTTCTCCGCGGCCTTCAAAGGTTAAAATGTGTCTTGACTGCACAATTTGTACGCGCTAAGCGCGCTCATTATACCTGGGGGCTTCTTATATAGAAGCTTAATATAATTATGATCCGGGCTCTATGCCTGCCGCGCATGTGTTATTTTTACACATGCACCTTTTCTTCGCCATTATATGTATCGATATGACTTAAGTTTTGGCCAAGCGGGGTTGCCTGGCTCTTGTGTTTATGCCCTACGTTCCCGTTAATTCAACTAGGGCATAAGGGGAGCACCTCTGCGATTGTTAGTGCTGGGTCAGCCGGACATGTACCTCAGACTGGGTGAAGCCGAAAGCTAGCGTTCTTAAGGGAATATTCGGTCGGCAAACAAAGGATGACTTTTTTACTTATTAGAATACATACCCCTAGATGTTTATATCCTGCGTCTCTTGTCGCAACTCGGGAATGCACATTAATGCATGCGTACCCAGGGAAAGGAACCCTTAACGGAACTATTCTCCCTGGAAGATGATTCTTACTATCCATGTAATATAACATAACTAGTTGGGTACTTGTCTGTTCAAGCACTTATGACCCCTACGCCTAGTTTCCACGCGTACCCCACTTTTTACACAACTGAGCGGGTATTCGGATACACTCCGGACTGTCAGGTACGGAGGTCAAAGCGAAAAGGTCCGCCATGACAAATGATTTACAATCCGGCTAGGGACAATATATGTCACTCGAAGTACACGGTCACTTAGACTGACTAAATTCTTTTTCTATACCATCCAACAGGCTGTCTAGCGTACAATCCTGTTGGGAATACTTTGCGGCTAATTTCACCTGGTCATACACCAAGCTGACGGGGATCTCTTTCCTGTCAGGCCCTACAGGTCCGACCTCGGCCATATGGTTCGGGTCAGCCTTGGTATATCGAGTCTTCACCATGGCCCATGCTTCCCTTGCACCTTGTCGATAGGCAGATATCTTCCATAATCGGAAGTGCCGCCGCTCTCCCTTGAGTATTTGTATAAGCTCCCCCATGCCTCCTGGCAGGGAGGCGGATGGCCACAAGGCCGGGGCAAGGTCCTGCATCACCTGCCGAACTTGTTCGTGCAGTTGTGAGAGCTCTGGCAGAAGATCTCCCGCAGACCCGGGCATCTCCTCTCCGGGACTGCCCGTCAACATACCTACAGATATAGCTCTATTAGATGGTTTCTTCATCGAACTCTATAGAAGTTCGCTCAAACAATTACTGGAAATGTCGCGTCGAAGCCTTTTATTCTCCTTTATGGAGTCAGCCAGCTGGGCCCGAACATCTTTCTGTTCAACATCCAGCCGGGTATTGGCATCTTGGAGATTGTTTTTCTCCCGCCTAACTTGTGTAAGCACGCGCTCGCCAGCCTTCTGCTGTCGTTGAGCATGTTGCTCCTCCGGATTCACTCCAGGATCATCTGCAGAATCTATTGATTAAATTAGCATGCAAGCCAAATATTAACCGGTCTATCTCATTCTTTTCGATAGGAACAAGTGCTACCAGATGGGGCCTTCTTGGACTCCTCCATTTTGGCAACTGCGGCCCGTAGCTGGGCTTTGCACTCCTCCAGCTCTTGAGACAACTGGGTATTCTTCTCAGTAAGAACCTATGCAAATAATGATCCTTAAATCAGTTGTGCCAACTGTTTCAAGCCTCAGGGGCTACTGGTATATATAATTATCAGATTTTCTTACCCGTATATCCTTTACATACTGGTCCGTGGCTCTCGCAAGACCATTTTGAGTAGCTTAGATGTACGCGTCCCCTGAGTTGAAGGCATCAAACGCCTCTTCACAAAAACCAGGGTCGCGGAGTACGGCCCGGTGACGCCTGTGCTTCATGGCACTCTCCACTTTGGAATTTGTAGCGGACAGCCTATCCGCATCCTCGGTAGGAGGAATATCCGGCATTGTCCCCACGTTATCATCTACCTCCAAGTCCGGCTCCGAATCCCGACTGGTGGAGGCATGGCCGGCAGGCTCTCCGGATACGGTCCGACAAGCGTTTTTCCTGCTTTTAACCACGGACATTATTATATTTTAATGACAATAACCACGGAGTAGGGTTCTTTTTCATATCTCTACGACGGCATCTCAGTCTTGACCGCCTTCCTTTTAAGCCTACCCAGTTTCGGTGCCCCTTGTTGGTGAGTCACTATGGGTTCGGCATAGCGTCCCGAGGGCCTTCCCTGCAAGACACCATACGTGTGCAGTGGGTGAAGTGTGAAAAAGGGGATCCTTCTCGGAAGTTGGGACTCCGGTTTTACTTACATGCGATGCAGGGAGCAGTCCAGGATAATCGGCGGTGATGGGCAACAAGGCATCATCGCAGCTTAACTGATAAAACTTCCTGTCGATGAGCTCCACGAATATGTACGGATCTTCTTCGAGTCCGGGATCGCGAGCCCGATCAGGGTCCTCTGGCTGTGGAGATGGGTTGTGAATCTCCCTCAGAGCGTTTCGTAGTTCCTGCTATGAAATAGCAAGGTAAATATTTATGACAAAGAGAGCGGGAAGGTTTGGAGTAAAAAGCAGCATCTCATCCAGTTTGGGGGGTTGTACATGGAGAATCCATCCCGCGGCTTAATATGGGTGAACTCCTCTTCCTCTCCCTTACATAAATCGGACAGTATTTTCGCCAGAGCGGCGGCGGTGTCCGGACCTTTACGGCCGCAGCGGGTGGCATCGTCTTCTCCATTGAAGTGCCACATGGGTTGTCCCCGATAATGAAGTGGCTGCACCCCCCGCATTATACATATTGACATAACCTCGATTATTGTCAGTCCTGATTCGTCCAGTGTCTTTATCCGGCTCATCAGGTAAAGGACTTCTCTGTTATCTTCCTCCTGGGGGCTCCGAGGGCGCCAGCTACAGCGTTTCTTCAAAGGGGCGTTGTTGAACTCAGGAAGGCCCATCCGAATAGGGTCTGGGAGGGGAATGTCCTCCATATAAAACCACTCCAAAGGCCAGTCTTCGGATGTCTTCTTCGGAGTACCGGACAGGTATCTGGTCCCGGTGATGCGCCATATTTCAGCTCCGCCCACTTGAAATATTGACCCCTCCTGTGTACGGGGCACGAGGCAGAATAGCCTTTGCCATAGCTCGAAATGAGCTTCGCAGCCCGGAAATAGCTCGCAAAGGGCAACGTAACCTGTGATGTGTAATATGGAGGTGGGAGTAAAGTTATGCAACTAGAGGCCATAGAACTCCAGGAGCCCACGGAGGAACGGATGGATTGCAAATCCTAGTCCCCTAAATAAATAAGGGACGAGGCATACCCGCTCCCCCGTGGATGGGTTGGGAAAGCTTTCCGCTTGCTCCCCACCATTATAAGTGGCTAGTCCAGCTCGTACGGGGACCATGTACGCAGGAGGGAGAAACCCTGGGTCCGTAACTCTACTAGTTGGCTATGGGGAATAGAACACTTCTCCCAACTACTTGGCTTAGGGCTACGAGGGCGAGAGGAGGAGCCGCGGTGGCCGTCCATGATGGGATGGATTTTTCTGGGCATGATCCGATTGATACTCGCTGCCGGAAGGTGGTGTGATCTAGATCTGAAGATCCCCGACTGTTTAAATAGACGATTCATCTACCTGGTTAGGGTGGTAAATGTAAAAACACCCCGACCTCTCGCATTCGCTCGACACATGGAAGATAGCCATTATTAAGTCACAGAAGGCGAGGAGTGCAACATTCATGGGAGGTCGGACACAACTCATTACGATACGTACTCAAGATTTGGAGGAGAACCCGGCTTGCAATGTCGAAGACAATCTGCGCGCTAGATTCATCGTCATAGAAGCCTGGTTCAGGGGCTACTGAGGAAGTCCTGGATTAGGGAGTCCTTGGACAGCCGGACTATATACTTTGGTCGGACTGTTGGACTATGAAGATACAAGATTGAAGACTTCGTCCCGTGTCCAGATGGGACTCTCCTTTGTGTGGAAGGAAAGCCTTGCAATTCAGATATGTAGATCTCCTCCCTTGTAACCGACTCTGTGTAACCCTAGCCCCTCCGGTGTCTATATAAACCGAAGGGTTTTAGTCCGTAGGATAATAACAATCATACCATAGGCTAGCTTCTAGGGTTTAGCCTCTCCGATCTCGTGGTAGATCAACTCTTGTAATACTCATATCATCAAGATCAATCAAGCAGGAAGTAGGGTATTACCTCCATCGAGAGGGCCCGAACCTGGGTAAACATTGTGCCCCCGCCTCCTGTTACCATCCGCCTTAGACGCACAGTTCGGGACCCCCTACCCGAGATCCGCCGGTTTTGACACCGACAGCGGGCGTCAGGCGGGCGCCAGCACACGCAGTGTCCTTGCTTCCTCTTTGGTGCCAAGGGGGCAAGCGCAGTCGCGGAGTATCGATGCATCAAGCAACGATTTCCATATCAGTGCAACAAGACGAAGACCAGCAGGACGGCAAGACGGAGGTCACCATGGAGCCCAGGACAGCGTCACCACCAGAGCCTTTTGCAGGCGAAGACCACTTTTGTCAGGATAAGCTATACTAGCTGTCCCCTTTCAAATTGGCCGTTGTGGGATCCCTTCCCGCTCAATATTTGGCGAGAGGACCAAGGCCTATATAAGTAGAACTAGCCACCATAGTAGAGGGGGTCGACCTCATGACGAACTGATTGGAGACGGATCCAGGATCATCTCACGCACACAAGTTCGCCAAGCACAAGAACACCTCAACCTCAGGAGGCTGTTCTTCCCCTTGTACTGTTCATCATCAGCCCAAGAGGCAATCCACCACCACCACACTGGAGTAGGGCATTACACCACAATGGTGGCCCGAACTAGTATAAATCTTGTGTCTTTCTGTGTTGTGAGTTTGTCGAGTTCGTCCGCGAGATCTCAGAGAGCTAGGGTGTGGATTGATAGGGAGAAAACCTTCGCGCACACCCTAGTTTTCAAAGCTCGAGGGTTTTCCCGGAACCCGTGATCCGACATTTGGCGCACCAGGTAGGGGTGCGCCGAAGCTCCTTCCGTCGCTCCGCGCCCTGTTGCTCCGTCGTCTCCATGGCGGACGCGCGTCGTGCTCGTGCTCAGCGCCGGGCTGCCCTCGCCGCCCACGTCAATCAGACGGCTCCCGTCGGCAGGCCACCTCATCGTTCCCCGTCGCCTGCCGTCAACGCCGCCACCGGCCCGGCGGGGAACAAGCTGCAAGCATCCTTGCTGCACCCCTAGGTGCGGCGGGACAGCCCCACCGCCACTCCATCACTGACCCCGGCCGGTTCTTCTTCCCATGCACGTCGCCTCCCATGGACGCACGGGCCACGATCCTCATGGCGCACGAGCTCCTGCACTACCGCCCAGTCGACGACCTCTACGAGGACTGGCTCGAACACATCGCCGAGCTTGTCCGTGCTGCAGGGGTTCCCCTGCGTCGTCCCTCTCTCCGCCTCGCCCCCCGCCAGCTACGGGCGACGTAGCTCACGGAGCGCCTCCACCACCACTGCCCCAAGACGGTGCCCTGGCGCCAAGACGCGCGGCTCTGTGATGCGACCCGCCGCATCCTGCGCCCGCGCGTGAAGAAAGAAGTTGTCAAGAGGTCCCTCGACCGCAAGAAAATGCTCCGTCGCTCCTCGTGTCACCGCCCCGGGATAGGCTGCTGTGGCAAGACCGTGCGCCACTTGTAGCGGCAGGGCGCAGACCCCATCAAGACCAAGGTCCACCCCCAAGGTGGGCCTTGGTGACCACAGATGGCTGTTGCACTTTCACCCCCGAGCTGCGTAGCGTCGCCTGGCCGGGCATGTTCAAGCCGGATCTGCCTCCCCGCTACGACGGCTCCCCCGACCCCGCGGAGTTCTTGAAGCTCTACGAGCTGAGCATCGAAGCGGCCAACGGCGGCGAGAAAGTCATGACGAATAGGTTTCAAATGGCTCCCAAGGAGGGCGCCCGCTCCTGGCTCCTGAACCTGCCTCCAGGCTCAATTTCCTCCTAGGACGAAATGCGCAACCGCTTCATTGCCAACTTCTAGGGCACTCGCGACCGCCCCCAGTCGCGGGCGACCTGCGCCGCATCAAGAAACAACCAGGAGAAACCTTGCATAAGTACATTCAGCGCTTCAACAGAACATGGATCAAGATCCCCAAGGTAACCGACGAGGCCATCATCTCAGCATTCTTTGACAGTGTTCACGACGTCAAGATGAAGGAGGAGCTCGCCATCCAGGAAGAGTTGTGCATGACTCTGGAGCTGTTCAACATCGCGACCAAGTGTGCTAGAGCTGAGGAGGGGCGCCTCTCCCTCCTGGAGCTCCCTGCTGCGGACCCAAAGGAGAAGAAAGCCAAGGCCAAGGACGTGAAGCGCAAGGGAGCAACCGTGCTCGCAGCGGAACCAGACACCAAGCGTGGCAGAGACGAACCAGAGTCATCCAAGAGCAGCCGTCCGTTCTATGCTTTCCACAACCCGAACACCCACAACACCAGTGAATGTCAAGAGCTTAGAGCCATTCGCGAAGGATGCTTCGGTCAACGCCCCGAGCGCGGCGACCGAGGCTACCGCTGAGGAGTAGGACGTGGTGGCGGACGCTGGGACGACCGTGGCCCGCGCCAGGAGTGGCGTGATCGGCCTCGTGAGGACCGCTGGTAGGATCAACCACGCGAGAGCGCCTGGAGGGATCAGCCTCGTGAGGATCGCCCTCAAGGCAACGCGGGACTCCCTCCGCTGCCGCCACCGCCAAGAAGGAATGACGAACATCATCAAGACGAGGGAGCTGGGGGCTTCTAGGAACCGCATGCTATCGCCTGTATCTTGGGCGGAGCCCAGGCCCCAGCATCGTAGTGTATTTTCAAGCAATTTGCTCGTGAAGTGAATGCAGTCCTCCCCAAGCTCGAAGCCACACGCCTGCTTGGATGGTCCCAGTGCCCCATCACTTTCAACTCAACAGACCAGCTCAAGTGCGTAGCTACCACTAGCGCCCTCCCGATGCTTTGCTCCCCAGTCATCAGCAATGTGCAGGTTACCAAGACCCTCATCGACGGCGGTGCAGGGCTCAACGTCCAGTCCGTCGACATGTTCAACAGCCTCCAAGTGCCATATGACCAGCTTCAGCCCACCAAGCCTTTCTCAGGAGTGACCGACGGTTCCACCACACCGATAGGGCAGGTCTGCTCCCTGTCACCCTCGGGGAACGCAAGAACTACCGCACCAAGCTCATCGACTTCGACGTCGTGCACATCCATCTGCCGTACAATGCCATCCTCGGGTACCCAGCCCTGGCCAATTTCATGGCGGTGACCCATCACGGCTACAATGTCCTCAAGATGTCGGGAAGCGGCGGGATCATCACGGTCCCATGTGAAGAAAGAGATGCGATGTGCTCCCTCGAGCGTGCCTTCCAAGCTGCAGCAATCGACGACCCCGGCAACAAGGGCGAGGGCCCTCCTGAGGCCATCCCCAAGAAGAAGAAGCAGCTGCGACTTGCAGGACCTCAGGAGGGTGGCGTCACAGCCGGAGCCTCGTCAGAATCAGCGCCCGCTCCAGGGGCGCCTCCCTCCATCGCATAGGAAGGCGCGCCTGGCGCCCTTCTCGGGCAGGGCTCGGGGGCTTTCTTCTGGAAGGCCTCAAACCTTGCCCACATCACGAGGGAGGTGCTCGGGCACCACTTGGAGGCGTGCTTCACGGCATGTTTCCCTTAGGAGAGCACATGGCAAGGATTGTCCACTGTTTAGGATTTCATCACCAAGACCACCTAGGAATTGCAAGACGCAAGGGCCATGCGCGGCGACCGCCACTCACGAGACGCAGCTTCCCATCTAGGCGAGGATGCCGGGCTGCGTGTCTGCATCGACGTTCCAGGTCTCAACAGGGCTGCTTCTCAGGAGCTTTTCTGGCCTTCGCGTGTGGGACACTACGAGGGTCCACCGCACAGCTACGTTCGGATGCCCTTTGGCCTGCAGAGCGTGTCGTCCGCCTACGAGCGCAACTTGTGGCGCATCCTAGCGGCTCAGGAGGCCAGGCACCACGCCGTCCTGATGGAGATGGAGACGGTCCTCAAGGAACCGCCTGAGCCCCCAGAGCCTCATGAGGCTTAGGGCCCCGGTGGCTCGTGAGGAGCAACCATTTCGCTGCGCACCTTTGGCTGCCCAACCTCTCCTCCGTCAACTTAACCAGGTGACATCTTTCCAAGTTCATTTAGCTGGGAGCGCCCCTCGGGCTGCATCATTCCCAGGCCGCGTGGATCCGTCCCTACGGCACGTATCCCTTTTTATGTCTTTAGCTTACCTTGTTGGGAGCACCCCTCGGGCTGCATCATCCCCAAGCCGCTCGGGCCTAACCCAGTGGCATGTATCTCCTTCGCATTTACTTAAGCCTGCTACCCTCATGTTTAACCTACCTATGATTACTACTTGCTCGATCGCCACCCATCATGGGGACCGCGCGCCAGCCGTCCTTCTTCAGGACCCTTCGCGTGAGAAAGTTGAGCACGGCGTCTGTGCTCGGGCCCGTCCCTGCAACGTCGATAAAATCCAATGGCTGAGCTCTGTCAGGCGGGCTGGCCCTGTTTATGTCACCTCCTGGGGCTGTTGGTGCTTGGCTTTCTCACGCGATAACCTCAGGAGATTCGTTCGGCGCAGGTTGTCTGACCACCTCGCAGGACTAACACAGCGAACAAGAACCAAGACCAGGCGCAACCCGCCTTGAGGTAGGGCCTCGTGAGTCCCGCGTTGGCTCACGAGTGCCCAGATACACCTCGTCTAGCCCTGTCGTGCAAGCCACGTGTCAGGGCGGGGCTGTACACGCCCCGGGGGCTCCCCGCAGAGGGAGCCCCCTCCCACGCACAAGTGGAAGCACCATGCTCCGCGCTGGTCGTCGACACTGCCGAGGAGTGGCTATGCCCGTGCACAAGCGGAAGCACTATGCTCCGCGCTGATGATAAACAACTGAGGGCGGCTTCATGGTCGTACCATCCTTAGGGAGCCCCAGAGCTCAGCGTCCGGCCTCACCGCAACGCCTCCCCTCAGGAGAGCCGTGCGAGGGGGCTAGGCACGGGGGCTGCGCTCGGGTCACGCCCAAGCGCACACGACCCAACCAGATCTCCCAGACCTGGTCGTCGCACGCCCCTCCCGAGCCGAGCCTCAGCGAGGGAAAAGGTATAGAGATTGTTTGCACGTCAAGGGGGACTCCTGAGCATTGCGACTCAGGAGCCTAACTGGTCACGTAGCCCCTCACTCCTTGGTCTGTCCTTGTCTCCGGTCGGCCCAACAGCGGTTGAGGTATGCGCGGGGCCGGGCTCTGCCGATGTAGAACATCAACCTATCCTCATGTACTCTCCCTGTAAGCTGTTTGCGCGTCAAGGGGGACTCCTGAGCATCGCGACTCAGGAGCCTAACTGGTCACGTGGCCCCTCACTCCTTGGTCCGTCCTGGTCTCTGATCGGCCCAACGGTGGTTGAGGTACGCGCGGAGCCGGGCTCTACCGACGCAGAACACAACGCAAATAGGAGGAAAATCGCAAAATCTCGAAGCAAATATTACAAGGTATATTGTTATCACAATATCAAATGAAAGTTTAACGCCTCCATGAGGCCTGATGCATATTGCAAGAATGAAACAGGAAGGCAGCTGCAGGTCACCCTTGCACACCGCCATCGCCTGCAGAAGGTGCTCCTCCCTTGGTAGCGTCGCCTTCACCTGCACCACTAGCCGCAGGATCGGTGGCATCGCCGGTCGAGGGCGCGAGGACGAAGCTGTGGAACTTCTTCAGCAGGGCCTCCACTGACCTTTCACGGCTGTGGCGGCGGCCGCACAATGTTCATCAGCTACAGGCTCCATCGGGTCGTCGAGATGAGCATTGGGGTCACGAAGGTACAGATGGCTGAAGACACGTGTGAGCATATCTGAAGAAAGGACACGAGCCTCTGCCTCAGCCATGGGGCCGATGCCCTCCACGACTTCCTCAAGCGCCTTCACCAAGTGGGGAAGCAGTTGAGCACGACCATCCTCATCGGTGGTCAGCGGCTTCTCCAGGCTCTTCTCGTATAGTGACTTCAGCGCCACGCTGGACCTCTTCTCAAGAAGCGAGAAGGCCACGCGGTCTTCGGCCAGGACACTCCCCTTGGCGTCGAGCTCGGCCTCCCTCGCCTTCGCCTTCTACTCCAGCCCCTCCAGTCGACTACGCTCCACGGCCTGCGCCTTCATCGGCTCCCCCAGCTCGGCGCCGTGGCCTTTGATGGCGTCCTCCCGAGCCTTCATCTCCTCCTCCCTCGCTTCGTAGTCACGTGCTTCTTTTGCGTGCTCGTCGCACAGCCTCTTCAGCTCGCCCTCTAGCTCTCGGCAGCGGTCGCGGGTGACCTCGGCGTCCTTCAGCACCGCCTCGTGATTGGCCGCAGCTCTGGCGGCGGCCTGCTTCTCCTTCTCGGAGGCCGCCGCTGCCTGGCTCAGCGACGCTCGAATGCCGAGTCGGGGTAAAGCCAGCCCGAGGCTAGCTCCAGGCGCCTGCCACTAGGTGCGAGTCCGCGCCTAGGAGGTCTTCCCGCAGCTTATCCATCCCCGAGAAGACACGCTCCAAGACTGTGGAGGAGGCAGAAGAACTTGGGGCCGAAGGCGCAGCAGGAGGAGGAGGCGACATCGTTACCAGAGCCTGGAAGATCGAGGGCTCCGGAGCCCTTGGGACCTCATCAGCAGAGCCGGGTGCCGGCACTTCTAGAGCCTGCGGGGCCACGGGGGCTGGTTCATCCTGTTGATGCTCCTCTTGGCCTCGCGAGGGCGACCAGGCTGGGGAGGTGCGGGTGTTGTCGCCTCTCTCCTACGCAGAGGGGGGCATGGCCGCGGCATCCTCCTTCCTCTTCTTCATTGAAGACACCGGCCTAATCAACCAAAGGCGAATGTTAGAAAGTAGCAAGTACAAGCAGGAACAAGACAAAGCTCGAAGCACTTACTGATCCACTGCGACATAGTCCACCTTCCGCTTGGTGAGCCTGAAACCCGAAAGCGTCGGGGCCTGAGGAGTGGGCACACGGGTTCCGGGGGTAGAAGACGGCGCAGCAGAAGGACCGGAGCCGGCCCCAGGCGGTACCAAGTTGGAGGCAGCATCTTGAGAGACCAACGAGGATCTACCCCTTCTCGGGATGAGGGGCAGCTCCCTCACCTTCTGGCGGGCGTCGACCTCGGAGTCGTCTGGTAGAGCGCGGAGGATGTCGGCCTTTCTCAAGGGGGATTTCTCCCCCATCTCCTCGGGGGTCTCCTCCAAGTCCTCCTCTGCTCTTCCTCCCTGCGGGACTCGTCAGAAGACACCTCCACCAGCTTCGGCGTGGTGGACACCCCAGCGAGCGCCGGCGGCACCAGCCCGCGCGCGTCAAAGGTCAGCCAAGAGGCGACGAATTGCTCCCAGTCCTTGCGATGGAACAAAGGAACAAAGGCACTCGGCGGGTACTCTTGGTTATCCCCAACCAAGAGCATAGAACTGCAGTCAGCTCGTCATCAGGCAGGGCCACCGGGCTCAGACGAACCTTGTCTTCTTTATCTCCAAGCTTCCACAAAGGGCGCATGCGCACCTGGAGTGGAGCAACGCGCATCGTCAATAATTTCCTCAGGAGCATGACCGCCGTCACCTTGGCTGCCTTCGCATTGCCCGGCTCAAATCGATCTTCATCTGCTCCAACACCGACGACGCCCGCTCGTCGGTGAGCTCTACACGAGACCACCCCTTGTCTGACTGGGGCGCCTCCTTCGGTAGTTCCAAGCGTGGATGGACGCACTTGGCACTCATCATGATCCATTTGGACCTGATGTTTTCAACCCTCTTCCCGGTGTTTGAGATCGAGTTGGCCTGGTTGGCCGTGATGAAGTTGGTGCACCCGGAGATATGGCCACCGGTGACGCGAAGGAAGAAGAAGTGGCGCAGCAGTGCCACAGACGGCATCATGCCCAGGTACGCCTTGCAATAGTAGGCGAAGATAGACAAGAGAAGAACGGAGTTGGGATGGAGATGCAGCGCCTGCAGCCCGAAGTGGTCGAGGACCTCGAAAAAGAAATCAGAAAAGGGGGGAACCAACCTGGCAGCGATGCTGCTCGTGAAGAAAGGGAAGAAGGTGCTTACCTCAGATTCCGGCACGTCGGAGGCAAGCCGGAGCTCCATCTTCCCCCTCTCATTGCTCTCCCCCGCTGTCAGGAAGCGCGTGGCGGCTAGGTTCTTCTCCGTGATGTTGGGCGCATCAAGGGTTGGCTCGAACCAAGATGGCGCCAAGGAGGACTTGACCTTGCACGGCGCCATTGGTCGCCAATGCGGAGCGAGGTTGAAGCGGATCTGGAAGTTCCGGCAGCAAGGAGCGAGAAAGGGGATCTGGAGCAAGGCGAGGAAGAAGCAATGAAGGCAAGCACTGTCTGTGCCAGCCTTTTTCTCAAGTCGGTCGGTTGCCGAGGCAGCGTGGGGAAGCGGAGACGCCCACGTCCAATCAACCGCCACGCGTCAACCGAGGCCGCAGGCTTTTCGGGCCTGCGGCGCTCCGCGCTTGACCTTTGGCTTCACCTCGAAGCCAAGCCCGAGCGCGCCTTGGGCCCGGGGGCTACTGTCGGTGTTCTGGGAATGGGGGTCCCCAGACTTGGCTGCTTGCGGCCCGCGGCGTGGCTGGGCTGGCAGGTCTGTATGGCCCATCTTCATCGACAAGGCATTCGAGACCCTCGCGAGGGGCCAAGCCTCGTGAGGCGGACGACGCAAGACCTCCTCAGGAGCGGCCTCACCAAGCAGGCTCACGAGGGGCGGAGAGATCAAGGCAAGGCAAAGCTCGCGAGGTCCTCGTGATGAGAGCCATGACGATCGAGACCAGGCGGGCGCCAGCACGTGCAGTGTCCTTGCTTCCTCTTTGGTGCCAAGGGGGCAAGCGCAGGCGCAGAGTACCGAGGCATCAAGCAAAGGTTTCCATATCGGTGCAACATGACCAAGACCAACAGGACGGCAAGACGGAGGTCACCACGGAGCCCAGGACAGCGTCACCACCAGAGCCTTTTGCAGGCGAAGGCCACTTTTTACAGGATAAGTTGTACTAGTTGTCCCCTTTCAAATTGGCCGTTGTTGGCTCCCTTCCCGCTCAATATTTGGGGAGAGGACCAGGGCCTATATAAGTAGAACTAGCCACCACAGTAGAGGGGATCGACCTCATGACGAACTGATTGGAGACGAATCCAAGATCATCTCACCCACACAAGTTCGCCAACCACAAGAACACCTCAACCTCAGGAGGCTGTTCTTCCCCTTGTACTATTCATCATCAGCCCAAGAGACAATCCACCACCACCACACTGGAGTAGGGTATTACACCACAACGGTGGCCCGAACCAGTATAAATCTTGTGTCTTGCTGTGTTGTGAGTTCATCGAGTTCGTCCGCGAGATCTCAGAGAGCTAGGGCGTGGATCGATAGGGAGGAAACCTTCGCGCGCACCCCAGTGTTTGAACCTCGAGGATTTTGCCGAAACCCGTGATCCGACAGCAACCTTGCGCCAGAATATCCGGTGCCCTTTAGCGACCAGCTAAAACAGTTGGTCGAGCTGCATAGGATGGCCGAACTAGCCATGAAGGATTTAATAATCTGGTTGTGGCCTGCAGAAGCTAAACCCGGCAGCTACTTCGGCCTCGTGAAGCGGCTGGTCAATGCCTGCCCTCGCCTTGACGCCATCGCCCGTGTCAAGATATAATGGGCGAACATGGACGCTGTCAAGATCGCGACCGAAGGACCGCCCGCGGACAAGGAGCACCGCACACCCGACCGGTATTTTGAAGATGTTTTGAAGGGATCCCGCATTGTGGCAGAGCAATGTGCTAAGGACATTATTTTTGAATGAATACATTCATGTAATCCCGTCATGTATGATGAAAACAAGGCTGATATGTAATACAATGCTTTGTTGTTTATTATTTAAAGTTTTACCTCCTGTGCGGCCGTTTTATCAAGTCTGAGAGTTGGCCAGTCGTCGACTTCTGCCCCCACGTAGGTAGTACGGGGGTGTTCGGGATGAATCTAAAGACTCTTTATCCAAGAATTTGGTCCTTAAAGGAGGTGCTTAGCGCAACGAACCAGGCAATCGGACTTTGTGGCTTTATCACCCTCACTTAGCCA
The DNA here is from genome assembly GCF_002162155.2 of Triticum dicoccoides. Classification (NCBI taxonomy): domain Eukaryota; kingdom Viridiplantae; phylum Streptophyta; class Magnoliopsida; order Poales; family Poaceae; genus Triticum; species Triticum dicoccoides. Next base: position 437,349,675 of record NC_041390.1, on the reverse strand, counting down.
TAGGTGTTTAACAATAAAATTTAGGCACAGCCCCTAGTGTCCGAACTAGGGTGTTGTAAACACCTGATCAGATAAGAACCGATTCATGACATAATGCGGAAAAATCGCTAAAGATTTGAAACCTCTGAAGAGCTAACCAGCTCACGCCGCATCATGACAGTCAGTTTTCGGCTTTCTCTACTGAGGTTCTCATCCGGATAAACCAAGACACAATCACAGTAGTTCTCCCTTTACTACCCAAGACGATATAGCGGAACGTAAGGTAGTAAGCACAGGAGCCGGGCAACCCAACTATTGACCAAAGACATGATTCGGAGCCATGCATATAATGCTAAATTCAGGGTGCCGAACAATACTGTAAAAAGTGTTCAGACTTTGTTGCCGTATTATGGGGCGCAATGAAGCCCCTGGCGGACTAAAGCGTACCGAAGTACACGGGTGCGATTTGATAAGATTATCAAAAGGGCAAACTAGTGCCGCAAAAGTTGGGCTGCAAACTGTTTCCATTATAGTTTGATCAATACGTCAAAGCGTATTTGTACAAGTAGTGCAATAAGTAACAGGGCTGTTTAATATGCCACAACCAAGGGACAGCTGCGTGCGGGTCCTGAAAACAGGTAGAGTCACCGTTAAAGAGACCACCTATAAATTCCCTTATACATCAATATCTTGTGCCGTCTTGGTGTACCGATCCTTTCGAAAGGACCTGTGATCATGCCGTCAGGAAGGGCCTATGGAAAGGAAACCTAAAAAGGAAAGAAAAAAAGGTGAAAGTATGTGTGTCCAGGGGAGATCGAGTCGTATTATGGATCACACTCTAGTTATGCCTCCGTCTATGCCCATGGTATTTTGAGTGCGTAGTTATGTACGAGCGGTACGAACGCCACCACTTGGTAGGGGCTGGGACGGAGGCCGAACTGCTAGTCGAGCTCTTGATGAGCTGGGATGTCCTGCTGCGGAGTAGTCCAGACTCGTTTGATAGTGTCCGGGAGCTCGGCCGCCGAATTGAGGTTCTGCTTGGACAGGCCGCTCTGTACTTCTGCTGCTAAAGCAGCGGTGAGCTCCTTAGTACGGAGGGGGCGTTCCATGTTTCCATTGACTGTTATGACGTTGTGTGGTCCGGGCATCTTGAGCTTGAGATAAGCATAGTGTGGCACCACATTGAATCAAGCAAATGTGGTTCGTCCGAGCAGCGCGTGATAGCCACTGCGGAAGGGGACGATATCGAAGATCAACTATTTGCTTCGGAAGTTGTCCGGGGATCCGAAGACAACCTCTAGTGTGATTGAGCCTGTACAACGGGCCTCTACCCCTGGTATGACTCCTTTAAAGGTAGTCTTTGTGGGTTTGATCCTTGAGGGATTAATACCCATTTTGCGCACTATATCCTGATAGAGCAAGTTCAGGCTGCTGCCACCATCCATAAGGAGTCGCGTGAGATGGAATCCATAAATGATTTGGTCAAGGACTAGCGTGGCTGAACCTCCATGATGGATACTGGTCGGGTGGTCCCTGCGATCGAAAGTGATCGAGCAGGAAGACCATGGGTTGAATTTTGGGGCGACTGGCTCTATCACATACACGTATCTGAGCGCGCGCTTGCGCTCCCTCTTGGTGATATGGGTAGCGTATATCATGTTCACCGTTTTGATTTGAGGGGGAACTTCTTCTGTCCCCCTGTGTTCAGTGGACGGGGCTCCTCATCATCGTTCTCGCTTTGCGAACCCTTCTCCTTGTCTTCGACATTTAACTTGTCAGCCTGTTTGAAGACCCAACAACTTATGTGGGTATGATTGGCTGGTTTATCAGGGGTGCCATGGATCTGACATGGGCGATCAAGTATGTGGTCCACGCTGGAAAGGGCCCTGATTATTTCTTTTATATGGCTTCTTCCGATGGCCAGTCTTGGAGCCACTGAATCCGACGTTGACCGCCGTGTCATCGGTATTATCACCGTTGCTTTGATGCTTGTGTCTGTTGCGTCGGGGCTTGCCGTTGCTATTTCTGGCTTCCAAAGTGCCACATTCGCGTGTATTGTTATTGCTATGGGCTAGCCAGCTATCTTCGCCCGCGCAAAAGCGGGTCATGAGTGTCGTGAGGGCCTCCATGGACTTCGACTTTTCTTGGCCAAGGTGTCAGGCAAGCCATTCGTCCTGGATGCTATGTTTAAAGGCCGCTAGGGCTTCGGCATCCAGATAGTCGACGATCTGGTTCTTTTTGGTTAAGCTAGTCCAGAATTTCCTGGCTGACTCTCCGGGATGTTGGATTATGTGACTCAAGTCATCGGCATTCGTAGGTCGAACATATATAACTTGGAAGTTGTCAAGGAAGGCTTCTTCCAAGTCCTCCCAGCTGCCAACGGAGTTTTCAGGCAGGCTATTCAACCAGTGTCGGGCTGGCCCTTGAGTTTTAGGGGGGTATTTGATGGCATGAAGATCATCACCGCGGGCCATGTGAATATGGAGAATAAAGCCTTCAATCCATACCATAGAATTTGTGGTTCCATCGTATGATTCAATATTCACAGGTTTGAACCCTTCTGGGAATTCATGTTCCATTACTTCATCAGTGAAGTGGAGGGGGTGTGCGACGCCTATGTACCGGGCCAAGTCGCGTCGTAGTTCAGATGGAGTCCTTCTGCGATTTTCGGCTCGGACATAATTGTGCTTGCCATGTTCGGCTTGATAGCCATTTTCGCACGTCGGGGCACACCCCCGTGATCTATAGATCGATCTGGCCAGACCTGCTTTATTCTTCTAGTCCTGCCGGAGATCCTACGTGTATGCCTGAGCTGTTTTATCCTTGCCTTTACCACGAGGTAGTACGGGCTGGTGTTCAGCTTGAGTTTCCATTTTGTCTCGGCCACGTGGCGGTCGATTAGTCACATTACACGATGATGGTGCGGGCTCAAGTGCCTCATAATCGAATTAGGGTAGCAGTTTACGCTTCGGGTAACTTTTGGTTGGGCGCTCGAGGTCGTATTCTTCTGCTACCAGGACATCAGTCCATCTATCATTGAGCAGATCTTGATCATCTTGAAGTCGTTGCTGCTTCTTTTTCAGGCTCCTTAAAGTGGCTATTAGCTGTTGCTTAAAGCGCTCCTGCTCGAGAGGTTCCTAAGGCATGACAAAGTCTTCGTCGCCGAGGCTCACCTCATCCTCGGAGAGTGGAAGATAATTACTGTCCTTCGAGTCTTAATGCACGGCCTGTTCATCAGGGCTAACTCGCCCATCTTCCCATTCGTCCTGTCCGGAAGTTGGCTCAACGAGGCCTTCATTGTCTTCGGCATCATCTAGAGTATTATTTTCTCCTGTGCCTGTATTGCTGTCTTTTTCACGGCGTGACTTAGAGCGGCGCCGCTATCATTGGCGCTTTGGCTGTATCTCAGGGTGTTTATCTTACACTTTTTCTTCTTTGTCATCGCTGTTAACTTCTTTGGGTGTGTCCACCATATATACATCGTAAGAGGAGGTGGCCATCCAGTGCCCGGTAAATGGCAGGTTTTGGGCTTGCTCCTCTTCGGCATCGTCGTCCATACCGTCGATGTCTTCGGAGTTGTAGTCGAGCATGTCGGTTAGATCTTCGACAGTGGCTATTAAGTGGGGGTGGGTGGGAAGCGAAGTTCCCCGTCATCAGCCCCTAGTTCAAACCGGATATAATTTGACTCTGAGTCCCCTGCTAAAGAGAGGGTTTTCAATGAGTTTAGCACATCGCCTAAAGGTGAGTGCCCGAAGATGTCCGCGGAACTGAATTCAACGATCGGCGCCTGGTAATGCTCGGCGGACGCGATTGCATGTACTTCGGAACCTGTGACCAGAGATGAATCCGGGGGTCCGGTGACGCAGACCCCGCTCGAAGTTGAGTCTGTGTGCGGCTCCAACACCGATGAGTCTGGGGCTTCCATGGCAGGGTTAAGCTTCCCGTCTTCGGATGGCACAAGCTGCTCCGGATCTAGGGCCAGAGCGCTTACAGGCGCAATCTCCTAGGTATGGTCTGATGACACATTTAGGTCATGTTCATCGCGATGGCAGGGAGCGGCTGCCCTGGCTCAAATTCGTCGAAGATCAAGTCTCCGTAGATATCAACGATGTACTTCAAGCTTCCAAACCTGACCTGACGGCCAGGGGCGTAGCTGTCGATCTTCTCTAGATGGCCAAGCAAGTTGGCCCGCAGTGCGAAGCCGCCGAATACGAAGATCTGGCTAGGGAGAAAGACATCTCCCTGGGCAGGATTGTTTATGTTGGATGGAGCCATTGAACCTTCTGATGACGGCACAGCGGAACTCTCAATGAAAGCACCAATGTCGGTGTCAAAACCGGTGGATCTCGGGTAGGGGGGCCGAACTGCGCGTCTAGGGTTGATGGTAACAGGATACAGGGGACACGATGTTTACCCAGGTTCGGGCCCTCTCTATGGAGGTAATACCCTACTTCCTGCTTGATTGATCTTGATGAATATGAGTATAACAAGAGTTGATCTACCTCAAGATTGTAATGGCTAAACCCTAGAAGTCTAGCCTACGTGCTTATGATTGTCTCCACGGACTAAACCCTCTGGTTTATATAGACACCGGAGGGGACCAGGGTTATACAAAGTCGGTTATAGAGAAAGGAATCTTCATATCCGAACACCAAACTTGCCATCCGCGCCAAGGAGACTCCCATCCGGACACGGGTGAGAGTCTTCGGTCTTGTGTCTTCATAGCCCATAAGTCCGGCCAATGTCCAATAGGCCGGATGCCTGAGGACCCCTTAGTCCAGGACTCCCTCAATGACAACTACTGAACTTGTGGCTGTTCAATCTGAAATCAAAAACGTCGGTGATGAATTTGACACGTACCGTGCTGATTGGCTGGGAGCCAAAGTCACATTCGTCAAGTTGGCTGAAGGATTCACCACCAATGTTGCAGCCCCAATGCAACATGAATCTCCTCAAGATGAATCTTCTGCTCAGCCAACTGAAGAACATGCCGGCACCACTGATGAAAATCAGGCTGCTAATGAAACTGCTAGTACCAGGGCTGATGACTCCATTCCAGCCACTGATGACAATGCCAGGGCAACCACTAGTGTTGTGCCTGAGGAACAAGCCAGGCCACATGAAGCATCCGTCGCTGCACCTGAAGAAACTGATAATGCCAGGGCAACTCCATCAGTTGCTCCTGAGGTTATTGAACCAATTTCCTCTACCCCTCCTGCGCCAACGCCAAGTCCAGTTCTTCCTTCTACATCAGAAGCAAAGAAAAGCAAGGCTGCGGAGCGAGCAACAGTGAAGAAAAGAAAAGCATCTGCTTCATCAGATTCTTCAGCACCGAAGAAGATGAAGAAATTGACAAGCTCTTTTGAGCATCCAATTGATGCTATTCTAGTTTCAAGCATGCCATCAAAGGAACTCGTTCCCTTTGGTGAGGATTATGATATCCCAAGCGGATCTGATGAAGATGTTCCTTCTATTGCTTCTTCAGAGCAGTTGGACAAAGAAATTGAAGCGGATAATATCCCTTCAACCCCAGTCATCTCATCGACTATGCCTTAGTTCACAACTGAAGAGGCAGGCATTGAAGAATTGAATGAATAAGATGAAGACGTGGACATTGGGTGCTCCACTCCAGTGCTGAATGACGATTATTGGGATAGTCTGCACCCCAACTCTCCGCTCTTCACGCCACTGCAACAAATCCCTCGGTCCTTGGTGTCAGTGTCAAAACCGGCAGATCTCAGGAAGGGGGTCCTGAACTGTGCGTCTAGGATCGATGGTAACAGGAGACGGGGGACACAATGTTTACCTAGGTTCGGGACCTCTCTATGGAGGTAATACCCTACTTCCTTCTTGATTGATCTTGATGAATATGGGTATTACAAGAGTTGATCTACCACGAGATCGTAATGGCTAAACCCTAAAAGTCTAGCATGGCTATGATTATGAGGATCTATCTATGGACCCTGGCTATTTGACATGCCAAGGGTCGATGGCTGAGGTAGAAGGCACTTTACAGGCTCGCAAAATAGAGAGGACGGTCTAAAAAAGTTGTTTTGGACCTCCTGTTGCACGTCTGCGCCGCCTTTCCTTGATGAAGGGGCTCCTTAAAGGGAGTAACTTTTGGATGAATGTACAAACCGAAACTCCGATGGAGTCGGTGAGATGACCAGCCTATGTGTCACCTATGATAAAACGATACTGAAAAAAGAAAAAGTCGTCATAAAAGAACTGAAAAGAAGGGGGTTATAGAATTACTTGTAGGCCCGTCCGTATTATGCCTCCGCCGACGCCCATGGTATTTTAAGTGCATAGTTATGCATGCGCGGTATAGATTTCGCAGGTGTATGAGGTGGACGGCGGAGGCCGAACTACTAGTCCAGCTCCATAACTTGTCGGTCCTGCCGAATGGGGACCGGCGGCTTTGTGGCCAACAAGGTACGCGGTTTAATAAGGCCGACTTGTACTCCGGCTGGAGGGAACGTAGTATGATCCTCAGTTCGGAGGAAGTATGTCTCATGCTCCTCTGTAGGGGTGTGTGTCATGTATACCAGGTTCACCGTTTTTACCTCGGGGGGAAATTGCTTCTGACCCCCGGTATTTGTTTGGTGAATCCCTTCATCCTCGCTATCACCGGGCGGTCTTTTCCCCTTATGTTCAGTGTTGAGCCTGCCGGCCTGTTTGAAGACCCAACAACTTCTGTTGGTGTGATTGGCTATCTTATCAGGATTGCCATGAATCTGGTAGGGTCGAGCCAATATCTTGTCTAAGGTGGATGGCTTGTCTCTGTTTGCCTTGAATGGCTTTTTCCGTTGACCGGGTTTGGGGCCACTGAATCCGGCGTTGACCGTTGTGTCGCGCGTTCTCTCATTATCATTGCGACGTTTGTGTTTGCTGCGTCGTGGTTTGCCATTGCCATCTTGGACTTCGGAAGTGCCCGGATCGCTGGAACTGTTGCTTCTACGAGCGAGCCAGCTGTCTTCTCCTGCGCAAAAGTGGGTCATCAGAGCGGTAAGGGCTGACATGGATTTTGGTTTTTCTTGACCGATGTGGCGGGCGAGCCACTCGTCCCGGACGCTGTGTTTGAAGGCCGCTAGGGCTTCCGCGTTCGGACAGTCGACGATTTGGTTCTTTTTAACTAAGAACCTCGTCCAGAGCTTCCTGGCTGACTCTCTGGGCTGTTGAACTATATGGCTTAAGTCATCGGCGTCTAGTGGCTGGACATATGTACCTTGGAAGTTGTCGCGGAAGGCATATTCCAAATCCTCCCAGTTGCCAATAGAGTCTGCGGGCAGACTGTTTAACCAATGTCGAGCTGGACCTTTGAGTTTTAACGGGAGGTATTTGATGGCATGAAGGTCATCTCTGTGGGCCATGTGGATATGGAGAAGGAAATCCTCGATCCATACCACGGGATTAGTTGTTCCATCATATGATTCGATATTCACGGGTTTAAACCCTTCTGGGAATTCGTGCTCCATTACTTCGTCTGTGAAGCAAAAGGGGTGTGCGGCGCCTCTATGTTGGGACACATTGCGACGTAGCTCCGATGGAGTCCGTCTACGGTTTTCGGCCCGGGTTTGACTAGGCTTGTCACGTCCGAATAGATAGCCATTGTCACGTGTCGGGGCACGTCCTCGCGATCCATAGATCGATCTGGTATGTCCTACTCTACTGTCCAGGTCCTGCCAAAGGTCATATGTGTGACCACAAGCTATGTTATCTCTGCCATTACGGTGAGGAGGGGCGGGCTGGTGTTCGGCTTGAGTTGTCACTTTGTCCCGACCACGTGGTGTTCGGTTAGCCGCATTGTGCGGTGATGGTATGGGCTCCGGTGCATCGTCATCGAACTGAGGTAGCAATTTGCGCTTCGAGTAAATTTTTATTGGGCGCTTGAGGCCGTATACTTCGGCTGCTAGGACATTAGTCCATCTATCGTTGAGCAGAACTTGGTCAGCTTGAAGCTGTTGCTGCTTCTTTTTAGGCTCCTTGCAGTGGCTATTAGCCGGCGCTTAAAGCGCTACTGCTCTCGAGGTTCCTCAGGCACGATAAAATCTTCGCTGCCAAGACTCACCTCATCCCCGAAGAGTGGAAGATAATTACTATCCTCCGAGTCCTCGTTTATGGCCTATTCGTTAGGGCTAACTTGCCCGTTTTCCCGATAGTCCTGTTCGGCAGTTCATTCGTCGGGATCTTCTTTGTCTTCGGCACCGTCCGGAGTGTTGTCCTCTCCTGTGTCCGGATCACCATTTATTCCATGACGCGACTTATAGCGGTGTCGCTGACACCGGTGTTTTGGTTGTATCCCAAGAGGTTTGTCCTCAAATGGATCTGCTTTCTCATTGTCGTTAGTTCTCTTAGGTGTATCCACCATGTATACTTCGTAGGAAGAGGTGGTTGTCCAGCGTTCTGTAAACGGCGGGTCTTGGCGCGGTTCCTCATTGGCATCGTCGTCCATACCGTAGATGTCTTCGGAGACATAGTCGAGCGAGTCAGTTAAGTCTTCGACAGTGTGTATGAAGTGGGCAGTGGGTGGGAAACAAAATTCTCCATTATCAATCTTTAGTTCAAACCGGATAGAGTTTGGCTGTGAGCCCCCCCGCTAAGGATAGTGCTCTTAACGAGTTTAGCACGTCGCCCAGAGGCGAATGCCAGAAGATGTCCGCGGCGCTGAATTCGGTGATCGATGACTGATCATGCTCGATATGCGCGGACACGCATAGTTTGGAACCTGTAGCTGGAGACGGGTCTATAGTTCCGGCGACATAGATGTCACTTGAAGTTAAGTCTGTGTGAGGCTCCAACACCGCTGAGACCGCGGCTTCCGCGGCGGGGTTGAGCTTCCTGTCCTCGGATGGTGTGATCTTCTCCGGATCTATGGCTGGATGTAACACCCCGTATGTAACCTGCCATATTTGTATTGCAACTCTTGCCGTTTCCGGCACTAAGTTATGATATTTCCTCGTTGTCGGGGTTTTGTCTTCGTGTGCTTTTGTCTTTGTCATGCATCTCATATCATGTCATCATGTGCATCGCATTTGCATACGTGTTCGTCTCATGCATCCGAGCATTTTCCCCATTGTCCGTTTTGCATTCCGGCGCTCCTATCTCCTCCAGCATCTGCTCTGGCCACCGCAACCTCGACACCGGCGAGATCCCGGCCGCCTCGGTTTGCGTGCCCGACGAACCCTAGATCTCGGTTGACTTTCTCTCCTATCCCAGTAATTTTGTGCATTTTTCATCGCATCATAACTCTACATCCGTAGCTCCGTTTTGGGCGTGTAGCATATCAAATTGTTCGTCTCGACGAGTACTTCATTTCATTCCATTGCACCATGTTCATTTGAGCTCATCTTGATGCCCTAAATGTTGTTGTAAGAGTGCTAGTTTATATTAGTTTCAAATTCTCAACAGTAATTGGACATTTGTCATTTTTGCCATGATTAATGTGTGCCTCCTATGAACTTGAGCTCTACGTGAGTTTTGTAGTATGCCATGCCATCTTTACAGGGGTGTATGCCATGTATTTTTGTGATCTCTATGGTGACTAGCACAAGCATGCAAAGTAGCCCTCGTAATGTTGCTGATTTCAGGGACTTAGAAATCTTCAAAGTCTTTGTCCTGTTAATATTTTGATGCCATGTAATCATGTTGCTACAGAGTGATCCATGACTCTTTTGAGCATGATCAGTAAGGATGTTTTGTAGATATTGTTGTGCTCTATCCATCCATGTCTTTGTTTGCAATTATGGAGCACCCTAGCTTGACTCAACCGAGCTCTACTTTTGCTATAAAATGTTCCTGGCAGAATGTTTATGTGTTAAGCATTTTTGCCGAGGTTGTTGTAGTTGATCCATAAATGCTATGTTGTTGTTCTTGCCATGTTTACCTTCTATGCCATGTCTACTTGCTGGGTGTATGCTTAGTTTGTCATGCAATGCCTCGTGGTGAGTGCATCGAGCTCGTAAACATGCCTACTTGATATCTGTTTTGCCATGTTCCAGTTTTCTACTAAGCCTGAATCGATTAACGATAATTGCTATGTTCACATGGTTGCCATTGTATTTTCTTATCCCTTTTGGCTTATGGTCAGTAAGGGACTTTTGTTGTCTGCTTTGAGTAGCTTCATGCCATGCCTTGCTTTGCCATGATATGTTCCTATAGCATGTTGATATCTTGCTCTAAACATTGCTTCCTGATGTTAAATTCCTGACTTGTTGTTATTTTCACTAAGTCTGTAACCTGTTATCTTTTGCACTTTTGCCATGCTTTTTTGAACCTGCTATTGAGTGAATTAGCCTTAGCTCAGTGTTCATCTTTTGTCAAGCATCTTGAGTGGATCCCTTCCATGTATTTTTTTGCTATGTTAGAGTGCTGTAGCATGTTGTTCTTGATGCATTTAGATGGGCTCGTGCTGTTAATCGCAGATCGGTGCCATATTTGTATTGTTTGTCATTTGCAAACCGTGCATCCGATTCCGGTGATCTTTATATCAATTTCAACCGAAATCAACTCATCTTTCCAGTGGAACTCTTGGTTTTCCAAGTTGAGGCCAGGTTCAATCTTTCTTTCCCGAATCATGCATATGCATGGCATATCACATCCCGCATATCATGCCATGTTTTGCATCTTGTTGCTTGTGCATTGCACGTGGTTGATTGTCTCCCTTTGCTTGTGTTGTTGCTTTGGGTAGAGCCGAGAGACGAGTACGTGATCGAGGAACCCGTTGAGTATGCTTACGAGGATCAAGCTAATGTCTACTTGGAGAACTTTGCAGGCAAGATGACCATACCCTCGAAATCACTTCTATCTTTGCTTGCTAGATGCTCGCTCTATTGCTATGCCTATGCTACGATACCTACCACTTGCTTATCATGCCTCCCATATTGCCATGTCAAACCTCTAACCCACCTTGTACTAGCAAACCGTTGTTTGGCTATGTTACCCCTTTGCTCAGCCCCTCTTATAGCGTTGCTAGTTGCAGGTGAAGATTAGAGTTTGTTCCTTGTAGGAACATGTTTAGTGTTGGGATATCATTATTATATCTTGTCTATTTTTAATGCACCTATACACTTGGTAAAGGGTGGAAGGCTCGGCCTTATGCCTGGTGTTTTGTTCCACTTTTGCCGCCCTGGTTTCCATCATACCGGTGTTATGTTCCATGATTTTGCGTTCCTTACACGGTTGGGTTATAATGGGAACCCCTTGACAGTTCGCCTTGAATAAAACTCCTCCAGCAATGCCCAACATTGTTTTACCATTTGCCACCTAGCCTCTTTTCCCTTGGGTTTCCGGAGCCCGAGGGTCATCTTTATTTAAACCCCACCGGGCCAGTGCTCCTCTGAGTGTTGGTACAAACTAGAGCCCTTTGCAGCGCCCCCTCGAGGAAACTCGGGGTTTGGTTTTAGTTGTACGAAGCGCTCATCTGAGTGTGCCTGAGAACAAGATATGTGCAGCTCCTATCGGGATTTGTTGGCACATTCTGGCGGCTTTGCTGGTTTAGTTTTACCATTGTCGAGATGTCTTGTAACCGGGATTCCGAGTCTGATCGGATTGTCTTGGGAGAAGGAATATCCTTCATTGACCGTGAGAGCTTGTGATGGGCTAAGTTGGGACTCCCCTAGAGGGATTTGAACTTTCGAAAGCCGTGCCTGCGGTTATGGGCAGATGGGAATTTGTTAATGTCCGGTTGTAGAAAACCTGAAACCTTAACTTAATTAAAATGCATCAACCGCGTGTGTAGCCGTGATGGTCTCTTCTCGGCGGGGTCCGGGAAGTGAACACGGTGTTGGAGTTATGCTTGAACGTAGGTTGTTCTAGGATCACTTCTTGATCATAGTTTTCTCGACCGTGCTTTTGCCTTCTCTTCTCGCTCTCATTTGCGTATGTTAGCCACCAAATATGCTAGTCGCTTGCTGCAGCTCCACCTTATACCTTTACCCTTCCTATAAGCTTAAATAGTCTTGATCGCGAGGGTGTGAGATTGCTGAGTCCCCATGACTCACAGATACTTCCAAAACCAGTTTGCAGGTGCCGATGAAATCATGCAGGTGACGCAACCAAGCTCAAGGAGGAGCTCGATAGAGTTCATGTTTGTTTTGTTGTTCCGTTTCCAGTTGATCAGTAGTGGAGCCCAGTTGGGACGATCGGGGATCTGTGTAGCATTTGGGGTAGTCTTCTTTTATTTTGGGTTCCGTAGTCGGACCTTGATTGTATCTAGTTGATGTAATGCTTTATTCATGTATTGTGTGAAGTGGCGATTGTAAGCCAACTATGTGTCTCTTTCCCTTATGTATTACATGGATTGTGTGAAGATTACCTCACTTGCGACATTGCTTTCAATGCGGTTATGCCTCTAAGTTGTGCTTCGACACGTGGGAGATATAGCCGCATCGAGGGCATTCCATACATGCCGCCGGAGAGCGCGTTCTGACCTGAGTCAAAGAGGAGAAAAACAAACTCCAGGATTCCAACATCTAGCTGGGCGAGGAACTGAAAGATGTGCGGCCGTGGTTGTAGATAACCTGAAACTTAACTTAATTAAAATGAATCAACAGAGTGTGTGGCTGTGATGGTCTCTTTTCAGCGGAGTCCGGGAAGAGAACATGGTCTCGTGTTATGCTTGAACGTAGGTTGTTCTAGGATCACTTCTTGATCATAGTTCATCGACTGTGCCTTTGCCTTCTCTTCTCGCTCTCATTTGCGTATGTTAGCCACCATATAAGCTAGTGCTTGCTGCAGCTCCACCTCATACCTTTTACCCTACCTATAAGCTTAAATAGTCTTGATCGCGAGGGTGTGAGATTGCTGAGTCCCTGTGACTCACAGATTACTTCCAAAACCAGATGTAGGGACCGATGATACCGCTCTGGGAGATTCAACTGAGCTCAAGTGGGAGTTCGATGAAGACTCGGGACGATACTACGTTTCCTTTCCAGACGATCAGTAGTGGTGCCCAGTTGGGACGATCGGGGACTTTGTTGCATTTGGGGTTGTTCTTTATTTTGGTTCTGTAGTCAGACCTTGATTGTATCTGGATGAATGTAATGTTATTTATGCATTATGTGACGTGGCGATTGTAAGCCAACTATTTATCTTTTTCCTTATTCATTACATGGGTTGTGTGAAGATTACCCCACTTGCGACATTGCTTACAATGCGGTTATGCCTCTAAGTCGTGCTTCGACACGTGGGAGATATAGCCGCATCGTGGGCGTTACACTGGAGCAGCTACATGTACTATTTCTGCGTGTGGACCGATGACAGATTTAGGTCATGTTCATCATGGTGGCAGAGAGTGGCTGCCGTGGTCTCGAATCCGTCGAAGATCAAGTCTCCACGGATATCTACGACGTAGTTCAAGTTTCCAAATCTGACCTGGTGGCCAGGGGCATAGCTTTCGATCTACTCCAGATGGCCGAGCGAGTTGGCCCGCAGTGCGAAGCCGCCGAACATGAAGATCTGTCCGGGGAGGAAGACTTCTCCTTGGACAGCATCATTGTAGATGATTGAAGGAGCCATCAAACCTTTTGAGGACGGCACAGTGGAACTCTCAATGAAAGAACCAATGTCAGTGTCAAAACCGGCGGATCTCGGGTAGGTGGTCCCGAACTATGCGTCTAGGATCGATGATAACAGGAGACGGCGGACACAATGTTTACCCAGGTTCGAGCCCTCTCTATGGAGGTAATACCCTACTTCCTGCTTGATTGATCTTGATGAATATGAGTATTACAAGAGTTGATCTACCACGAGATCGTAATGGCTAAATCCTAAAAGTCTAGCCTGGCTATGATTATGAGGATCTATCTATGGACCTAGCCCTCCGGTTTATATAGACATGAGAGGGATCTAGGGTTACACAAGGTCGGTTACAGAGAAAGGAATATTCATATTTGGTCACCAAGATTGCCTTCCATGCCAAGGAGAGTCCCATCCGGACACGGGTAGAGTCTTCGGTCTTCGTATCTTCACGGCCCAATAGTCCGGCCCATATCAATAGGTCGGACACCCGAGGACCCCTTAGTCCAAGACTCCCTCACCCAGTCCACACTGATGTTCAAATGGGTTCTGAAGATCATCATCCCACTCCTTCCATCAATGAAGAAATTCCAGCCACTAGTGCGGATGTCAATGTTGATGAAGAATTGAAGACCCAGGCTACTACTAAAGCAGAAACTGAAATTCCTCAGCCTGTGGTTCCTGAGAATGTGATTCCTGAGGCTGTGATGACTTTGACTGACACTCCTCAGCCCAAGCCGAAGAATCCCTTCTCCAAGAAGCAAAAATTCAAGGTTGATGACTTCTTTTATGAGCATGTATTCTTCACAGATTACAATCCATATGACTCTACTCGTCTACGAAGGAAGTGTTTCTGGACTGCAAGCCAAGCCAACTTCTATTCTTCACTGCTTTTCAATAAGGACACAGTATTTGATCATGCACATATTCCTCATGTGGACATGGAATCACTGCCTTGCTTCACACCAGTCCTCGGTGTTATTCATGAAGCTGGGTTGCTCAACTTCTGCACTGACATCGTAGACTGGAATGAATAACTAATTCTTTACTTCTACGCGACGCTGCACATCACAGGAAATGTTGAAGATGTGAATTCTTGGGTGTTGGACTGGATGACCGATAACACTCATTTCAAAGCACTAGCCTCTGAATTGCTTCATGCCCTGCCTGTCAGCCCTCCCCTTGAATGTGCGCAGCTGATCTATCATGAACCTGATCTTTCAGGTCACTACATGCAAGTGCTGATGAAACCGCTGAAGCCTGGTCAAGCCCCAAGGACCAAATTCCTCGTGAAGGAATTGTTCTATGTGCCACGGACTGTCTATTGCATTCTAACCAAGACGTTGAGTCCAATCAAAGGCCATGACTCGAATGAAGAAGAGTTCATTGGCATCATGAAGAATCTACTTTTCAATATCATCCATGGAGTTCCAATCAACTACCATGATTTCTTCATGAGGACTCTGGCAAATGTTGCATTATCTCCTTTTGAGTTGAAGTACGCTCCTTGGATTATGAGATTCCTCATATCAAGGTCTTCAATCAAATACAAGGATGATTTGCAGAATCACGTCAGCTATTTGCCCCCAATTGAAGTCTTCAAGTGACCTATTTCCTCATCTAATGACAAGGGCAAGGCACCTACTGTTATCGATGATGGCATTCGTCCATTGGATGGTCAGTTGCGCAAAGCTGCATCTTACTCCACCAATGATGACTCTGCCACTCATGACTCTGCCGCCAATGCTTCAAAGCAACATCCTCAAGCCACAGCTCCAAGGGTATTGATTGATCATGAGCTTCTCCTCAGTCTTCACCAGAAGATCGATTGCAACCACAAATGGGTCAAGCGTCAGTTTGATTCAATTCTTCAGAACATGACCATCACTCAGAATTCAGTGAAGAAGAACCATTACTACCTCGATGAAGTATTTGATCGCACCTGGGTTGTTCTGTCTCATCTCTACGGTGAAGATGATCTCAACAAGATGGGCTTCAAGCAGGACTTTGACTGGTCTCAGCCACCTTCGAAGAAATTCAAGAAGGTCAAAGTTCCTCACTTGGTGGCCAGCTCTTATTCTTCATTGTGCGAGACGGATGAGCATGAAGATTTGGAAGACACTGTTGTAGGCCCTACTTCAACAACCGACCCCAACAATGCTGGCGCTCCTCCATCGACTCAGTGATGATATTCTTCAGGGGCGTTAGTCCTCACTTTTCATCCCTTTTGGTCATTCGATGACAAAGGGGGAGAAATTTTGAGTTAGTCTTCAAGCGGGTCTTTATATATGGTCGTTTTTTTTGCTAAGCTACAACTCTCGTTCTTTTTGACGACTTTGTTGGATCGAGTTGTAATCTTAAACCCGATGGTGGTCTGATACTTTTGCTATGTTCTTCTGCATTCTATTTCCTCATGTATGATAATGCACGCATGCTAAAGAATATCAGCCACCATATTTCATCATGCATTTCAAATTCTTCATATTATATGTTAAATGCGTGTATGAATTACAAGATATAGGGGGAAATCTCCATGATTCTACTCTTGAAATGTGCATTGCTTCAAAATAAAATTCCTCACTATGCACATCTTCATGGGGAGTTCTTCTGTATCTTGCAATCAAATTCCTCAATATTAGTATTTACACTTCCTATGTTTATCCCTGTTGAGAACTTAACCTATATTGTCATCAATCACCAAAAAGGGGGAGATTGTAAGTGCATCTAGTGCCCCTTAGTGATTTTGGTGTATTGAAGACTTATAGGTTAAGAGACTGATGCGTTTGTGAGTGTACATAGGTCTATAAGTCTATAAGGAGTTTGATATTTATAGAGAAAGTCGACCCTAAAAATGAATGTCTTCAACTGAAGACTTTGGATTTCTGAAGACTTTCTGAAGACTCTGAAAGTGAAGAAATTGGTGAAGACTTTTGTTTTCGTAGTTTCATTTTATCTTTCTTGAGTCATAGGAAACACTGTACTGTTAAAGGGGGTCGAGGTAAAACTAAGGAAAAGTTTCCAGGTGATGCTCAGCTCAAAATCCTACACCTACCAATCCCTTCGAGTGAAGCCATTGGAAATCTCATACAGTTCAGTCAATTTCTTCAGTGATAGAGACGTAGTTCTTCTGGTCTCTGAGGAATTTGTCCTGACTGAGGAGTTAGGAATTCGCCAGTGCAGATTGCCTACAAGTGAGGAACATGATAGCCCTGAGGAATTTGAGCCTCAAATTTCCGACCGTTGCTGTGCTACGCGCCAGCTGTCCCAAAATATCTACGCACCTAATGGTCATATCATTTAAGGGAATTTATGTCTTATCATGTCGGGTGCTCCCTTGGCTATAAATAGCCGCCCCCTACAACCACTAGCTGGTTGGCTGCTCCACGAGAAACTGACACTTGTCATTGAGAGCATCCCATCCTCCGAGGACTCTGAGCGAAAATCATCAAGTGAGGAAAAAACAAAAACCCAAACCAAAACACCTACAAACCCAAAGTGATTGAGCATCACTGAAGAGATTGTTCCTGTGTAGAACCGACGCTTGTTACCTTTGAGGACTGTGCATCCTCCAGACAGTTAGCCGTCATGGTCTAGAGCATCCAAGAGGCCCAAAACAGTGCATGGGCACGCGCGGCCTAGGTCACGCCGCATATCTCTCCGCTTCCACCGCGCCCTCCCCGAACGGCACGCGTTGAATGCGGCGTCGTGGGCGAGATCATGGGTGGTTATTTTATTCGGAAATGCGGAACGTCTGCCCCCTCCCCCTTTATAAGCAGTGGAAATGGGGGCAGTTCGCATATTCGCCCATTGCTGTTTCCAATCTCAGAAATCTCCGCCGCTCCCTTGCCTCCCCAGAGCAGAGAGAGAGAGAGCAGCGCCCCCCCCCCCATTGCCGCCAGCATCACCAACGCTGTCGGCCTCCTCTACTGCTTCCGCCATGGCTCCGAAAGCCGACAAGGGGAAGGTCGTGAAGTCGACCGAGGCGCAGCGGCTCGCGGCGCTGCGGAAGGAGCGGGCAGTTCCCCCCCCCCCAAGCTCGCCGCGAAGGAGCTGAAGGAGAAGTACTACCTCTTCTGGTCGGCGGAGACGCGCGCGCATCCGCGCACAAAGGTACTCCCCGCCTTTGCTTGGAAGAAGGCTCCGAACGGATACCCCTTTTTCGCTGTGTTCTTCTACTGCGGGCTCTGCCCGCCTTTCTCTGATTTCTTCTGCGACATCATGAATACCTATGGGTTCCATCTCCTTGACTTCACCCCCAATGTCGTCCTGACCATGGCAGTTTTCGCACACCTCTGCGAAAACTTTGTCGGAGTCCTTCCCAACGTAGCCCTCTTCCGCCACTTCTTCATACCCCGAGTAGAGAGAGGAGAGCCTCTGTCCGGCGGGATTGCCTGGATCTCAAGGGCCGGCAAGAAGGAGACCTATCTGGATGGAGAGTTCCGCGGCAAGTGGGAGGAGTGGAGAGCGGATTGGTGCTGGATTGACGAAGAGGATCCGCAGCCATTCACCGCCCAGGGCAAAACCCCAGTAGCACGCGGCAGCGATTGGAGCGACATGGCTCCGGAGGACGCCAGGCTGAAGATTGCCGTCACCAAGATCCTGCGCCTGAGGTTTGCCGGGCTTACTATTGGCGCTGTTGGCGCCGACTTCCTTCGCCACCGCATCGCCCCCCTGTAGGAACGGGGGAGGCCCACTTGGGAGATCAAGAATGCGGCAGACATTATGAGGCTGCGGCCGGGCCTCAACTATAACTTCACAGTCCTGGAGCTCAACGGAATGTTGCAGGAGCTGTTCAAATATGACCCCCAGCATCCCGAGGTGTTCAGGTTGCCGGGGGGCGTCGTGCCTTTGTGCAACAATTCCGAGCTCGACCGCATCCGTGCAATGATGCCGGAGTGCGACTCGCACGGGATTGTGCCAACTTGGCAGGAGCCTGCAGACAAGGTCGTGCAGCAATTCTTTGACGACTTGGTGGAAGTGCCAATCCTCCTCGACGAGAAGGACGGCCTCACCCGCGACACCACGGATGCGGAGATGGCACTCATCGCCACTAGGGTGGAGGAGGCAGCGGCAGCCGCAGCCGCGGGCGAGTTCGGGTTCACTGCGGAGGAGGCCGATGCAGCACAAGCGGCAAGCCGTGCCGAGCGAGGGGAGCCTGCCGGCAAGAAGGGTCTTGCCGGGCAAGACACCGAGCCGAGCGAGCCCGCCAAGGACACGAGCGGCTCGTTGCAAATCGACTCTTCTTCCACCTCGTCTCCAGACAGCCCACCAGAAGCAGAGCCTCCATCCCCACCAAGAAGGTGCCTCCGCAAGGTTGGCGATGTGGCGGAGCGGCAAGCGGGCCAACAGTCGCCACGCCGCGTGACACGCTCGACCATGGCAAACACCGTTGCCGCGGGAGCGCCTCATGCTACGACGGCAACTAGAGCGGAGTCTAGCCGGACCACCGCTTCAGTCCCTGCCGCTACTCATGCCGTGCCAACAGCCGGAGCGAGGTCGTCTCAGACCGCCGCCACTGCTCCCGGCAAGCGGCCAAGGGAAGCTTCTCCTCCGCCTCCTCGCGACGGGCGCGCGCTAGGCTTCGACTTCTCCGCGTTAAGCTCTGACGAGGAAGAAGAAGAAAAGTAAGCTTCACTTGTTGTACTTATATTTCTTCAAATCTTGTTGTTTGTCTTGTATCTCATTTGCTTTGCTTTGAATTTGTTCCTTCTCAGGACTCTGGCCCAGAGAGCGACAAAGAGAGCCAAGGCCCCGGTGATCGTTGCCGAGGACGAGCCCACTGCGACAGCAGGTGGCGCGCCCGAGACAAGCTTGCCGGACCTGGCGACTTTCCTCCATGGCAGCCCCCAGCGTAAGTGTGTGAATTATTTTCCACGGCGAGGCGCGCATGGGTACTTGCCTTTCCTGATATTTGCTTCTTGACATTGTGTAGGAGCCGAGCAGCCCCTCCGGGAGCCAAGGGAAAATCCCCCGACAAGGGAGAATTCTCCGGCAAGGGAGGGCTTCCCGGTAAGGGAGAAGTCTCCGGCAAGGGAGGGATCTCCGGCAAGGGAGAAGTCTCCGGCAAGGGAGGGTTCTCCGGCGAGAGACAACGACAGTGGTCCCCCGACGGCGGAGACCACGACTACAGAACCTACTGCAGGTACTCCTCTTGCTTCAAAACTTCCCTTGGGTTCTTCTCTTGATCTTCTTGAGTTTTTGCTGGATTTTGCTTGACTCGTCAGATCCACCCGCTACGGAGCAGATGGAAACCGAGGTCGCCGCTGACGAGGCAACCGGTGGTGGCGATGCCGCCGGCGCAGAGGCCGCCAAGGCAGACGCCGCAGCAACTGGCGAGGGGTCCGGCGATCGCACTGACGACCCTGAGGCCGCAGGAGCGCCAGGCGCTACGCCGACCGCCGATCCGTCCGCCGCTGCCGCAGTGCCAGGCTCCGGAGAGCCCCAGCCAGGTGTCTACCTGAAGGCCGGCGACGACGTCTTCATTAATCTTCCTTGGGCATCAAGCTCCAGAGCGCCGGTCGAGGGGGAGGTCTTCGACGGAGAAGTGCTCGCCTCCGCGGGGCTGAAGCTGGTTGACGCGCCAAGCAGCAGCAGCAACGAGCCCGAAGAAGAGCGGCTGCTGCGCAGGTTGATGTCGCTCTACCGCACGCGACAAGCCAAGCTGGAGTCCCATGAGGCGCTTGTCGCGAAGGCGGGGGCAGACATTGAAAAGCGCGCGGAAGGGCTCGGGGGTTTCCACCGGGAAGCCCTCCGATCCCTGGCGGAGGAGCGTGAGCTGCTCGTTGAAGCGTAGAAGGCCTTTCTCCTCGAGAAGGCCGACGCCGAAGAGCGCCAGCGACTTGCCGCTGTGAAGCTAGCCGCAGAGGAGGGCGAGCTGGCGCAGCGGAAGGTCAATCTCGACGCCCATGAGGAGGAGCTTGCCTCGCGCGAGGAGAAGCTTGGCGGAGCCCTCAAGCAAGCGGAGGACGCTGCCGCCGCCGCTGAGGCCGCCAAGGAGGAGTTGAAGACGAAGGTGGCGTGGCTGGAGGCTGATCTCTCCGAGAAGGGCAAGGAGCTCAGCGCTGCCAAGGTCTCCAACGTGGATCTTGAGTTGAAGCTAACCACTTTGACCAAGACTCTGGACAGCGCCAAGAGGCGGGAGGCGGCCTTGAAGGAGGAAATCAAGGCCAACAAGGCGCTGCTGGAGAGCGCTGCCACCGCCCAGAACGCCTTCAGGGAGACCGTGACACACTGGACGGAGAGCCTTGTGAACGCCGCCACAGACATCGACAAGGAGCTGGCGCAACTGGGGATAGAGGATCTCGGGTATTCCACCGACGACAACCTCCAACCTAGCGCCAAGCTCGTCCTGTTCTTCAAGGGTGTGGCGACGGCCCTTCAGCGACTCCGAGAGAGGATCCCCAAGCAACTAGCTGACGAGTCGCGCGAGATCTGCGCAGGAGCCCTCGAGAAAGTGTTGATGAAGGTGGCCTTCCGCAATCCGGGCCTCTGCCTCACCAACATCCTCAGGTCCTTGCCGCCAGAAGCTGATCTGGAGGAGCTCAAGGCCCTTGTCGCACCCATTGTGGACAAGGTGAGCGGGATCAAGCGGGTCGAAGGCGATCGCGCAGATTAGGCCGCTCATTTCTTCTTTTCTTGTCGCTGCCCATCATGTCATGAAAACAATTTATCAGAGCTGCGACAAGCTATTTCTGTAATATAACTTTATTCTGGGTATTATTTGCAATGTTACTCCCTTTACTTGACTCTTTGCTTTGTATGTTTTTGCCCTACGCTTTTAGGGAACTTGCCGGTGCAGGCATCTGAGCCGCGAGCGCTGAGTGCGGAACGTCAGCAGCCTGCTGGCGGTGCCGCTACCGGCAAGAAACCTTGTCACGACTAGTTGCAGCTCGCTTAAATTGCTGAGCGGACTCGAAACAAAGTAAGGGCGCTAGCGGCTCACTTAAGTTGTTGAGCGGACTCGAAACAAAGAAAGGGCGCTGGCAGCTCACTTAAGTTGTTGAACCGACTCGAAGCAAGGTAAGGGCGCAACTAGCTACGAGTTGCTTCCTCCGCGCACAGGTTTTCCATACAAAGCACGGTCGTTCAAGGGAGATAACTCAAAATTTAAAAAATTTGATTGCTCAAACTTTGGTAACTTATCTTTTCTGTTGTTTGCTTCCCAGCAAGGTGAAATTCTTGAACGACGCCTGGTCCATATCCTTATCTTCTCCTTTCCCCCCCGGTAAACTTGTGGGCGAGGGAACCTTCCTTTCCTTGCGAAAAAGAAAGAAGAGAAAATACAGATATGGAGCCTTACGGCTCGTTATCGCTTACCATGGAGTAGGTGTATGCACGGGATCTGCGCCCGGCTTTGTACAAAGAATTACATGCAACAGTGGCAAGACTTGTACAAAAGGGTGGTTGCCGGACAGGGTCCGACAACCGCGCCTTACAGGTAAAACTTACGAAGATGCTCGATGTTCCAGGAGTTGCTCACTGGTACGCCATCTTCGGTCTCAAGGTGGACAGCGCCAGGCCTTGTGACTCGTTTCACCCGGTAAGGGCCTTCCCACTTCGGCGTCAACTTGTTGGAATTCTTGGTGAACTGAACGCGCCGAAGAACAAGGTCGCCTTCCTCGAGACTCCTGGCATTGACTCGGCGGCTATGGTAGCGGCGCAAAGCTTGCTGGTGGCGAGCAGCTCGCACAGCAGCCTGGAGACGGTCTTCCTCAAGGAGCAGCGCGTCGTCTTGCCGCAGCTGCTCTTGCTCGAGCTCATCATAAGCGAGCACTCGAGGTGACCCATATACGAGTTCCATGGGGATAACTGCCTCTGCTCCATAGACTAGAGCAAAAGGTGTCTGTCCAGTGGCTCGATTTGGCGTCGTTCTGATCGACCAAAGAACCACCGGCAGCGGGTGGCGGTGGCAAACGGTGCGAGGAACGGGATATGCTCGGACTTCTAACTACGTTAGAAGGAGCAGTATCTCGTCCAGGCAATCGTGTCTCGCTCGCGCCAGCAGGTTGACGTGCATGGTGGTCCTGAGCGCTCCGAGATCCACCAGCCCGATCTTGATCTAGCGAACGCATGGTACCGTGAGTACCATGACGCTGTCGGTCCCGCGCCTCCTGAGATGGGCGCGGTGCATGCACGGACGCCGAGGTCTTGGAGTGCGCCCGGTCATTTGGGAGCCGGCTACGCCGCTGATGGGCAGCGCAGCCTTGTCCTGGGACCTGGCAGCACCGTGAGTTCCCTCGTCGACGCGTGTCCTTCCGCCGGTGCCTGCCCCACCAACCGTTTGCTCCGGCGGTGGCTGGCTCGGCACGGACGGAGCAACTGCCTCCGAAACTTTCTTCTTCGGTGGCATGTTGATGAAGATGATGAAGATCTAGCTCGCGAGAACGCCGGATCTGGTTCACACAACTTCGACGCCCCCTACCTGGCGCGCCAGAGATGCCGGGGTTGCTGATCCACGGGCACCTATGGGACCGGCGGACCGGGTCCGTTTCGGTTCGGCGGGGGCGGAGGTCGCGCAAAGAGCAGATCGAGGCGAAGCACGCGAGCGATTTACCCAGGTTCGGGCCGCACGGATGTGTAAAACCCTACTCCTGCTTTGTGGTTTGTATTGATTTCTAGCTCGGGAGCGCGGAGTGCTACAGTGCACACCGGCGGCTAGCAAGACCGAGCGTGAGAGTTGGAACTGGCTAACCCCCTCCCCCGTTGCACACGGGCCTCCTTTTATATGCTCAAGGGGTTACCCACAGGTGGCAACGGAGGTAAAGGGCAAAAATGGAAAGGTGCTGTGGTAGGTACAGCTACCTGTCACAGTGTATCATACCTAACCCTGGCGGCAGGGGATAAGGGCATTAATTGTCCGTCTGTGTCACCTAAACAGTACCGAAAGGGACCGCTAGGGACGCCACCGTGTGCCACGATGGTTATCTTGTCAGCGCCTGCTTGCCACCTCGCACCCCTAGCTGCACGGCCTCCTGCCACGTGTGCTTGGGAGGGTCCTAGAGCGACACGTTGGCAGGTGTGCTGGAGCGCGGGCACGAAGTGGGGGTTTCCCGCGGCAAGGAGCGTCTTGTCGTGTTCGGGAGCTTGTCGCTCACCGGGCCTTGCCGGGATGCGTGGCGCGTCGCGGCAAGTTTTCTTGGTATGCCTTGGTTGGCCTTCCCGGCAAGCTCCTCTTGCCGGGGTCTTGTCTTCTTCTCAGCCAGCTCCTCTTGCCGGGGCCTTGGTTTGAGTACTTTGTTCTTGAATGGTCTTGAAAGTAGCCGCTGAGGGTCTTGGCGGTCACCCGGCAAGCCTTGCCGCGGGAGGCTGCGACTGCCCGTGCACAAGTTCGGGATACTAGGGTACCCCTACTCTAGTACACCGACAGCCGCGCCCCCACCCTTGGGAGTCTGAATTGGACAAGGAGGGGGCGGCGCCCCCTCTTTCCTCCCTCTCTCCCTCTCCTTCCTTCCCCGTTCCCCCTTCCTAGTTGGAATAGGAAAAGGGGAGTCCTACTCCTACTAGGAGGACTCCCCCTCTCCTTGGCGTGCCCAAGGCCAGCCGGCCTTCTCCATTGCTCCTTTATATACGAGGGCAGGGGGCACCCTAAAACACACAAGTTGATTATTTCCAGCCGTGTGCGGTGCCCCCTCCACCATAATCCACGTCGGTCATATCATAGTGGTGCTTTGGCGAAGCCCTGTTCCGGTAGCATCATCATCACCGTCATCACGCCGTCGTGCTGACGAAGCTCTCCCTCGAAGCTCTACTAGATTGTGAGTTCGTGGGACGTCATCGAGCTGAACGTGTGCAGATCATGGAGGTGCTGTACCTTCGGTGCTAGGATCGGTCGATCGTGAAGACGTACGACTACATCAACCGCATTGTCATAATGCTTCTGCTTACGGTCTACGAGGGTACATAGACAACACACTTCCCTATCATTGCTATGCATCACCATGATCTTGCGAGTGCGTAGGAATTTTTTGAAATTACTGCATTCCCCAACAGTGGCATCCGAGCCAGGTCTATGCGTAGATGGTATATGCACGAGCATAACACAAAAGAGTAGTTGGCGTGGGTATATACATATTTCTTGCCGTCTCTAGTTGATTCTTGATTAAGCGGTATTGTTGGATGAAGCGGCTCAGACCGACATTACGCGTACGCTTACGTGAGACTGGTTCTACCAATGTGCTTCGCACACAGGTGGCTAGTGGGTGTCTGTTTCTCCAACTTTAGTTGAATCGGATTCAATGAACAGGGTTCTTTCTGAAGATCAAAAAGCGATCACTATTCTACATTGTGGTTTTTGTTGCGTAGGTAAGAACTGTTCTTGCTCAGCCCATAGCAGCCACGTAAAACTTGAACAACAAAGTAGAGGACGTCTAACTTGTTTTTGCAGGGCATGTTGTGATGTGATATGGTCAAGACATGATGCTAAATTTTATTGTATGAGATGATCATGTTTTGTAACACAGTTATCGGCAACTGGCAGGAGCCATATGGTTGTCGCTTTATTGTATGAAATGCAATCGCCATGTAATTGCTTTACTTAATCACTAAGCGGTAGCGATAGTCGTAGAAGGAATAGTTGGCGAGACGACAACAATGCTTCAATGGAGATCAAGGTGTCAAGCCGGTGATGATGGTGATCATGACGGTGCTTTGGAGATGGAGATCAAAGGCACAAGATGATGATGGCCATATCATATCACTTATATTGATTGCATGTGATGTTTATCCTTTATGCATCTTATTTTGCTTAGTTTGACGGTAGCATTATAAGATGATCTCTCACTAAATTTCAAGGTATAAGTGTTCTCGCTGAGTATGCACCATTTCTACAGTTCGTCGTGCCGAGACACCACGTGATGATCGGGTGTGATAAGCCAGTTTTGCACAACGGGTGCAACGGGTGCAAGCCAGTTTTGCACACGCGGAATACTCGGGTTAAACTTGACGAGCCTAGCACATGCACATATGGCCTCGGAACACTGAGACCGAAAGGTCGAGTGTGAATCATATAGTAGACATGATCAACATAGTGATGTTCACCATTGAAAACTGCTCCATCTCACGTGATGATCGGACATGGTTTAGTTGATATGGATCACGTGATCACTTAAATGATTAGAGGGATGTCTATCTAAGTGGGATTTCTTAAGTAATTTGATTAATTGAACTTTAATTTATCATGAACTTAGTACCTGATAGTACTTTGCATGTCTATGTTGTCATAGATAGATGGCCCGTGTTGTTGTTCCGTTAAATTTTAATGCGTTCCTAGAGAAAGCTAAGTTGAAAGATGATGGTAGCAACTACACGGACTGAGTCCGTAACTTGAGGATTATCCTCATTGCCGCACAGAAGAATTACGTCCTGGAAGCACCGCTAGGTGACAAACCCGCTGCAGGGGCAATGCCAGATGTTGTGAACACCTGGCAGGGCAAAGCTGATGACTACTCGATAGTTCAGTGTGCAATGCTTTACAGCTCAGAACTGGGACTTCAATGACATTTTGAATGTCATGGAGCATATGAGATGTTCCAGGCTTGAGAGATATGAAGTCTCCAATAAGTTCTACAGCTTCAAGATGGAGGAGAATAGTTCTGTCAGTGAACATATACTCAGAATGTATGGGTACCACAACCACTTGACTCAACTAGGAGTTAATCTTCCTGATGATAGTGTCATTGACAGAGTTCTTCAATCACTGCCACCAAGCTACAAGAGCTTCGTGATGAACTATAATATGCAAGGGATGGATAAGACGATTCCTGAGCTCTTCGCAATGCTAAAGGCTGCAGAGGTAGAAATAAAGAAGGAGCATCAATTGTTGATGGTCAACAAGACCACCAGTTTCAAGGAAAAGGGTAAAGGGAAGAAGGGGAACTTCAAGAAGAACAGCAAGCCAGTTGCTGCTCAAGTGAAGAAACCCAAGTCTGGACCTAAGCCTGAGACTGAGTGCTTCTACTAAAAAGGAACTGGTCACTAGAAGCGGAACTGCCCCAAGTATTTGGCGGAGAAGAAGGATGGCAAAGTGAAAGGTATATTTGATATACATGTTATTGATGTGTACCTTACTAATGCTCACAATAGTGCCTGGGTATTTGATACTAGTTCAGTTGCTAACATTTGCAACTCGAAACAGGGGCAATAGATTAAGCGAAAATTGGCCAAGGACAAGGTGACGATGCGCGTGAGAAATGGTTCCAAAGTCGATGTGATCGCCGTCAGCACGCTTCCTCTACATCTACCTTCGGGATTAGTTTTAGACCTAAATAATTGTTATTTGGTGCCAGCGTTGAGCATGAACATTATATCTGGATCTTGTTTGATGCAAGACGATTATTCATTTAAATCAGAGAATAATGGTTGTTCTATTTATATGAGTAATCTCTTTTATGGTCATGCACCCTTGATGAGTGGTCTCTTTTTACTAAATCTTGATAGTAGTGATACACATGTTCATAGTATTGAAGCCAAAAGATGCATAATTGATAATGATAGTGCAACTTATTTGTGGCACTGTCGTTTAGGTCATATTGGTGTAAAGCGCACGAAGAAACTCCATTCTGATGGACTTCTGGAATCACTTGATTATGAATCACTTGGTACTTGCAAACCATGCCTCATGGGCAAGATGACTAAAGCTCCGTTCTCTGGAACAATGGAGCGAGCAACAGAGTTATGGGAAATCATACATACTAATGTATGTGGTCCAATGAACATTGAAGCTCGCGGCGGATATCATTATTTTCTCACATTCACAAATGATTGAGCGGATATGGGTATATCTACTTAATGAAACATAAGTCTGAAACATTTGAAAAGTTCAAACAATTTCAGAGTGAAGTGGAAAATCATCGTAACAAGAAAATTAAGTTTCTACGATCTGATCGTGGAGGAGAATATTTGAGTTATGAGTTTGGACTACATTTGGATCAATGCGGAATAGTTTCGCAACTCAGGCCACCTGGAATACCACAACGTAATGGTGTGTCCAAACGTCGTAACCGCACTTTATTAGATATGGTGCGATCTATGATGTCTCTCACTGATTTACCACTATCGTTTTGGGGTTATGCTTTAGAGATGGCTGCATTCACGTTAAATAGGGCACCATCTAAATCCATCGAGACAACACCTTATGAACTGTGGTTTGGCAAGAAACCCAAGTTGTCCTTTCTTAAAGTTTGGGGCTATGATGCTTATGTGAAAAAGCTTCAACCTGATAAGCTTGAACCCAAATCGGAGAAATGTGTCTGCATAGGATACCCAAAGGAGTCTATTGGGTACACCTTTTATCACAGATCTGAAGGCAAGATATTCGTTGCTAAGAATGGATCCTTTCTAGAGAAGGAGTTTCTCTCGAAAGAAGTGAGTGGGAGGAAAGTAGAACTTGACGAGGTAATTGTACCTTCTCCCTGATTGGAAAGTAGTTCATCACTGAAATCAATTCCAGTGATTCCTACACCAGTAAGTGAGGAAGCTAATGATGATGATCATGAAACTTCTGATCAAGTTACTACCGAACCTCGTAGGTCAACCAGAGTAAGATCCGCACTAGAGTGCTACGGTAATCCTGTTCTAGAAGTCATGTTACTTGACCATGACGAACCTACGAACTATGAGGAAGCGATAATGAGCCCAGATTCCGCAAAATGGCTTGAGGCCATGAAATCTAAGATGGGATCCATGTATGAGAACAAAGTATGGACTTTGGTTGACTTTCCCGATGATAGGCATGCCATAGAGAATAAATGGATCTTCAAGAAGAAGACTGACACTCACGGTAATGTTACTATCTAGAAAGCTCGACTTGTTGCGAAAGGTTTTCGACGAGTTCAAGGAGTTGACTACGATGAGACCTTCTCACCCGTAGCGATGCTTAAGTCCGTCCGAATCATGTTAGCAATTGCCGCATTTTATGATTATGAAATTTGGCAAATGGATGTCAAAACTGCATTCCTTAATGGATATCGTAAAGAAGAGTTGTATGTGATGCAACCAGAAGGTTTTGTCGATCCAAAAGGTGCTGACAAAGTGTGCAAGCTCAAGTGATCCATTTATCGACTGGTGCAAGCCTGTCAGAGTTGGAATATACACTTTGATAGTGTGATCAAATCATATGGTTTTATACAGACTTTTGGAGAAGCCTGTATTTACAAGAAAGTGAGTGGGAGCTCCGTAGCATTTCTGATATTATATGTAGATGACATATTGTTGATCGGATATGATACTGAATTTCTGAATAGCATAAAAGGATACTTGAATAATAATTTTTCAATGAAATACCTCGGTGAAGCTGCTTATATATCGGGCATCAATATCTATAGAGATAGATCAAGATGCTTTATTGGACTTTCACAAAGCACATACCTTGGTAAAGTTTTGAAGAAGTTCAAAATGGATCAGGCAAAGAACAGGTTCTTGCCTGTGTTACAAGGTGTGAAGTTGAGTCAGACTCAATGCCCGACCACTTCAGAAGATAGAGAAAAAATGAAAGGTGTTCCCTGTGCTTCAGCCATAGGCTCTATCATGTATGCAATGCTGTGTACCAGACCTGATGTGTGCCTTGCTATCAGTTTAGCAGGGAGGTACCATAGTAATCGAGGAGTGGATCACTGGACAACGGTCAAGAATATCCTGAAATACCTGAAAAGGACTAACGATATGTTTCTCGTATATGGAGGTGACAAAGAGCTCGTCGTAAACGGTTACGTTGATGCAAGCTTTAACACTGATCCGGATGACTCTAAGTCACAAACCAGAATGTATTTTTATTAAAGGGTGGAGCTGTCAGTTGGTGCAGTTCCAAGCAGAGCATCGTGGCAGGATCTGCGTGTGAAGCGGAATACATAGCTGCTTCGGAAGCAGCAAATGAAGGAGTCTGGATGATGGAGTTCATATCCGATCTAGGTGTCATACCTAGTGCATCAGGTGCAATGAAAATCTGTTGTGACAATACTGGTTCAATTGCCTTGGCAAAGGAATCCAGATTTCACAAGAGAACCAAGCACATCAAGAGACGCTTCAATTCCATCCGCGATCAAGTCAATGAGGGAGACATAGAGATTTGCAAGATACATATGGATCTGAATGTTGCAGACCCGTTGACTAAGCCTCTCTCACGAGCAAAACATGATCAGCACCAAGACTCCATGGTTGTTAGAATCATTACAATGTAATCTAGATTATTGACTCTAGTGCAAGTGGGAGACTGAAGGAAATATGCCCTAGAGGCAATAATAAAGTTGGTATTTATATTTCCTTATATCATGATAAATGTTTATTATTCATGCTAGAATTGTATTAACCGGAAAGTTAGTACATGTGTGAATACATAGACAAACAGAGTGTCACTAGTTAGCCTCTACTTGACTAGCTCGTTGAACCAATGATGGTTATGTTTCCTAACCATAGACATGAGTTGTCATTTGATTAATGGGATCACATCATTAGAGAATGATGTGATTGAATTGACCCATCCGTTAGCTTAGCACGATGATCATTTAGTTTGTTGCTATTGCTTTCTCCATAACTTATACATGTTCCTATGACTATGAGATCATGCAACTCCTGAATATTGGAGGAACACTTTGTGTGCTACCAAATGTCACAACGTAACTGGGTGATTATAAAGGTGCTCTGCAGGTGTCTTCGATGGTGTTTGATGAGTTGGCATAGACGGAGATTAGGATTTGTCACTCCAATTGTTGGAGAGGTATCTCTGGGCCCTCTTGGTAATGCACATCGCTATAAGCCTTGCAAGCAATGTGACTAATGAGTTAGTTGCGGGATGATGCATTACGAACGAGTAAAGAGACTTGCCAGTAACGAGATTGAACTAGGTATTGAGATACCGACGATTGAATCTAGGGGAAGTAACATACCGATGACAAAGGGAACCACATATGTTGTTATGCAGTTTGACCGATAAAGATCTTCATAGATTATGTAGGAGCCAATATGAGCATCTAGGTTCCGCTATTGGTTATTGACCGGAGACATGTCTATGTCATGTCTACATAGTTCTCGAACCCGTAGGGTCCGCACGCTTAACATTTGGTGACGATCGGTATTACAATTTTATGTGTTTTGATATACCGAAGATAGTTCGGTGTCCCGGATATGATCACAGCCCCGATGAGGAGTCTCGAAACGGTAGAGACATAAAGATTGATATATTGGACGACTATATTCGGACACCGGATGAGTTCCGGGGGTCACCGGATATTTATTGGAGTGCCGGAGGGGTTATCGAAACCCCCGGGGGAAATAATGGGCCAACATGGGCCTTGTGGGAGAGAGAGAGAGAGAGAGAGAGGAGAGGGCCTAGGGCTGGCCGCGCCCCCACCATTGGGAGTCCGAATTTGAAAAGGAGAGGGGCGGTGCCCCCTCTTTCCTCCCTCTCTCCCTCTCCTTCCTTCCCCCTCCCCCCTTCCGAGTTGGAATAGGAGAAGGGGAGTCCTACTCCTACTAGGAGGAGGACTCCCCCTCTCCTTGGTGCGCACAGGGCCGGCCAGCCTTCCCCCTTGCTCCTTTATATACAGGGGCAAGGGGAACCCTAGAACACACAAGTTTATTGTTTCGAGCCGTGTGCGGTGCCCCCTCCACCATAATCCACCTTGGTCATATCATAGCGGTGCTTTGGCGAAGCCCTATTCCAGTAGCATCATCATCACCATCATCACGCCGTCGTGATGACGAACCTCTCCCTCGAAGCTCTACTGGATCGTGAGTTCGTGGGACGTCACTGAGCCGAACGTGTGCAGATCGCAGAGGTGCCGTACCTTCGGTGCTAGGATCGGTCAATCATGAAGACGTACGACTACATCAACCACGTTGTCAAAACACTTCTGCTTATGGTCTACGATGGTACATAGACAACACTCTTCCCTCTTGTTGCTATGCATCACCATGATCTTGCGTGTGCGTAGGAAATTTTTCGAAATTACTGCGTTCCCCAACAATCCCTTCTTTGAGTATAATTGACATGAAGGCTGGGCCACACAATACATGTATGTGTCCATATTTACCTTTGCTAAGCTGCCTCATCTTCTGCATAATTTGGTCATCCTTTTTTCGTCAAGTATATTTTTGACCAACTTTTCATCAACTTGCATTATTGTAACCTCATCCACGATACCCCTGTTTGCACCCCTTTGTCGACGACTGCCGCGGGCGTCTGCAACACCTTTTTAATGACCGGTGTATTCACCATGACCTATGTACTAGCCATGTTTGTGGTAGGGTATGCCGCATCAAGAAATCGTGATAGTTAATGGGAATCCCATGTATGATGTTGAATAGCATATTCTTCATGATGCCAACAACTTCTTCTTCTTCTGAGTTGTGGCCTTTGATTGGACCGAGAATTTTGGTAAGAATGTCATAGATGGTCCTTGCCACACAGAGCAATTCTTTCACTAGGAATGTGGTTCTTGGAGCTAGGCCTGGCCGCAAAGGCTTCATGAGCACTTGCATCAGATGATTTGAAAAGTTCTGGTTCTTCATACATGAGCCTTGAGCCTTCAACATGAGGACTATCGTACGGCATGAAGTAATTCAGAGGCCGGAGCTTTGTAGTGAGTGTTCTCAGCCATCCAGTCAAGCACCCATAAATTGACATCCGCCACATTTCCAGTGAGGTGTAGAGTGGCATAGAATTGAAGAATTAGCTCTTCATTCCAATCGCAGATGTCAGGACAGAAATTCAGGAGCCCATCTTCGTGAAGAACATTGAGAACTGGTTGAAAGCATGGGATGAACTGCATATCCACATGAGGAATTTGATGGTGCTGAAATACCTGGTCCTTATCAGAGAGCATCAATACATAGAAGTTCATCTGACTTGTAGTCCAGAATCGCTTGCGTTGAAGTCTTGGTGAGTCATATGGATTGAAGTCAGTGAAGAAATGATGCTCGACAAAGAAATCATCAGCCTTGAATTTTGGTCTCTTTGAATGAGGATTACGTGGCTTGGGTTGAAGATTTACAGTTGATGGTCTCACAGCCTCTTGTGTTACAATCTTTGGTGCTGCTGACTGGGGAATTGAAGCTTCAGGTTCTTCAACAGTAGTCTGGGTCTCCATTTCCTCAACTATTGCAGCTGGAATTTCTATAGGAATGGAAAGGAGTGAAGCTTGATGTCCTTCAGACCATGTTAGCATTTCTTCATTTTGTACATGGGACTAAGGAACTGGATGGAAAGGTGTGGCCAATGGTATTGTGGTGAAGATTTTCCCAATACTCATCATTCAGCACAGGTGTAGTTGAGCCAATATCCACATCTTCTTCAATTTCTTAAACGCCCGTCTCTTCAGTTGTGAACTGAGGCACAAGCGATGATACCGGTGGGGTGGAAGAGATGTCTTCCACATCAATTTCTTCATCCAACCGTTCTGAAGAAGAAGCAGAAGGATTCTCTTCATCAGTGTCATCTGGAATGACATATTCTTCACCCAATGGGACACGTTCCTTTGATGGTACCATTGAAATTGGAACAACATCAATTGGATCTGTGAAAGAGCTCGACAGAGTCCTCACTTTCCTGGGAGCTAAGGACTCTGCAAAGGTTGATGCTTTCCTCTTCCTTGCGGCTTCCTTCTCTGCGGCCTTTGTTTTCTTCACTTCTGATGCAGAATGAAGTGTGGTTTTATTCACCTTTGAAAATTTTGTAGGAGGGGCAGAAGAAGTTGGTGCAGATTTTTCAGGCACGACTGATGCAGTCGTCCTGGCATGTTCATTTTCTTCAGGCATAGCATATTCTTCAGCTGGCCTCGGTTGTTCTTCAGGTGCAACACTGATGGTTGCCCTGGCATGTTCATTAGGAGCTGGTATTTCTTCAGCAGCTCTAGTATTCTCAGTTTCTTCAGCAGCCTGATTTTCATCAGCTGCACTTTCAGTTTCTTCGGTTTGCTGAGCAGATACATCAGCCTGAGGAATTTTTTGAGATGTTGTTGCAACGTCTGCCTTGAGGTTCTTTGCCATTTTGACAAATCTGACTTTGACACCTAGCCACTGAGATCTCTGATCTCCCTCTGAATAGTTACAAGTCCTTGAAGAGCCAGTGTAAGAACGTTGTTCCTTAGAAATCTCTCCTTCTTGTACTGGGCCTTCTAAAACTTTCATTTTTCCTCACCAATGAAGGCGGTCAGCATATGACTTTGACCAGGAGTGAGGTTAAATTCAGGAAGTGGAATGTTGGGATCTTTGTGACATATGTCAATAAAATCTAGGATTTTCCTTGGCTCTAGCATAAGAGGCATAGAGCTGCCTTTGACTCTTACAGCCCTTTCCAGTCTATCCTGCATGATTTCAGTTAATTCTTCATCATCAGCTTCATCATCGTCATCAGACAGAACATGGAATGCCACTTGTTTCTTATGAGGACTTGGCCTCATTCCACGTCCAGAAGTGGCTTTAACCTTCAGCAAGGTTGGACCTGTTGAGGACTGTGGAGGAGCTGAGGAAGATGCAGAAGCTCCAGAAGCAATGGAAAAGCCTGCAATCTATTGACATGTTGCAAGGTGCAGAGGTGTTGAGGACTTTTTGGCAGCAGCTGCGGATTTTGTGGCAACAGAGGGGATTGGCATAGCGCTTGAAGAAGTTGCATGAGGACTTTGCCTTAGGATTTTGCCTTGAGGGCTCTGACATTGAAGAACTTGGTCATGAGGGCATTGTTGTTGTGGAACCCGGCTTCATAGTAGATTTATTCGACATAGCCTTCTTAGCCTTACTGGCGGAGGCCTCAATAGAAACAACAAAATCCTCATTGAATTTCGTCACTACTTCTTTAGCGATTTTAGCCAATTTGGCTTGGCGCTTGGCCCATTCCTTTGGAAAGTCCTCACCGCGCCTGACACTAGTGGGATCACCTACTTGGCCAGCAGCCAATGGAGGTCTTGGACATGGAGGGTTTATGGCGAATTTCTTCATGTTCTTCGGAGTAACATAGCGATATTCCCTCCATTCCTTAGCCCATCTCCTCTCAATTCTCAAGACGCGCACTTTGCAGTGATTCTTGTTCTCTTTGCCATGAGTTGCTTCATCAGGTGTGCAATATTCATCATAGATATACTCATGGATTTCAAACGCAGTGTTTGTCTCTGGCCTCTTGCCTCCCTTCTGGGGTCTCTTCCCATCTGCCATTTTCCTCACTTGAGGACTTTGAACTTTGGATGTTTACGAGGAAGTATGCAACTTATCTTCGAGGTACGTTGCAAATGAGTTAAGTTGAAGAGAACCTAGTGATTTGGTAGCAGACATTTTTGTACCTATGAACAGAGTATAGGTGCGAAGAATTGGGAGAGGTCATATGCGTTCTTAGAATTTTTTTCAAAAGAATTGGGTTTGAGCAATTTGACCATAGGTGTCTTGAGGAATTTTACTAAGCATTCTTGACTTAGGTTCCAGAGTTGTGTAGATTTGAAAATCCACCCAATTGAGGAATATTGAAGAAAAAATAGCTTAGAGAAACAAATCAAGGAACAGAAGTATTCAGGAATTTAAGGAGTGGGAAGTTGAAGAATAAACACCTTTTGAGGATTTTCTAGAAAACATCAGAATAAAAGTAGGGCAGTAAACTTAGATTTTAATTACGCTTGATCAAGAACATGACAAACTGGGAGTGGAGTCGGAGAAGTTCGTCCATTCAGATCTCCCATGCCCTAACTTGGCGGAGGGAGACAACTACGGCGGCAGTGTAGTGAAGATTTCCACAGCCGATGCGAGTACGACGGCAACGAGGTCGAGGCAGTGAAGCTCTTTCTCACTGGTGACGATGGAGAGTAGTAGCAGTGCTAGGTCTGAGAGCTCGAGCGGGATGGATGTCGAGCAGTGTAAATCAGGTCCTAGGAAGGGAAAGGGTATTTATAGCCGCAGTGAAAAACTGCTCATCCAAAGATTTTGGACGAACATGGCCCTGACCCTTACTATTCTAATGACATGTGTCACCCACATACAGAGAGGCAGATATCATGGGGGATTGTGGGTGAGTTGTTTAATCCATCGTGGGAAGCAGAACAATTTGAGCGACAATAACCAAAAATTCAGATATGAAAACTTTAGCGGTTCGTTCGCAAATTCTTCAACTGACAAGGAGACAGTGAAGATTTTGAATGGGTTTCAAATAGAACTCACATGAAGAATTTGTGAATAGACTAGGTTGAGTTTAGCAGAGAGGGGGAACGGCTCCGATTACATTCACTTAGAAGAAAATCATCTTGAGGAAATAGCAATAAGTGAATGTTGTTGAGGACATTGAAAACTCATATATATATATATATATATAGTCAATGAAAAAACATCATTCAAAAAGTTGAAGACTTTGCAATGTGACGAATTTGAAAATTGAATAATTTGCAAAATGAAGAAAAAACTAAAATTTGAGGATTTTCAACTTTGGTTGGTGGCGTGACCCACCCTATATGAATGATGATTTCAGACACTGCGTACAATTGTCGTAGGCCTCTGAGAATCAAATTCTTCATTAATTCCTTCACATTTAGAGCGTTAGTCTCCATTGATTGAAGAAAAACGTTACTTCGTGTGTTGCACATCTAAGTCATCAATTTTGCATAAGTGTTAGGATGTGTGCCCTTTCAAAGAACATTGAAAGATTATAAAATATTTTTCTCACACCGCAACTTGCTAAATCTCTTCTCATCCAAATGCTTTGTGAAGATAACCGCTAGTTGTTCTTCAGTCTTCACGTGGTCGATCGAGATATCGCCCTTCAACACATGATCATGAAGAAAATGATGACGAATCTGGATGTGCTTTGTCTTCGAGTGCTAAACTAGGTTGTGAGCAATCTTGATGGCACTCTCATTGTCACAGTAGAGAGGCAAGTTCTTTATGTTGATGCCATAGTTGTCGGTGTTGTGGGAACGGGGGTCCCCAGAATTGCCTGCCTGCGGCCTGCGGCGTGGCTCCACCAGCGGCCTTGTACGGCCCATCTTCACCAGCAAACACTCAAGACCCTCGCGAGGAGCCAAGCCTCTTGACGGGGACGACGCAAGACCTCCTCAGGGGAGGCCACACCAGGCTGGCTTGCAAGGGGCGGAGAGATCAAGGCAAGAGACACCTCGCAAGGTTTTTGTGACGCAAGCCATGACGACTGGAGCAGGCGCGCAGTGTCCTCGTTTCCTCGTTGGTGCTAAAGGGACAAGCGCAGGCGAGGAGTCCCGAGGCATCAGGCAAAGGTTTCCATATCGGTGCAACAAGACCAAGACCAGCAAGACAACAAGATGGAGGTCACCATGGAGCCCAAGATGGCGTCACCACCAGAGCCTTTGGCAGGCGAAGACTACTTTTGTCAGGATAGCTTGTACTAGTTGTCTCCCTTCAAATTTGGCCATTGTGGGATCCCTTCCCGCTCAATATTGGGGAAGAGGACCAGGGCCTCTATAAGTAGGACTAGCCACCACCATAGGAGGGGTCGAATCAGAGAGAGAGAGAGCATCAACTCAGCAAGCACAAGAACACCTCACCTCGCGAGGCTATTCTTCCCTTGTAACTGTTCATCCTCAGCCCAAGAGGCAATCCACCACACCACACCGAAGTAGGGTATTACACCACAATGGTGGCCCAAACGAGTATAAATCTTGTGTCTCGTGTTCTTTGGGTTCGTCGAGCTAGGCCGTGAGATCGTAGAGTGTGCGAGCTAAAGAGGGAGAGAGATCTTTGTGCGCACCCCAGTGTTCGAACCTGGAAGGTTTTGCCGGAAACCAAAATCCGACATTTGGCGCGCCAGGTAGGGGTGCGCTTAAGCTTTCCTCTTCGTCGATCTGCGCTTCGCCACTCCACCAAGTTCATGGCCGACACTTGCCGGGCCCGCGCTGAGTGTCGGGCCGCTCTCGCCACCCGTGTCACTCAGACAGTCCCTGTCGGCGGACCTCCCCGTCGTTCTCCGTCACCCGCCGCCAACGCCGCCACCGGCCCGGCGGCAAACGAGCAGCACGCCGATTCACTGCACCCCTCTGTGCGGCGAGACGGTAGCACCGCCACCCCATCACTGACTCCGGCCATCTCATCGTCTCACGCTCGTCGCGCCCCCACGGACTCGCAGGCCGCCCTGCTCATGGCACGTGAGCTCCTGCGCTACCGCCCGGTCGATGACCTCTATGAGTACTGGTTGGACCGCATCGCCAAGCTTGTCAGGGCCGCGGGGGGCTCTCCTACACCATCCCTCTCGCTTCCTCGCCCGCCCCCGGCTACGGGCGATGTGGCTCACGGAGTGCCTCTGCCCCCTCAACACCAAGATGGCGCCCTCACACCGAGGCACGTGGCTCATGGAGTGCCCCAGCCTCCCTCGCGTCAAGACGGCGTCCTTGCTCCAAGATGTGTGGCCCAGCCGCGTGATCCACCGCGCCATGTGCCCGCGCACAAAGAAAGAAGTTGCCAGGAGGTTCCCCATCCGCAAGAAAATGCTCCACCGCTTCCAGCACCACCACGTCAGGATCGCTTGCTGCGGCACGGCCATGTGCCACTTGCCGTGGCGGTGCAGGGACCCCAAGGTCAAGCTCTTCCTCCACGACGAGCCCTGGTGGCCATGGCGGGCTGCCGCGCCTTCACTCTTGAGCTTCGTATCATCGTCTGGCCGGGCAAGTTCAAGCCGGATCTGCCTCCTTGCTACAACAGCACCCCCGACCCTGCGGAGTTCTTGCAGCTCTATGAGCTGAGCATCGAGGCGGCCAACGGCGACGAAAAGGTCAAGGCGAACTGGTTTCCCATGTGTAACACCCACGATGCAGCTATATCTCCCACGTGTCGGAGCACGACTTAGAGGCATAGCCGCATAGTAGGTATGTCGGAAGAGGGGTAATCTTTACACATCCCATGTACTGAATAAGAAAGGGATAAAGAGTTGGCTTACAATCGCCACTTCACACAATACATAAATATAGCATTACATCATCCAGAATACAATCAAGGTCCGACTACGGAACCAAAATAAAAGAAGACCACCCCTAATGCTAGATCCCCGATCACCCCAACTGGGCTCCACTACTGATCAAAAGGAAACGAAACACAAGAACCAAAAGGTCTTCATCGAGCTCCCACTTGAGCTGGGTTGCGTCATCTGGACTGGTATCATCGGCACCTGCAACTATTTGGAAGTATATGTTAGTCACGAGGACTCAGCAACCTCACACCCGCGAGATCAAGACTATTTAAGCTTATGGGTAGGAAAGGGTAGTGAGGTGGAGCTGCAGCAAGCACTAAGCATATATGTTGGCTAACATACGCAAATAAGAGTGAGAAGAGCAGCAAAGCGCGGTCGTGAACTAGAAGTGATCAAGAAGTAATCCCGACTCTACTTACATTCGAGCATAACCCAAGAACCGTGTTCACTTCCCGGACTCCACCAGAAAGAGACCATCACGGCTACACACGCGGTTGATGCATTTTAATTAAGTTAAGTGTCAAGTTCTCTACAACCAGATATTAACAAATTCCCATCTGCCCATAACCGCGGGCACGGCTTTCGAAAGTTCAAACCCTGCAGGGGTGTCCCAACTTAGCCCATCACAAGCTCTCACGGTCAACGAAGGATATTCCTTCTCCCGAGAAGACCCGATCAGTCTCGGAATCCCGGTTACAGGACATTTCGACAATGGTAAAACAAGACCAGCAAGACCGCCCGATGCGCCAACATCCTGATAGGAGCTGCACATATCTCGTTCTCAGGGCAACACCGGCTGAGCGCTCCGTACAACTAAAACCAGCCCTCAAGTTTCCCCGAGGTGGCGCTGCAAAGGACTCTAGTTCGGACCAACACTTAGACAAGCACTGGCCCGGGGGGCTTAAAATAAAGATGACCCTCGAGAGCGTGACTCCCAAGGGAAAGTAGGTGGTGGTGAGGCAAAAGATAAAGCCAAGGTTGGGCCCTGCTGGAGGAGTTTTATTCAAAGGGAATTGTCAAGGGGTTCCCATAACACCCAACCGTGTAAGGAATGCAAAATCAAGGAACATAACACCTGTATGACGGAAACTAGGGCAGCAAGAGTGGAACAAAACACCAAGCATAAGGCCGAGCCTTCCACCCTTTACCAAGTATATAGATGCATTAATTAAATAAGAGATATTGTGATATCCCAACATATCCATGTTCCAAACATGGAACAAACTTCATCTTCACCTGCAACTAACAACGCTATAAGAGGGGCTGAGCAAAGCGGTAACTTAGCCAAACAACGGTTTGCTAGGAAAGGTGGGTTAGAGGCTTGACATAGCAAACTGGGAGGCATGATATAGCAAGTGGTAGGTATCGCGGCATAGCAAAAAGAACGAGCAACTAGCAAGAAAAGATAGAAGTGATTTCGATGGTATGGTCATCTTGCCTGAGATCCCGCAAGGAAGAAGAACGAGTCCATGAAGAAGACAAACGGACATAGACGAACGGATCCTCACAAACGCGACATTATCGGAACCAGCCCGAAGAAGCAACACCGGAAAGAAGCACACAACATAGTAAACAACCAACGCATGAACATGGCATGATGCACAACCAAGTATGATGCATGTCCGGTTTAATGAGGCATGGCATGGCAACATGCACAAACAATCCTACAAATTAAGTGGAGCTCAATATGCAACTCCGTTGCATATTGACGAAACTCCACAACCAAGTTATTTAGTTTGATCTTGTTTAAGTACCCAACAATATTAAATGTTGATTAACATGGCAAGAGGTGAAGCATACATAAACTAACTATCTAGTCAAGTTTAAATGAGGCCGGAAACAACAAACAACAACTCCAGAAAATCCTCATGTGCATAATTTTAGTTTTGGTACTGTTTTATCCTAAAGCATATTTTAGAGTTGTTTAACATGCAAAGTAAAGCAACCATGTTAAACTAGGCATTTTTCTACCCCATTTACATATAGAGATTATTTAAAAAGGAGCTACGGTTATTAAGTTATGGATTAAGGCATTTTAACATGGCATAGGAGCAAATTTAACCAAACATCATTTTAATCATTTTAAACATGGATGAAAGTGGCATATTATGAAACTAGACGAAAAACTAAGAATTTTACATATAAAGTTTGTTTTAATCCGATGCATGGTTTGTGAGTTATTATATGCATGAACTCTAGGGGCTTTTCTATAAAACTGGCAGCCTCTGGAAAAATAACAAAATCGCCAGATCTAAAAACGGTGACGGGGCCTGGCAGGGGAGGCAGACGAGGTCCCGTACGGGCGACAGTGCTGCAACAGAAATTCACCGGCGTTGAGGAAGATGGCCGGGCGCGATGCGAAGCACCAAGGGGCGGCCATGGTGTCTCTCGTGGTCGTTGACTTGCCGGAGATGCGGGAACTGCTGCTGCTTGCGTGGGTGCCCACGGCAGGGGCTTGAGGGCGCGCATGGTCGGGCTCTAGGATGTCTCTGCGAGGTTAGAAGCGAGATGAGAAATGAAGGAAAAAAAGAAGAATGGAAGGGAGGCGGGGCGGCGCTATCCCTAGTGGAAGTTGTCGTCAACTGTGCTGGTCATCGAGAGACGAGGCGAGGAGGGGACGCCCGGGAGGAGCTCGTCTCCCTGGTCGATGAGGAGAGCGAGGAGGGTTGGATCGATGGGCTTGGGTGGATCGAGGGGAAGCAGTGGAGAGCGATGGTTGGCTGGTTCGCAGAACGAGGGGGGGGAGGGGTTAGTGGATCGGATCTAGGAGGATCCCAAGGTGGATGCGGGAGGTTGTAGGTGGCGGCGGCTAGAGGGGACAAAAGTCCTAGAATTTAGGGTTTGGGAAAATATGTTAGTGGTTGATCTATATATGGCAAGTTGGTTAGGTTAGGGGCTATCTCGTCCCTCTGATCAAAATCGGACGGTCAGGAAAAATAGGCTAGGGAGTCCAAATAAGAAAATGGTGATGTATTATAGATGTTTGGGGATGATCTGGACCCAACGGTGACGACTGTCCGCGTCGGGTCCAGGACAGCTTTTGGGACGCGCACGCGAGGAGGGCTGCGGGCTGACGAGAGAGGTTACAATGGGCCTGGTGGTAGGTAGTGGACTGTGTAGACGGTTTTAGGGAGAAAGGAGAGGGAAAGCTCGGCGGCAATTCTCGGAGACCGAAAATGTCCGACGATTTGACCGACTACTATTGCCGCTATAGTTATCCATTGGGGCGTCAAACGGATTCCGAATGCGAGGAAACTTGCCAGGCGGCCTACTGACAACATAACAACACCGCACTCCAACTCTCAACCCATTCCGAGAACATTTTCCGGCCACTTATAAAATAATATTTTGGACATGCCGCGGGCGCATGCAAGTGTGTCTGGGCTCAGAACGGACAACGGAAGGAACGGGGAGACCCGGACGGATGCAAGTTTTGAAAACAAGATGATGCAATGCACATGATTACATGATGAAATGCAGCACGCAAGCAAATGACATGGCAACAACGGCGAATAACTGGGAGACACCTGGCGCATCGGTCTCGGGGCATCACAACACTCCACCACTACAAGAGGATCTCGACCCGAGATCTAGGATGGCACCGGAGAGAAAGCGGAAGAGGAAGAGGTAAAACAAAGTTGCTTCTTTGACAAACGAGTGAAACCAACAAACCTTGCGATGTTGAATAAATTGAAAGAAATACAACAAAGAAGAACAAAGTTGAAAACACTCTGTTAGAATAGAGGAACAAGGAATGATAAAGGTCAATTACGACAACACTCCTGTTGGAAATGGAAGGTAAAGAATATGAGCTTGGCAAAATAAAAGCACTCTGATGAGAGTCGGGTTAGAAGAGGAATGATATACACAACACTCCGATTAAAACAAGATAGAGAAGGGAAAAGAATGATATAATTTGGACAACACTCCGACTGAATGGAAAGAATTGAATATGAACTTGGGAAGATTGGATGATACTTGATGAAATCAACAACACACTGCCACCAGAACTATTGAAAGAATGGCACAATGGGTAAGAGAAGATTTCAGACAGCACTCCGGTTAAGAAGGAGGCAAAACATGATAAGATGAGAGAACTTGAATGAAGGACACGACACTCCGGTTGAATGGATAGACAAAGGAAAAAAGCATGATCTTGGCAAAACGAGATGATGGGACAAAGAGAGAAACATCACCATGCCTCCGGAACAAATGAATGGAAAACTAGATGGTTGGAAAGAAAAGAACGAAGAAGAAGAATGACAACTCTCGCAAATAAAATTGAAAGAGCATGCTTACGAAGAAAAGGTTGAACGGAGTTGTTGGATTATCAACAACGAAAAGAGTAAGCTTGTTG
Source organism: Triticum dicoccoides (assembly GCF_002162155.2). Lineage (NCBI taxonomy): Eukaryota > Viridiplantae > Streptophyta > Magnoliopsida > Poales > Poaceae > Triticum > Triticum dicoccoides. The sequence continues at coordinate 437,306,926 of NC_041390.1, read as the reverse complement.
TGGGCTTATGGAAAACATCTCGAAACCATGAGGTGAAATTCTGCCACTAACTGAAACAATAGATTGGATTGATATGAACAAGGAGACGAGAAACTTATTTCACTAGGAGGATAAATGAAGAACTTGGGTTATTTATGAGGACCATAAATAGCACGATCCTTAGGGAAAAGCTTTAGGTGAAATATAACCCAAGATAACTCCAATTAAGAGATTGATGGATTGAAAAGATGTCTTAAGCGAAGAGAAAATGATGGATTTAGATATGTCACTCTTGAGAACTTGTTAATCATGAAACATGAAGGGAAATTATCAACAATGACATAACACCACCTCAAAAGATAAGAAAGAAAGAATTGCACTTCCAAATGCAAGATGAAGAATGCTTGAACTCCTCTGAAAAGAATCTCGATGAACACTTTGAGAAGGAATTAAATCCTTGATGAACCAACATGTAGCCACTATGAAGAACTCCGGTAAAAAAAGATGATGCAAAGAAAGAGAAATTGAAAACCTGTAGAAGTACATCCAGCGCTTCAAAGTGCATGTATCAAGATCCCCAAGGTGATGGATGAGGCCATCATCTCAGCGTTTTCCGATGGCGTACGTGACATCAAGATGAAGGAGGAGCTTGCCATCCATGAGGAGTGGTGCACGACTTTGGAGCCGTTCAACATAGCAACCAAGTGTGCAACAGCTAAGGAGGAGCGTCTCTCCCTCCTCGAGCTCCTTGCTGCGGATCCAGAGGAGAAGAAGGCCAAGGTCGAGGACGTGAAGCGCAAAGGAGTGGCCGTACTCGTAGCAGAACCAGACACCAAGCGCTACCAAGATCTTCCCGAGTCGTCCAAGGGCAGCCGTACCTTCTGCACCTTTTGAGGTAGTCCTGGATTAGGGGGTCCTCGGACATCCGGACTATATCCTTCGGCCGGACTGTTGGATTATGAAGATACAAGATTGAAGACTTCGTCCCGTGTCCGGGTGGGACTCTCCTTTGCGCGGAAGGCAAGCTTGGCAATTCGGATATGTAGATCTCCTCCCTTGTAACCGACTCTTTGTAACCCTAGCCCCCTCCGGTGTCTATATAAATCGGAGGGTTTAGTCCGTAGGACAAGAACAATCATAATCATAGGCTAGCTTCTAGGGTTTAGCCTCTATGATCACGTGGTAGATAAACTCTTGTAATACTCATATCATCAAGATCAATCAAGCAGGAAGTAGGGTATTACCTCCACCGAGAGGGCCCGAACCTGGGTAAACATTTTGTCCCGTGCCTCCTGTTACCATCCGCCTTAGATGCACAGTTCGGGACCCCTACCCGAGATCCGCCGGTTTTGACACCGACATTGGTGCTTTCATCGAGAGTTCCACTGTGTCGTCAGAATAAGGTTTGATGGCTCCTTCGATCATCGGCAATGATGCGATCCAGGGTGAGGTTTTTCTCCTCGGACAGATCTTCGTATTCGGCGGCTTCATACTGCGGGCCAACTCGCTTGGCCATCTGGAGCAGATCGAGAGCTACGCCCCTGGCCATCAGGTCAGATTCGGAAGCTTGAACTATACTACTGACATCCACGGAGACTTGATCTTCGACGGATTCGAGCCCATGTCAGGTGCGCTGCACAGTCACGACAAGCATGACTTAGCTCTACCGCCGGACGGTGTTCAGGAGATCACACCTGTGGCAACTCCGGCCCTCAATCCAGAGCAGATCGTGTCGTCCGAGGACGGGTGGATGGACGCCGCCATGAAGGCCGCACACCCAACGGCGATAGAGCCGAGTACTGACTTCACCTCCTATGAGACCTGTGTCACCGGACCCTTGGATTCTGTCGGATTTCGGGTTCCGGCAGACCCTTGAGGTTCGAACACTGGGGTGCGCGTGGAGATTTTGCCTCCTACCTACCTACACCCCTCCGCCATGCTAGGATCTAAAACTAAGGAAAGAACAAGACAAGAGACACAGGGTTTATACTGGTTCGGGCCACCGTTGTGGTGTAATACCCTACTCCAGTGTGTGGTGTGGTGGATTGCCTCTTGGGCTGATGATGATGATGAATACAAGGAAGAACAGCCTCGCGAGGGTCTGTTCTTGGCTGGGGCGATGAACTGCTCGGAGGAGTTCAGTCACCTTTCTCTCTCTCTCTCTCTCTAACCGACCGAATGGCCGAACCGACCCCCAGAGACCCCTTTTCTCCTCCCCGGCTATGTGGGTGGCTGATCCTATTTATAGAGGCCCTGATCCTCTTCCCAAATATCGAGCGGGAAGGGAGCCAACAATGGCGGGCTAATTTGAAAGGGGACAGCAAGTATCAGCTATCCTGACAAAAGTAGTCTTCGCCTGCGCAAAGCTCTGGTGATGACGCCGTCTTGGGCTCCACAGTGACCTCCGCCTCGTAGTCCTCCTGGTCTTGGTCTCGTTGCACCGAAATGGCAGCCTTTGCCTGATGCCTCGGTACTCCGTAGCTGCGCTTGCCCCCTTTGCACCAAAGAGGAAAGGAGGACGCTGCACGGGCTGGCACCCGCCTGGCGCCCTGAGTCGTCATGGCTTGCGTCACGGGCACCTCACGAGGTACCCCGCCTTGATCTCTCTGCCTCCTCGTGAGCCGGCCTGACGAGGCCATGCCTGAGGAAGCTCCGCGTCGTCCGCCCCGCAAGGCTTGGCCCCTCGCGAGGGTCTTGGGTTTGTGTTGGTGAAGATGGGCCGTGCTGGGCCCCCCTTTGAGCCACGCCGCAGGCCGCAGGCAGGCAAGTCTGGGGACCCCCGTTCCCAGAACGCCGACAGTAGCCCCCGGGCCCAAGGCGCGCCCGGACTTGGCCGTGTAGGGAGGCGGAAGGGCAAGAGCGAAGCACCGCGGGCCCTAACAGCCTGCGGCCTTGGGCGCCGTGTGGCGGTTGATTGGACGTGGGCGGCACTGTTCCCCCACGCCCTCCTTATTTTGCGCCATGCTAGGTGGACCCGCAGTCGTACACAACCGTTCCCTTTTATGTTGCTCGAGTGCCCTCTGTCCTTTCTCCGCTCAAACTCCGGCTTCTGTTTTCAACTTGATATCGAACCTCCCCCCTTCCCATCGCCATGGCTCTGACGAAGAAGGGGAGAGGGAAGAAACCCGTGTCTCCGCCTTGCCCGCCGCCGTCGGCGGCTCCCGCCGAGGGCTTGGGCAAGGTCAGCTTGGCTCTGGCCACCATCTTCAATGAATGAGGGAGGATGATGGCCTGGCCCGCGTCCCACTTCTCCATCGACAGGACAGCCACCGAGGTCCCGTATCTTGCCGATGCCCTGTGGGCGGGTCTGGTTCCTCCTTTTTCCGACTTCTTCAACGTCGTGCTTCCCCACTATCAGATCCACATGATGCATCTAGGTCCTGAATCCATCACCCTCCTTTCGGTCTTTGCCTTTGTTTGTGAAGCTATGGTGGGCATCCCTCCTTTGGTTGCTGTCGTGGTTTTGTCACGGCAGATGTCCTAGAGAAAGGACTTAGTCGTGGAGCCATCGCGACGGGTTAGCTTGAAGGGGTTAAAGCGGACACAAGGATGCAAGAGAGTTTATACTAGTTCATCCCCTTCGCTGAAGGTAAAAGCCTACGTCTAGTTGTTATGGAATTGATGGGGTTTCGATGACTAGGGAGCAAACAAGCTTCGCCTATGTCTCGAGTTGTCGTCCGTTCTCCCTGAACCGCCGCCGGGTCGTCCCCTTATATACATGGGTGACTCCCGTTGGCTTACGGAGTCCCAATACCGGCTCATAGATGTGTCCGGTTTGGTCTCTACTTATTCCTAACTTACAATACAGGCTAACTACTAACGCCGGTTTACGGCTACAGGCCTTGAACCCACCATGGGCCTTGAGCCCTCCTCTGTCTTCTTGGGCTTTAACATACTTAACTACTGACGAAGTTAACCCGGCCCAAATAGGCCGGTTTACGCCCAGTAGTAATATCCCCAACATTAGGCCCTAGATTGATTTGAATGGGTTCATGTCAATCCTTTAATAAAAGCTTCATCTTCAACATCTTTTTATAAATTGGTAAACCGCCATGATGTCATCTTCTCTGATTGATGTAAACCGGAGAGACGTCGCCTGTCATAACAAAGCTATCCATTATGCTTCTTTGTTTAATAGATCGGCGGAAATCGAGGCGACAGCTCCGTTTTGTGGGCCCTTGATTGTCGCGCCTGACTCATGTTCTTTCGCCTTATAAATAGGACCGAAGGGTCATTTCTTTTCTCCTTCCGTGCCTTCTTCGTCTTCCTCGCGTCGCCAGCCCCGGAGCTCCGCCACCGCCGTCGACCTCTGCCTCATCCTTGGCCGCTGCATCAACCTGAACGCACCAGAACATCGCGGCAACCTTCCGCATCTTCCTCAGCTCCGGTAAATCTTCTATCCTTTCCCCCGCAGATCTGGCCTAGGGTTTCGCAGTTCTTCAGTGTTCATCGTCTGCATCTTGCTCATACGATAGATCTTTAGATGAATCCGCAAATCTTTACTCTGTGCAACGATAGTTGTTTGACCTTCGCCTTCACTTATGCATCTCAAACCATAGATCTATATGAACGTTTTGCTCATTGGTTCGGTACTACTTCTTTGAACCTCTAAGCATTTATCTCTTTTCTGAACTTGCTTCAGATCCAATGCTGTAAAGAAATCTTGTGAAACCTGTTTCTGCGTACTTGTCCATCCGCAATCTCAGTTTTTCAATGCTTAGATCAGGCGGTTTAACCTTATAGAAAATTTTCCAAACCGGTATATGCCATTAGTCCCCTTGTTGAACCGCCAGATGTTGGTTGCTTCATGAAACTCCGGTTTGGATAGTTCTGTCTCCGGTTTAACAGTGCACATACCAACGTATCTTGATCAAATGCATTTTTAAACCGGGATCTTCTACCTTGCAGATTCCATCATGGCCAAGCAAGTATATGAGTGCAATTGGATTCCTTCTCGCGTCACAGAGGATCAACTGGACGATTTAGTCCTGATTGGCGCTTTAGGCAGCAAAGATACCATCCATTGGAGGGCTCCTGGCAAAGAATGCCCTCCCACACCTCGAGAAGGAGAGGTTGTTGTTTTCGTAGATCACTTAGCCCAGGGCTTTAAGCCGCCCGGTTCTAAATTTCACCGGGATGTTTTAGCCGATTTACAACTCCATCCGAAAGACACTGGCCCCAACTCTGTTACAAATATGTGTCACTTCCAAGTACTCTGTGAGGTGCTCTTTCAAGAGGAGCCCTCATTGGAATTGTTCAGAGACCTTTTCCATCTAAACCGCCGTACTAAGTTTACTGATGGCTCTAATACAGAGTTGGGTGGCATGGCGATTCAAAAAAGGAAAGAGGTCACATACCCTCACGCCAAGCTGCACAGTCACCCCAAGGAGTGGAATCATACATGGTTCTACTGCAAAGACACCTCCCCTGCTGGTGAGAATCCCTTGCCTGGCTTTCGTCTGGAGCGGCTCAGCAATACACACCCTTTTCCTCAAAGATTGACTGCCCAGGAGAGAAGCAACTATGCTCCCCAACTATCAAAGCTCAGAGCCTTTATGGCCAACGGTTTAACAGGGGTTGATCTCGCTCGCTGTTGGATATCATGGAGCATACTGCCCCTTAGTCAGCGCTCTGATTTGATGTGAGAGTATACTGACAGTGTTGATGACCCACTGCGACATTCAAAAATCCAGCTCTCCGATGAACAAATCACAGAGGCTGTGAATAAAATGCTGAATGAACCGAGACACGTCTGCGCTAGAACCGGCCTGCTGAATCTGTTATTGATATGTCTAGTCATTGTTTAATATCATGTCTGCATAATCAGGGCAATGATCCGTTTTGGAGCAAAAAACTGCCGTAGGAGAAACCAGAAAAACCAGACAAACTAGAAAGAGCAACCCGTCAAAATACTAAAGCTGTGAAGAAGACTGCCCACAGGAGAAGAACCACTGCATCTTCTAATCCGGCCCCTGATGATGATGTGGATAATCTGGACTTTGAGGTAGAGCTTGACTCACTTGGTTTATTTTTCATGCGTCTTATTGATGATGATATTTGTCAGGATGATGCCGAAGCCAGCCACACGGATGTTTCAGAGGTAATTATTCTCTCTTCCGATTCAGAAACTTTGCCTTCACAAAAAATCCGCCAGGCAAACCGGAAAGTTAAATTTTCTCGTCCTCTTACTTATTTGGATCCTAAATTTCTTATGAGGACCCAACAACACGAAGCTCGTCGCACAACCCGGCACAGCGGCCAGGTAGTTACCTCCGCCGGTTTACCGAATAGTCTAGTTCGGAAACGCCATTCAGAGGTCTCTAATCTGCTTGTCAGTGCTTGTCCTAAAGCGGGCTTCTTTCGTCAACCTCTTAATCCGTCTGACTCTGATTACCAGGTTACTTCCCACTCATCTTCTGGCGAGTCATCGGCTACTCAGCTCCCACCGCTTAAAATGGTGCTTGGGTAAGCTATACTTATTGTGATGTTTGCAGTATATCGCCTTAGAACATATGATGTATTTGATTTTATTATTCTTCTTAGGGCCAAACCTAGGCCAAGCAAGAAGGCCCGCCTGGACAAAGTGGCCGAAGAAGATGTCGTTCTTGAAGCAGACAAGACACCCAATGCTGAAGCGGCTATTCCTGAGGATATTCCCAACGATCCACCGCAGCGAGATGATGATCTTATTGCTGAAGAGAGACATACTGATACCTCAGGTCCTATCCATCAGCCCACAAGTTCCATCTGGATTGAAAGCTCCACCGGTCCAGCAAAACCTACTAACAAACCAACAGCTCCAGTGCAAACCGGCGGTACCAAGGATGATGAGGTTGTCATTACTGGCACTGGCCATACAGAGCCAAGCAATCCTGTCGCTTTATCCAAACATTCTGCCAAGGAAGAATTTGCTGCCTTTGGCAAAGGCAAGTGGAACGCTGATCTGATGACTTACGCTGCTCTGAACGCCCAAGATATCCATTCCGGCTATCTGAACCGGCTGTATACCAGTCGTGACTACGAAGCCGGTCTGGTTAATATGATGAAAGATAAATATGAGGTAACTTCCATATGCTCCTTCCTGCTTGTATGCTTCCATTCTTGCTGACTCTCCTAGCCCCCAAGGGCCGGTTTGAAGTATTCTTTCAAACCGGTACTTATAAATCTTGATGCATTGAAATTCGCTGATGTAGCCCCCAAGGGTCGGTTCAACTTAGCGTAGTTAAATCGGTACTTTAAGTAATTGAAACTGCCGCATCAGAATATATATGATCAAATAGCCATTAGCCCCCAAGTGCCAAGTTGAATACTTGTATTGATCTTGGGACTTTGTAAACAATTGAAAGATGAAGATCGAATATGCATTAGCCCCCAAGTGCTAAGTGCATAATTTGTTATGTGGTTGGTACATGAATCCTTCTACCGATTTGTTGAAGCATATATCTGTATGCATGCAGGCGGAGCTGAAGACAAAAGAAAACCAAGTCATTGATCTTCAAGAAAACCTGAAAACCCAACAGGCTGAAACCTCCAAAGCAAAAGAGGAATTGGCCAGCACTTTAAGCGCCATGGAACAACTTAAGGAGAACTTCAAGAAGAAACGGGCGGATTGGGCCACTGAAAAGTCCGCTTTGATCAAACGAGCAGAGGATGCCGAGGCTGCACTAAAACCAGTGACGGATGAACTGACCAGCATAAAGCGGCACGTTCATGCCATGACCACTGCTATCTTTGGTAAGCCAGCTTGCCTTCTGAATTGGCTCTGCCTTCTTACAGAGTCGCCGGTTTATTAACCCTTTATGATATTTCAGGTACATGCATTGGTCACTTGGGGTCAGATGTGCGGAAGAAATTGAATGCCGCCTATACATTGGTTGAACAATTGTATACTGGTGCCCAGCGGATCATCTGTACTGCGTCTCATAACAAACCGGCGCCCACTTTGATTCAAGATACTCTGATGAAACTGCCAATGCTTCCTGCCCGGGTTGAAGAGCTGAAGAAATCTGCTGCTCAAACCGGTGCAATCAATGCCTTAATCCGAGCAAAAGCCTGGGTGCCAGATTTTGATCCTATTTAAGCGGCTCAGGGCTATCCCAGCTTGAAGGAAGACGGGTCAGAATTTGGTGAAGCGGATCTGCGAGCAATAAAGCAGGAGGTACGTCCACTAGCTTGTCAGTTGGCTGAGGAAGCAGACTTGTCTCATTATCAAGCGCAATATGACAGTCAGAACAAGCGAATAGCTGCACCAATCCATGAATCGAAAAATTTGATCCCTCCGATCCGTAAGCATACTTACGCTCCCGATATTGACCCGTCATTGTTGATCTATGATGAAGCTGTTTTTCAAGCATTAATGGGAATCGACTGGACAACTGTGGATTTCCAGCCACTGGGTAGAGAAACGGAGGCTGAAGCGGCGCAGGATGACCCACAACCATCAGGCCAGGCTGGTGACCAAGCTTGAACCGGAAGCCGGTTTTAAAACTGCCTCTCCTTTGTGAAAAACAATTATATTATTATGGGCACCATGTTGCCTTGTAATAGGCTAGCTGATACCTTTGATGTTGATATGCCTTCGTGCATAACTTGTTCTTCCTGTGGTAATGAACTTTCCAAAACACTTTCTGAAATGAGAAATTCTTCAAGTGCCACCGCGGTTGTACCGTCAGGCGGAATATGATGTCTGTATATATGAAATCAAAACATCCAAAACAAAATTTTAAGTATATGATCAAATTTTTGAGATACATAATACCTGCCATCGTTGAGTGTGAAGTTGGCTTGGCCAATCTTGAAGCGGAGTTTTGCAAACCCACACTGTTGGAGGAGATAACAGCTCCTGTATATATATATGACGCTGGTTTACCATGTAAACCGTGCCGGGTTATAATAAACACCGTGTTACTCCATAAGAGGATGTTAACAACCAGGATCAAACTGGGCAAATAGTCTCTGGATTGACGTGAACTGTGTTCCGTCAATTGATTGGCTAAAAAACTTTGTCGGTTTAAAAAACGCAAAAAAAGCAAAAAAAAACCTTCAAAGAAAAGTGTGAAGCAAAAACAATGACAAAACTGTTTGCCAAAAAAGGTTTATTTAAGCTGATCAAATGGCGTTACCATGGCCAAACACGACCAAGCTCCTGTTAGGTGTAGCTATGGTTCTAGTCAGCTAGGTCCCCAAATGAAACCGTGGCATTTATGCCGACCAAATGGCATGGTCATGGTTCGGGTTCGACCAAGCCCCCAAGTGATTCTGTGGCCTTAGGCCGATCAAGAGGCATGACTGGTTCAGACATGACCAAGTCCCCAAGTGATCTGGTGGCTCTCGCCTATCAAGAGGCATGGTCTTGGTTCGGACACGACCAATCCTCCAAGTGATATAACATGATGCTTTTAGCAAAGCGAACTCAAGGGTTAACCGGAAGACGCTTTAAAACAACTCCGTGTAACCACACATGATGTAAAAGAACAGATACCCCGCTTTAGCTGAGGTTCCGGTTTATTATAGTTAATATATACATCGCTGTAATATGTACATAAATAGAACCAATGGCTCAGGTATAATAAGGCCGAAGATGAGCTATGTTCCATGGCCTATTGGTCTCCTCCTCTGATGTACGTGAGTCCTTATGTTCTCGAATATCGATCAGATAGTATGACCCGTTATGCAGATTCTTGCTCACCACGAAAGGCCCCTCCCAAGGTGGGGATAACTTATGCATACCAGTCTGATCCTGGATGAGCCGAAGCACCAAATCTCCCTCCTGAAAGGTTCTAGTTCTGACCCGGCGACTGTGATAACGACGAAGATCCTGCTGGTAAATCGCCGATCGGGCGGCTGCGATGTCACGCTCTTCATCCAACCGGTCCAAAGCATCTTGCCATGCTATCTCGTTGTCTGCTTCAATATAAGCCGTTACACGAGGTGAATCATGCCGGATATCACTGGGGAGAACCGCCTCCGCTCCATAAACCATGAAGAATGGTGTGTATCCTGTTGATCTGTTGGGCGTTGTATTGATGCCCCATAGCACAGATGGCAATTCTTCTACCCAACAACCCGGCGTTCTCTGCAAAGGAACCATGAGCCGGGGCTTGATGCCTCTCAGGATCTCTTCATTAGCTCTTTCTGCTTGACCATTGGACTGTGGATGTGCCACTGATGAAATGTCGAGCCGGATGCGCTCCCGTTCGCAGAACTCCTTCATAGCACCTTTGGACAAATTGTACCATTATCTGTGATAATACTGTGCGGAAAGCCAAACCGGAAAATCACCTTTTTGATGAACTGAACCGCCGTGGCCGCATCACACTTGCTAACAGGTTCTGCCTCCACCCACTTTGTAAACTTGTCAACCGCCACCAGGAGGTGGGTCTTCTTATCTTTGGGCCCAACCATATCCAGCCCCAAGTTGCAAACGGCCAAGTAATTGGAATCATTCTCAATTCTTGAGCCGGTACATGAGCATGTCTTGAAAACCTTTGGCAACCATCACATCGTCTGACCAGATCCTCCGCATCAGCATGCGCAGTTAACCGATAGAAGCCATGGCGAAACTCTTTAGCCACCAGAGACTTTGAACCGGCGTGGTGACCACAATCTCCTTCGTGGATCTCACGCAAAATTTCACTGCCTTGTTCAGGAGACACGCAACGTTGAAAAGCTCCTGATACACTGCAATGATGCAACTCGCCGTTGATGATAGCCATGGACTTGGATCGCCGGATTATCTGCCGGGCCAGAATCTCATCCTCTGGCAACTCGCCCCAGTTCTTGTATGCCAGGTAAGGAAGCGTCCAATCCGAAATAACATGAAGAGCTGCCACCAATTGAGCCTCCGGATCAGGAATAGCCAAATCCTCTTCACCAGGGATCTTCACCGACAGGTTGTGCAGCACATCCAAAAAAACATTGGGCGGGACTGGTTTGCGCTGAGAGCCCAGCCGGCTTAAAGCGTCCGCCGCTTCATTTTTCCGTCGGTCCACGTGGTCCACCTGATAGCCTCTGAAATAACCTGCAACAATATCCACCTCACGACGATATGCTGCCATGAGTGGGTCCTTGGAGTCCCAAGTGCCAGACACCTGCTGAGCCACAAGGTCCGAGTCACCGAAGCACTTAACTCGACTTAGATTCATCTCCTTAGCAATCCGGAGACCATGGAGCAAGGCTTCATACTCAGCTGCATTGTTAGTACAAGGGAACATTAAGCGGAGAACATAACAAAACTTATCACCTCGTGGGGAGGTTAATACGACTCCAGCCCCCGAGCCTTCCAATTGCCTGGATCCGTCAAAATGGATGGTCCAATACGTATGATTCGGTTTTTCTTCAGGTGCTTGCATTTCCGTCCAATCATTGATGAAATCAACAAGTGCTTGAGACTTAACCATTGTCCGAGGCACATACTTCAAACCGTATGGCCCCAGCTCTATAGCCGACTTTGCAATCCGGCCAGTTGCTTCCCGGTTCTGGATGATATCTCCCAAAGGAGCAGAACTGACCACTGTAATTGGATGCCCTTGGAAGTATTGTTTAAGCTTCCGGCTTGCCATAAAAACTCCATACACCAGCTTCTGCCAATGCGGATAGCTTTGCTTGGACTCAATGAGCACCTCGCTGATATAATAGACCGGACATTGAACTGGATGCTCCTTACCTGCCTCCTTTCGCTCTACCACAATAGCCACGCTGACCGCCCGAGCATTAGCAGCAACATATAGCAGCAATGGCTCCTTGTCAATGGGAGCAGCGAGCAAAGGCGGATTGGCCAATTGCCGTTTTAAGTCCTCAAATGCTTCATCAGCAGCAGAACTCCAGACAAACTGATCCGTCTTTTTCAACATCTGATACAAAGGGATTGCCTTCTCACCGAGGCGGCTGATAAACCGGCTTAACGCAGCAATCCGGCCTGCCAGGCGCGGAACATCATTGATACACTTTGGTTTAGCGAGGGAGGTGATGGCTGTGATCTTCTCCGGATTAGCCTCAATTCCCCTATTGGACACCAAGAAGCCTAATAACTTGCCTGCCGGTACACCAAAGACACACTTGTCCGGATTAAGCATCATCTTGTATGTCCTCCGGTTATCAAAGGTTTCCTTCAAATCATCAATCAGAGTCTCCTTCTCCATGCACTTAACCATGATATCATCCGCGTAAGCATGTACATTACGGCCAATCTGCTTGTGAAGACAATTTTGTACACACCGTTGGTAAGTCACTTGGGCACTCTTGAGCCCGAAGGGCATAGACACATAGCAGAAGGCTCCAAAGGGAGTTATAAATTATGTCTTCTCCTTGTCCTTAACTGCCATTTTGATCTGATGATAGCCAGAATACGCATCCAAAAAACATAAACGCTCACAGCCCGCCATAGCATCAATAATTTGATCAATACGGGGGAGAGCAAAAGGATCTACTGGACAAGCCTTATTAAGATCTGTGTAATCCACACACATGCGCCAGGTGCCGTTTTTCTTGAGGACCAGCACCGGATTGGCAAGCCATTCAGGGTGAAAAACTTCAACAATAAAGCCAGCTGCTAAGAGCCTGGCTACCTCTTCTCCAATTGCCTTGCGTCTTTCTTTGTTAAACCGACGGAGGAACTGTTTCACCGGTTTATATTTGTGATCCACATTAAGTGTGTGCTCAGCGAGTTGCCTCGGTACACCTGGCATGTCAGAGGGCTTCCATGCAAAAATGTCCCGATTCTCACAGATGAACTCGATGAGCGCGCTTTCCTATTTCGTATCCAAGTTGGCACTGATGCTGAACTGCTTGGACGAATCACCAGGCACAAAGTCAACAAGCTTAGTTTCTGCTGCCGATTTGAACTTCAGGGCCGGATCATGCTCCGTAGTCGGCTTCTTCAACGGAGTCATGTCCGCCGGATCAACATTGTCTTTATAGTACTTCAACTCCTTGGTGGCACAAACCGACTCTGCATAAGCCACATCTCCCTCCTCGCATTCCAAAGCGATTTCGCGGCTTCCGTGAACCGTTATTGTCCCCTTGTGACCCGGCATCTTGAGCTGCAAATACACATAACAGGGCCGAGCCATAAACTTGGCGTAGGCCGGTCGCCCAAACAGGGCATGATATGGACTTTGGATTTTCACCACTTCAAATATCAATATCTCCGACCTGGAATCATGATCATCCCCAAAGGCCACTTCTAGAGCTATCTTACCAACGGGATATGCTGATCTGCCAGGCACTACACCGTGGAATACTGTATTAGACGGTTTGAGATTCTTATCTATTAGTACCATATGACGGAAGGTCTCATAGTACAGGATGTTAATGCTGCTCCCTCCATCCATGAGCACCTTGCTGAACTTGTAACCTCCCACTTGAGGGGCCACCACCAGAGCCAACTGACCCGGATTATCGACCTGGGGAGGGTGATCTTCTCTGCTCCATATGATTGGCTGTTCAGACCAACGTAGATAATAGGGTATGGCCGGTTCAACAGAGTTGACCGCCCGCCTCTGAACTTTCCGGTCTCGCTTGTCCAAGCTAGTGGTGAAGACATGGTACTGTCCATTACTCAACTGCTTTGGGTTGCTCTGGTAACCTGACTGTTGCTGCTGTTGGTTGTAACCACCCTGGTTGTTCTGACTATTTTGACCATTATGTCCGCCCGGATTACCATTGAATCCTGCACTGGAACTTCCTCCTCCGTAACCCGGCCCAGATCCCGAGCCACCGCCAGATTCGTGATCATACCGGAAATTATTAGAAGTCTTGAACTCGTGCATAATAAAGCAATCTTTCCAAAGGTGGTTTGCCGGCGCCTCCTTCATCCCATGTCTTGGACAGGGCTGGCTTAGCAGATGGTTTAGGCGGTTTGGGTTAGGGTTGGGCGCTCCATTACGATTTTTCGGCCTACCCTTGCGTCGCTGGCCATTGTCCTGTGCGTTGGTATTAGCCACAAAGTCCATGTTACCATCCGCTTTACGCTTGCCTCCTCCACCATTGCCTGCCCAGTGATGCTGCTGACCTTTGGAGCTGCTGTTCTTCTTCCCTTTCCCTATCTTGTCATCATCAGATTCGGGATCCTTGGTACTATCAGAATCAGCATATTTCACCAAAGCGGCCATGAGGGTCCCCATGTTGGTGCAATGACGCTTCATCCATCCCAACTTCAGCTTCAGGGGTCCAAACCGGCAGTTTCCTTCTAGGGTTAATACTGCGGTGTCAGCGTTGATGCGGTCTGAGGAGTGCAACACTTGTGAAACCCGGCGCACCCAATGAGTCGTTGATTCTCCTTCCTCCTGGACGCATGCAGCTAAGTCCACTATCGACATAGGCTGTTTACAGGTATCTTTGAAATTGCTGATAAACCGGGCTCGTAATTGGGCCCATGAACTGATAGAATTAGCCGGCAAGCTTTTTAACCAAGTACGGGCCGTTCCTTCAAGCATCATGGTGAAGTATTTTGCACACGCCGTGTCATCTACATCAAGCATCTCCATGGCCATCTCATAGCTCTCCACCCATGTCTCTGGAGGTTGATCCGCCGTGTAATTTGGTACCTTGCGTGGGCCTTTGAAATCCTTGGGCAGGCGCACGTTGCGTAAAGCGGGGATAAGGCAAGGCACCCCCAAAGAACTAGAAGTAACACCAGGTTCAGTCAAGGTGGTTGGACGAACTAGCGTGAGCTGCCGAGCCTGATGCTGTGTGGCTAACTCGGCCTCCCTGTGCGCGCGGGCCCGGTCCACCACTCCCTGAGCGTCATCAGCACCACCCGCCGGGTTGTTGTCACGGGGTGCCCCACGTCGTTCATTACTCGACACTGCCGGTTCATCCATGTGCCTGCTATAGCTCCGGCTTGGACGGGGGGTCCAGTGGATCCGGTCGCGGCTGTACGAGTATGCTTCCTGTTGGGCCAAAGCTGTCGTCAGAAGTTCTTTGACCCGTCGCGTCTCTACTGCCTGAGGCGAGTCACCTTCAATTGGAATGGCCTCTAGCCGTGCAGCAGCGGCAACAAGATTGTCCATTGGGTTGGACTAGTGACCCGGAGGTGTTAAAGCAGCCTGAGGTACAACGGTGTTTTGACGAGGCGGGTCCATCTGACAAGGCTGAACCGGTGCACCGATCCCAGGGGCTTCTGCCTGGTTTCCCTCCAGCGGATTGCCGGCTCTTGGTCCTGGAGTGTTGAAAAGGTCTCTGGCCTTGAAAACCGGAGGTAAGTGGGATCGGTGCTTCCTCCTCATGACTTCATGCGACGCGCTCTGGTCCAACATAAGCTTGTAGGCCTGTGCGTCTAAAGCGGCCCGCTCTGCGGCCATCCTGGCGTCCTCAGCCGCCAGATCCGCCTTGGCCTGGGTGATCTGTTCCTTTACCTTTGCAATCTCCGCGTTGTGAACGTCCTCATCCGGCGGATTAACTTCCGCCATAAGCACAACCAACACATCAAATAGTTCTGATAGAACCTGAGCCGGCGGGCGCACAGGGCCTCCTGCCCTGGTAGCCGTCGCCGCTACTGAACCGGAGATCGTTAACACAGTTGTCGAAGAATGAAGCGCTGCTTGTGTTCCGGCCATGAATATTCCAACCCGGTTGGGCAGATCAGAGGGGTCCGGAATACTATCGCCATCGGAACAACTCCCAATCCGGCCATCTTGTAACTGATAAAGAGATTCGGTTTCTCCGGTTGAAGATTCGTCACCGGAACAAACGACGGTCGTGCCGCGAAATTCTGATCCGTCCTCATAACTTCCTCCATGGATGACTCCCACGAAGGCACACTTCATGGCCGGTTTAACCCGGGCGGATCGCGCACGCTGAGCCATCTCGACGAGCTTGGTGCAGATGTCCGGCTCAGGGCCCGGTTCACCGATCTTGCCAATGAAAACGTGAATGCTACCAAAGGGGACCCGGTACCCGTACTCAATTGAGCCGGCCTCGGGGCCCCAGCCTGCATCATCGATGTAGAGCTTACCGCGACGACTCTTAGTCATCCGGCCTACAGCGTAGCCCTCGAGTCCTTCAAAGCGGCCCTCCAAGAACCGGAAACCATCGTGCGATGGCCCCACGGTGGGCGCCAACTGTCGTGGTTTTGTCACAGCAGATGTCCTAGAGAAAGGACTTAGTCGTGGAGCCATCGCGACGGGTTAGCTTGAAGGGGTTAAAGAGGACACAAGGACGCAAGAGAGTTTATACTAGTTTGGCCCCTTTGATGAAGGTAAAAGCCTACGTCTAGTTTTTATGGAATTTATGGGGTTTCGATGACTAGGGAGCAAACAAGCTTCGCCTATGTCTCGAGTTGTCATCCGTTCTCCCTGAACCGCCGTCGGGTCGTCCCCTTATATACACGGGTGACTCCCGTTGGCTTATGGAGTCCCAATACCGGCTCATAGATGTGTCCGGTTTGGTATCTACTTATTCCTAACTTACAATACAGGCTAACTACTAACACCGGTTTACGGCTATAGGCCTTGAACCGACCATGGGCCTTGAGCCCTCCTCTATCTTCTTGGGCTTTAACATACTTAACTACTGACGAAGTTAACCCGGCCCAGATAGGCCGGTTTATGCCCAGTAGTAATATCCCCAACAGTTGCCTTGCTGCGCCACTTCTTCTCGTTGCGTCTTGTCCACCCTACCCAATGATGGGCTTGCGTGAGCTTCGTTGCCGCGGCTGAGACGGCGGCCTCTGGGATTGACTTCAAGCTCCCCCTGCCCGCGGTTGGGTTCCACGAGCGGTGGCTGTATGTGGACGCAGGGGTTCCCAGCCCCCTGCTATTGGAGCTGACCTCACCTGCCGCCCCCAATTCCGGCTGGGGCCAGGAGACGCTTGAGAGCCCCCAGCTCGTCTTCGTCTGGCGCCGCTTCGCGCTCTTGAGGTCGCTTCGCATGACAGCGCCCAAGGTGGTGAAGGAGTTCCTGCTATGCCGCGTTGCTCCTCTTCAACGCCACTCTCGCCAGATGTGGGCCTTCCGTGGGCGCGAGGATCGTATGAGGCTCCAGGAAGAGGACCTGACTCCTGAGGTGCTGAGGACGGCGCTCTTGATCCTAGCTGGGGACCCCAACCCCGACAGCGTCCGGCAGGGAGGGGCCTTGCTGTACCTCTGCCAGAGCAGGGGCGACTTTGTGAAGTAGATGCCTGTCTTTGATGAGTGGGGGACGTGCCCCGCCGGCCTTCAGGGCCCTCGCGAGAACCCAGTGGTGGTGACTGCCCTTCAAGTCGGCCAAGGCGACTCATCCTTGAGTGGCGGAGCAGGGAGGCACGAGGCGCCAGAGGCCGAGGGGGCTCCCGGCGTGGTGACAGCGCCGGGCGAGGCTCATGAGGAAGCGGCTCTTGGGGCCCGTGCCGCTGAGGCTGAGGGTGACGAGCAGCTGCCCTCAGTGCCTGCGACTGGGCCCCCTGAAGCTCCAGTTGTGTCTCTTGGGGAGGCGATTGGCAGCGCACATCAGGCAGGCGCCCCAGCTGCAGATCGCCTTCACGCTCCGTCTTCGTCGAAGGTTGATCCATGCGCCCAACTCATGGGCCGGTTCCGCGTGGACTTTGGGGCTCTCCGGAAGAGAAGGGAGGCCCTGGGCGACGATTACCCTTGTCGCCTACTGAAGCGCAGAAAGTACTTCGCCAGTGATGAGTAAGCTTCTCCTCTCCCAGCTCCCGATCCTTCCGTTGCTCTTACTGACTCTTGCTCCGCAGGCCCCTTCCAGCCGAGCATGCGGAGATGGCTGAGGAGCCGTCTCCTTTGGCTTCGCCCCCTCCATCGTCCTCAAGCGCTCCGAGCAGCGGAGCCCTTGTGGTGAGGGCGATCGAAGAGGCGAACCATCCCGAGGCGTATCGTGGCCCCGCGCAGCTCACGATCCTCCTTCGCGAGCCTTCTTGTGTCATAGCCAGCCTGCCATGGGCTTCTCGCCTGGTCGTGAACTGCGATTGGCTGAGGCGCTTCCTTCGCTCTTCTCCTGAGGATGGGCTGGCCCCAGGCCGGGCTTCTGACGCAGCGTGCCCGGCCGTCGCGAGGGTGCCAGCCCCAGCCCCCAGCCCGGAGGGGGAGTGCTGACTCGCGGCCCCCGATGCTTGCTTGGGGCGGATGATGGTGTGGAAGGCATGCTCGAGCGCGCTCGGGAGCGTCGCGCTCTCCGCCAAGGATTCCTTCGAAGGGCGACTGACGTAGTGAGCCTGCTCGGTGAGGAGCTTGCTGATGAAGACGCGCGCCTTGAGGCCGAGGGCCTATGCCTGGCTGCAGAGAGGCACGAGCTGGAGGGCTCCATCGCCCTTGCGCGCCGTCAGCGTGATCTTGATGAAGCAGAGGCCAAGGTGTTGTTGGTGGCCTCTCGGGAGGCCCGATCTTTGGCCGCTGAGGAGGCTCGGGAAGCCGACCGGCGACGACCGGCGGCGGAGGAGCGGGCTCAGGAGCTCCTGGCCTGGTGCAACTCGCTGGAGAAGTAGATGGAGCTGCGCGAGGCAGCCCTTGCATCGATGAAGGTGGCCTCCGGCGACTCAGCAAAGCTCCAAAAGAGTGAGGAGGCACTGACGCTGGAAGCCGCCGAACGTACCCGTGAGTACGAGCGTCTGGAGACGAGGGAGCGCCTGGTGACACATGCGGAGGATGATGTTGCCACACAGGAAGCCCGCGTCCTGGAGGAGGTCGGACGTCGTGTGGCGATGGCGCGCTCGAACCTTGAGGACGAGTTCGAAGAGAAGCTGGGGCTGATCCGGGATGAAGCTGAAGGCAGGACCGCCGCTTTGAGGGCCAAGATGGAGGAGGCGGCGCAGCGGGCCGATGCTTACCGGGCCGCCCTTGAGGTGGTGCGAGGTGAGTTAACCACCTCCTAGGCTGAGGTGCTCCTTCTTCGCCAGCGGGTGGAGGAGGCTGAGGCCGTTGCGCGCCAGAATGCGGACGAGATACGTCAGCAGCGGCTCCTGGAGCATGACCACGGCCCTATGCTCTCCACACTCCGGGAGAGAGCCAACGCGGCCTTGAGAAATATCTGCGAGGAGGCCGTCGGCGAGCCGCACACAGCCAACTATGTGGGCAATCTTCAGTTCTTCACTGATGTGGTGATGCAGCTGGAGGCGCGGTCGATCAGGGCTGACAGGTTGGTGGAGAGGAGCCGCGCCCTGCTCAGGCACGCCTTTTCTCGTGTCTTCAGTCACCTCCAGAACATGGATCCCCATTTTGATTTTGACGCCGTCATCGCCCCAGTCCCTCAGGCCGTCCGAGGCGAGCTGGTACACTGGGTGGAAGACAATGTGGACGATCTTATCAGGGCCTTCGCCTCGGACAACGACGATGTGATCGCGGCGGCTGACGAGGGCGGTGTGATGGACGGCTCTGACGCCGTTGGCGGCAACGCGAACAGCGATGGTGAGTTCAGTGACGCCAGCAACGACTCTGGTGGTGCTCCTAAGGATGCCTTGGGGGATTTGCCCGACTGATTGTGCATCGTTCCTGCTTCCTTACCCTGCATGAATAGAACTCAGGTTTTGGCCTGATAGCTGTGAGAGCATTTTGGAGGGGGAGCCCCTCATGTAAAACTTGCGTTTATCATGTCAGTAGAAGCTACATTGCCCATGCGCCCGCGAAAAGTGGTTGGCTTAAGCGACGCGCTGGTCGGCTGGTTTACCTTTGTCCCGTGCTGGCCCTGGGGCGGCCCGCAGGAGGCTGTGGTGCCCTAAGTGTTTCCTAATTGAATCCGTAGGATCTGCAGTAAAACGCCCTCCTGAGAGGACGCGGCGGCGGTGGTCTGGGCTGCGCGCAAGCTAGGCCTGACCCGGCTCGCGAGGGGCTCATGAGGGGAGGCAGCTGAAGTGAACTGGTAACCGAAACACGAGAAATTGCTCGAACGAGACTAAGCACCCCTTCCCCGAACACAGGCAAATCTCAAATTCGAATCCAACTTGAAACCAGCGAGGGAAAGCGACAACCAAAGGGAAGAGCAACGAAAGCAAACAAAAGGCCGCGTCCGGCACCTAGTCTAGTCTTGGACGTCTTCTCACCAGCGCGGAGCTAAGTGCTGCCACTGGGCGTGGGAGGGAGCCCCAGGGCCTGAGGCCGGCACCCCTGAGACTCCAGGGCGTGTACAGCCCCACTCATTATTACGTGAGAGTGTCACGGGGCGGCGAGCTTCACAGGCACTAGGCCTTCTTCACAGGTACTGGCCTTGCTTCATATCGCCAGATGAGGGCCCCGCCTTGCGCCACACTCTAGTGCCATCAGCAATGACCGGAAACCAGGACGCCGCCCGATGGGGTAGAGTGGTCGCCAGCGGTTCCCCCGACGACCACGGGTCCTCCGCCAGGGGCAGGCCCTAAGGCACCTCCCCAGCAGAGGGCCTACCTCCTGAGAACACCTTGCTCCGACCGCCGCGGTGGTGATGTCGGATCTCGGCCCCTCTCGTGCAGCCCCCTGCGCCCTCCTCCCGAGGGGTAGGAGACCGTGGGAGCGGGGCAGCTGCTCGCTGTGGCGACCTGCACCTCCTGCGATCCATGGTTAGCGTATAGCTGCTCCTGAAGAATTAGCGGTACCCGATAATCGTTGCCACCAGCATGGCCAGTGGGACCGTCCCGAGGCTCCTGGAAAGGCTCGGCTTCTAGTGCCTCGTCCCCCCAGCTTGGGCTGAGGAGCGAGCCTTGTCCGTTATCGTGAGGGTGTCCTTGGTCCATCATGAGGGGCACGTATTCCTCAGGCGCCGTCATCCCTAATGCCACGCCGTAATGCCCCGCATGCCATGCAGTCCTTCCTGACGCGCCCACCGTGGGGTGGCAGCGCGGCCGCCCACTAGGGCCGCGGGTCGCATTGAGTGGAGAAGGGGTGAGCCCCCGAGGCGGCGAAGCCCAGGAGCTCTACCACTCTCTCCAGCAGCTCATCGTGGCCGCCCTCCAGCAGTCTGCACTGCAGCAGCTCTCGGGCCACCGTGAGCGCGGCCCTCGAGTTCGCCTGCTCCCTGTGAGTGTACGGCGTCGTGGTCGCAGCGTGATTGGAGGCCTTTGCTGCCGACCGCGCCTGCCGCAGCGTGAGAGCTGTCGAAGCCTGTCCGCCTCGCCCGCGGCCCGCAGCGCCCATGCGGATCGCGAGGTGCCTGGGGCACGCGGTCGCCCGAGGCGAGCGGCTCTGCGCGGGCAGGCCACGCCGCCCATGGGTCTGGGTTGCCCTCCTGGTCGCCGGGCATGGTGATGACGGCGTGACGGGGCTCGGAGCGGTAGAAGGTGGGTTCTGGCGCACCCCTACCTGGCGCGCTAAATGTCGGATTTCGGGTTCCGGCAGACCCTTGAGGTTCGAACACTGGAGTGCGCGCGGAGATTTCGCCTCCTACCTACCTGCACCCCTCCGCCATGCTAGGATCTAAAACTAAGGAAAGAACAACACAAGAGACACTGGGTTTATACTAGTTCGGGCCACCGTTGTGGTGTAATACCCTACTCCAGTGTGTGGTGTGGTGGATTGCCTCTTGGGCTGATGATGATGATGAATACAAGGAAGAACAGCCTCGCGAGGGTCTGTTCATGGCTGGGGCGATGAACTGCTCGGAGGAGTTCAGTCACCTTTCTCTCTCTCTCTCTCTCTCTCTCTCTAATCGACCGAATGGCCGAACCGACCCCCAGAGACCCCTTTTCTACTCCCCGGCTATGTGGGTGGCTGGTCCTATTTATAGAGGCCCTGGTCCTCTTCCCAAATATCGAGCGGGAAGGGAGCCAACAATGGCGGGCTAATTTGAAAGGGGACAACAAGTATCAGCTATCCTGACAAAAGTAGTCTTCACCTGCGCAAAGCTCTGGTGATGACGCTGTCTTGGGCTCCACGGTGACCTCCGTCTCGTAGTCCTCCTGGTCTTGGTCTCGTTGCACCGAAATGGCAACCTTTGCCTGATGCCTCAGTACTCCGCGGCTGCGCTTGCCCCCTTTGCACCAAAGAGGAAAGGAGGACGCTGCGTGGGCTGGCACCCGCCTGGCGCCCTAAGTCGTCATGGCTTGCATCACGGGCACCTCATGAGGTACCCCGCCTTGATCTCTCCGCCTCCTCGTGAGCCGGCCTGACGAGGCCGTTCCTGAGGAAGCTCCGCGTCGTCCGCCCCGCGAGGCTTGGCCCCTCGCGAGGGTCTTCGGTTTGTGTTGGTGAATATGGGCCGTGCTGGGCCCCCCTTTGAGCCACGCTGCAGGCCGCAGTTAGGCAAGTCTGGGGACCCCCGTTCTCAGAACACCGACAGATTCGTCCCCGGCCACGGGCTCCGAACCGCCTGCTTCCGTACCCATCATATCTGATTGGGCACCGATCATGGAGTTTACCTCCGCGGATATCTTTCAGCACTCGCCCTTGGGTGACGTGCTAAATTCATTGAGGTCTCTCTCCTTGTCAGGAGACCCTTGGCCGAACTATGTCCGGCTCGAGTGGGAAGCGTACGACGAAGAAATTTATTCCCCACCCACCACCCTCTTAATAGCCACTATCGACGACTTAACCGACATGCTTGATTTCGTCTCCGAAGACATCGACGTTATGGACGACGATGTAGGAGAAGAACAGGAATCACCGCCCATAGGGCACTGGACAACCACCTCATCATATGATATATAAATGGTGGACACCACCAAAGAAAGCGATGGCAACAAGGCAACGGAGGATAATCCCCTCGAGAAGCAATTTAAGCACCGGCGTCATCGGCGCCGCT
This sequence comes from Triticum dicoccoides, assembly GCF_002162155.2. NCBI lineage: Eukaryota > Viridiplantae > Streptophyta > Magnoliopsida > Poales > Poaceae > Triticum > Triticum dicoccoides. The sequence continues at coordinate 437,284,309 of NC_041390.1, read as the reverse complement.
CTAAGGCCCTCCATAGAAAAAGCAGCGATACCTACACAAGAGACAATAACATTGCAGACAGTGCCGAAGACGAAGACAATCCCTTCCAGCCAGGCCCCGAGCGGGAGGGTGGGCAAGCTAGCCCCAAGGAATAGGTGGTAGACGGAGAATCAGAGGATGACAATTACATGCCCCTCTCCGATGAAGAGGTGAGCCTCGGCGACGAAGAATTTATCGTGCCTGAGGATCCCATCAAGCTGGAGCGCTTCAAGCGTCGGCTTATAGCCACAGCAAAAAGCCTGAAGAAAAAGAAAAAGCAGCTTCAAGCTCATCAAGATCTGCTAGAGGATAGATGGACAGAGGTGCTGGCAGCCGAGGAATACGAACTCGAGCGCCCAACCAAAAGTTACCCAAAGCGCAGGTTGCTACCCCAACTCGAGGAGGAAGCATTAAAGCCTACACTACCAGCGTATGATGCGGCTGACCGGCCACGTCGTGGCCGAGACAAAGCGGTGTATCAGCCCGAAGTCCAGCCCGCACCCCGTCGCCAGTCAAACAAAAACACCAAGGCCCGGGGCAACACGCAGGACCTGCGAGACGTATTGGAAAACAAAGCAGGACATACAAGATCGATCTATAGATCACGAGGGCGTGCCCCAACACATGACAACGACCGTCACGCCGGATATACTAAAAACAAATCCGGCCGGGCCGAATATAGCAGACATGACTCGTATGAACTGTGTCGTGATATAGCCCGGCACAGAGGAGCCGCACACCCCCTATGCTTCACTGATGAAGTAATGGATCACGAATTCCAAGAAGGTTTTAAACCCGTGAATATTGAATCATATGATGGCACAAAAGACCCCGCGGTATGGATCGAAGATTTCCTACTCAAAATCCACATGGCCCGCGGTGATGATCTACATGCCATCAAGTACCTCCCATTAAAACTCAAAGGACCTGCTCGGCATTGGCTCAATAGCCTAACGGCAAACTCAATTGGCAGTTGGGAGAATTTGGAGGACGCATTCCTTGACAACTTCCAGGGCACTTATGTGCGACCACCGGATGCCGATGACTTGAGTCACATAACCCAACAGCCAGGGGAATCAGCTAGGAAATTCTAGACTCGGTTCCTAACTAAAAAGAACCAAATCGTCGAATGTCCAGATGCCGAGGCTTTAGCGGCATTTAAGCATAACATCCGCGATGAGTGGCTCGCCCAACACCTTGGCCAAGAAAAGCCGAAGTCCATGGCAGCCCTCACGACACTCATGGCCCGCTTTTGAGCGGGCGAGGATAGCTGGCTGGCTCGCAGCAACAACACATCAAGAAACACTGGCAATTCAGATGCCAAAGATAGCAATGGCAGGTCACGTCGCAATAGACACAAATAGCGTAACAACGGCGACAACGCCGAAGACATGGCAGTTAATGCCGGTTCAGTGGCTCTAAATCTGGTCAGCGGAAAAATTTGTTCAAAAGAAGCAATCCGGGCCCATCCAGCTTGGACCGAATACTCGATCGTTCGTGTCAAATTCACGGCACCCCGGTAAACCAGCCAACCACACTAACAGAGAATGATGGGTGTTCATACAGGCTGGCATGTTGAATGTCGAAAACAAGGAAAAGGGGATGCATAGCAAGGACGAGGAGGAGCCCCGGCCGCCGAACACAGGAGGACAGAAGAAATTTCCTCCCCATGTGAAAATGGTAAACATGATATACGCAACCCATATTCCCAAGCGGGAACGGAAGCATGCACTAAGGGACATCTATGCAATGGAGCCAGTCGCCCCAAAGTTCAACCCATGGTCTTCTTGTCCGATCACCTTCGATCGCAGGGACCACCCCACCAGTATCTGTCATGGCGGTTCAGCCGCATTGGTCCTTGACCCCATCATTGACGGATTTCACCTCACTCGAGTCCTTATGGACGGTTGCAGCAGCCTGAACTTGCTTTATTAGGATACAGTGTGCAAAACGGGTATAGAACCCTCGATGATTAAACCCACCAAAACCACCTTTAAAGGTGTCATCCCAGGTGTGGAGGCCTGTTGCACGGGCTCAATAACACTAGAAGTAGTCTTCGGATCTTCGGACAACTTCCGAAGCAAGGAGTTAATCTTCGATATCGTCCCCTTCCGCAGTGGCTATCATGCACTGCTCGAACCAACCGCATTTGCCAGATTCAATGCGGTACCGCATTATGCATATCTCAAGCTCAAAATGCCAGGACCTCGCGGGGTTATAACAGTTAATGGAAACACATAATGCTCGCTCCGCACGGAGGAGCACACTATGGCCCTCACAGCAGAAGCGCAAAGCAGCCTTATGAGGCAAACTGCCAATTCGGCGAAAAATACTCCGGACACCTTCAAGCGAGTCTGGAGTACCCTACAAGAGGATCGCCAGGCACGTTTACGGCTCGCCTAGCAATTCGGCCTCCGTCCTAGTCCCGGTCAAGCGGCGAAATTTGTGCCGCGCGTACATAATTATGCACTCAAGATACCACGGCCCACAATGCGGATCAACTGGTTTAGGACCCGTATACCTCTAACATATTCTTCCTTCCAGGCCCCTATTCTCTGAAGGCCCTCTCTGGTCATCTGATTATTGAACCCGTCACGGGAAGGAAACACCAAGGAAGCAAGAAGCTTTGACGTACAAGGGAATCCTCAGGTGGTCTCTGATAACGATCGATATACCTGTTTTGTATACCCACACGCAGCTTGACCTTGGATAGGACATGTCAAATAGTCCTACTTTTTACTTATTGCACTACATATATGCATACACTTTGACATATCATTTAAATAACAATGCACAATATCAAATCATTATTGCATTCCTTTATCTTTTTTTCCTGTCTACTTACTTATGACAAGTCACACCTATACATTCTGATATGACCAGTGCACGAGGGGCTTCAGTGTACCCCATAACACGGCATGAAAAGTCCGAACACTTTTGACAGTGCGGCACCCCGAACTTATAGCATTATATGCATTGGCTCCGAATCATGTCTTGGGTCAATAGTTGGTGTCGGTGTCAAAACCGGCGGATCTCGGGTAGGGGGTCCCGAACTGTGCGTCTAGGCCGGATGGTAACAGGAGGCAGGGGACATGAAGTTTTACCCAGGTTCGGGCCCTCTCGATGGAGGTAAAACCCTACGTCCTGCTTGATTAATATTGATGATATGGGTGTTACAAGAGTTGATCTACCACGAGATCAGAGAGGCTAAACCCTAGAAGCTAGCCTATGGTATGATTGTTGATGTGTATCTTGTCCTACGGACTAAAACCCTCCGGTTTATATAGACATCGAAGAGGGTTAGGGTTACATAAAGTCGGTTACAATGGTAGGAGATCTGAACATCCGTGTCGCCTAGCTTGCCTTCCACTCCAAGGAAAGTCCTTTCCGGACACGGGACGGAGTCTTCAATCTTGTATCTTCATAGTCCAGGAGTCCAGCGGAAGGTATAGTTCGGCTATCCGAACACCCCCTAATCTAGGACTCCCTCAGTAGCCCCTGAACCAGGCTTCAATGACGACGGGTCCGGCGCGCAAATTGTCTTCAGCATTGCAAGGCGGGTTCCTCCTCCAAGTACTCCGTAGAAGATCTTAAACACAAAGATAGTGTCCGGCTCTGCAAAATAAGTTTCCACATGCTGCCATAGAGATAATAATATTTGCACAAATCTAATCTGCCGACGTATTCCGTGGTGCGACACACCACTGCCGATCCTTTATCCGAGTCGCTTAATTACCCACCTCAGCGTGGTATGCGAGGTGGTTTCCTTGGCACGTCTTGTTAAAGCAGAGATCGTGTCCCCTTATTACGGGATTCTCATCAATACGGGCGTGGGTAACCCAACCACTTCTAGGACTCCTAGACCATAGGTAAGTCCAAACGTACACGGGGAGGACGCTTGATATCCACCCTCTTTATAAAGGGACAAAGCTTTTACCTTTTCCCTCCCGTGCTCAATCGAATCCTTCCCCCGCCTCAAGCTCAATCACCCAAAGCTCAGGTCAGGTGCTCCGAACCTTCAGTCATGTCCGGATCCAGCCTTCAAGGCTGATGGATGCCCTCCTCCGTCATGGAAGAAGACATTAAAAAGTTGAGGGAGACCAGGTATCTGACCACCGAGATGTCGCATCGGCTGCCTCCCCGGGGCAGGCCGTCCCCTCTCCCAAACCCAACGAGAGCGTCGTGTTTGTCTCCCACTTCCTCCGAGGTCTAGGTTTTGCTCTGGATCCTTTCGTCAGGGGCTTGATGTTTTATTACGGGCTAGATTTCCATGATCTAGCTCCGGACTCCTTCCTGCATATCACGACTTTTGTTGTCGTATGCGAGGCCTTCCTCTGGGTTACCCCCCACTTTGGCTTATGGCTCAAGACCTTTGAAGTAAAGCCGAAGATGATCGAAGGGAAACATGCAGAGTGTGGAGGCGCCTCAATACGCAAGATGACGGGAGCTTCGTGGCCCAAAGGTTCCATCCCAGAGGTGTCTGCATTGTGGCAATAGGAGTGGTTCTACATCACGACTCCTAGAAGTGCCAAGTGGGCGGCCGCCCCTGTTTTTCGCTTGGGCCCTCCACCATGACTGATGTCATGGATCAGCAGAGGACTGAGCTGGGGTCCAGCCAAGGACGTGCCTATGCTGGTTCGTCAAGTCCAGCCTTGCAAATGTCGGCCCCTTCGCTTGTGGGAGTTCAATCCCGAGGGCCCACATGTCATTCAAAATTTTCTCGGCCTGATGCACGAGGATATGTATAAGTCATTCTTTGGACCTCAAGTAGAGTGTCTGGAAATCACCGAGGACGTGGGCCTGAGTAGTAATCGCGCCGCCGAACAGGTAAGGAATCTTCTGGCCGAACATATTATCTTTCCTTCGTTACGAAGTTATTTTTGAGAGTTCGTTTTTTTGACCAGGACTGGCTAATAAAGGCGAAGTTGATTCGGTGTTTGGCCCCCCTCCCTGAGGGTTTGGAGAATCCGGTATTGGAAAAGATGCTCCAGACCGCACCTTGCCCGGATCCCTTGAAGGAAGATACTGTGGAGGATAATGCGGGCAGACGCGGGCCCCCAACGCTGCCTATTCTAACCGAGGGAGCGAGCGTCTCCGTGAAGGAAGACGAACGGAAGAGGAAAAGGACTGCGCCCAGGAATTCGGAAGCCGAAGCTCCCAGATCAATTCTCCCGGGAGTCGTAAGTGACCCGAAAACTTTAATAGTACAGACATGCCATCCTTTTTTTCTGAGAAAATAAACACCACATACATTTGTGCAGTTCAGGCCTTAGCCCTCTCAAATGAGCTCGTCTTCGGGGGATCTTCTTCCAGAGATGATGGAGAGCGAGACGCCTCCTCCGGACTCCTCCGCTCCGGAAGCGGGCGACCCTGAAGTGTCGTCGCGGAGGGCCTCTCCGAGTCCGGTGCAGCCAGAAGGTAATCCTATTGACCCCCGAGGCTCCCAATGTCCGGCTCCCGAAGAGAGCAGACAAAAGAGTCCGACACCGTCTAGTGTGCGATCGGACGTTTTGAGGGAGTTGGTGGGGCGAGCGGCCATCTCAGATGATCACCGTGTGCTGATGAATATGGTGATGGAGAGGATATCGTCCACCGAAAGTGGATTGCATGAAGCTTTTATGAGTCTACTAACAGGCTTTGAGGTACGTAAAAGGAATGTGTAATAGTGCTGCACATGCTAGGTGTGCCCTGTGTAGATAGTAACCCCTGAGACTCTGGTTGTCGTCGGAAATGATGACGAACGGAGGATCATATTCCCAGGTAATAACCATACTGCCTCTATGTGCAGGAGATGGAAGCTCCGCTGGCCAGCCGGACTAGCCAGTTTGCCCGTTTAGAACGGCAGTTGGATGTGGCAGATGCCGACATCGAGCTTGTTAACAAAAGGCTTGATGAGGCGCAGGGTAAGTATCCTTGTCTGGTAAACGCCACATAGGAAGAGTATGATGCCAGTGTTTTTAACATGTCATGACTACAGATGGAGCTGCCACTGTTGAAGCCTTGCGGGCGGAACTTGCCCGAGCCAAGGAACAAGCAAGATTGGGTAATGCGGCTGCTTTGAAGGCGGCCGAAGAATTGCGAGCCGAGAAGGCCGCACATGGCGAGAGCCGAGATAAGATGGCCAATATAGCAGTAGAATTAAAAGCTGCCATAGACCGTTGTCGGGCTCTTGAAAATGAAAACCAGGCGAATGCATCGGACCTTGAGAAGGCTGCTGCGAAGGGAAAAGACCTCCGCTCTGCTATGAGGGCAAAGAAGGAGGAGCTGCAGGAAGCCGGGGATATTGTAGCCGGGAAGTCCTTTATGCTGCAGAGGAAGTACGAAGATCCACGGTATGCCCCTCTGGATCGGCTGTGGAATTCGGAGGATGCATATATGGATTTGGCGGCGAGCGCTGCCGATGCGGCCAAGTACCTCCAGAGTCAGACGGACCGTGAAGTAGACCAGCTGTTTTGGAAGCAGTTCCTTTCTCCCGAGCGTCCGCTTTTGTTGATGGATCAATTAGCCGAATGGGACGAACTAAATAGTTTGTCCAGACTCTCCATGAGGTTTGTTGTGGATCAGCTATGGCCGGGAAGGTCAAAACCGAGCAGCTATTTCAGCTTGGTGTAGCAGGTCCTCGATGTGGTACCGCGCATAAATGCGATGAAGAGGTCGGCGTGCATAGAAGGCGCACGGATGGCCTTTGCCTGTGCTAAAGCATACTGGGCAGAGATGGATGCTACCACTGTTGCAGCGCAGGATTCGGCCACAGGTCGAAGGGCTGCTGAGCACTACTTTGAGGAAGTTCTTGAGGGTGCTCGTTTGATAGAGACCCAGTTCTCAAAAAATATTATGTTTGAGTGACATGTAATCTCATTGTAAGCGAAATGCTTTTATAAATTTTTATAAGGCTACTTTTATACTTTTGCCTGAAAGTAATGTGATGCCTCCTGGGCGGCCGTTTATGTATACATGTGTATAACCTGAAAGATTGCAGTCGTCGGCTTCAACCCCCACGCATATAATGCGGAGGTGTTCGCAGAAACATGCATTCAACGTCTTGGTCCTATTAAGGAGGTGATAGCGGAGCGAGCGAGGCAACCGGACTATAATGCTTTAACACTTTCACTTAGCCATAGGAGTTTGACAGTGGGGCTACTAGATAGCCCCTGGTGGCTCCGCACTCTCCCGATGCCGGGGTGCGTATATGCCTGGCTAGAAAGAGGCCCTTCGTTAAGGCAGAGGAATTCTAACATTCCCATGGGTCATCGAGTGGTTGACCAGTCTCACGCTAGATCATGATAGTCAGTTTTCGTCTTTCTCTACTAAGGTGCTCGTCCGGATGAACTAGGGCACAATCGCGGTATTTCTCCTGGTGCTACCTTAGCCGGTAAAGCGGAACGTAAGGCACCAAAACACAAGAGCCGGGCAAACCCAACATTTGACCAAAGACAATGATTCGGAGCTGATGCATATAGGGCCAAACTCGCGACGCCGAACACTCCCTAAGGTATTCGGTCTTTGTGATATAAACCGGGCCTCAAGAATGGCCTTTGTAAGAAGCCCCTTGTGTCCAGGTATGTGCATTGTTCTGGCGTGGCCACATGCCAAGACGTCAGCATCCTTCTCAACGGTGGATATGTATCAACAAGAGACAGTAAAAAAGGTTTACGCAGGGTCTTAATCTAAAAAGAATCCTTGGGGCGGGTCCCTGCTGCATGTCTGCGCTTGTGTCTCCGTTGTGCCGTATCCTGGACGGGTGTAGGACGATGATTATCTATAAAAGAGAGGAATTTAGGTAAAAAGGTTGTCGTGCAAAAGGATAGTTTTCTAAAGAAACCACATATAATTCAAGATAAGAAGAAATCGCCACTCGTCTGGATGCGTTGAGCCCCTTGTACTTTTGAAGGATAGGGGTGTGACCGTTTATTCGATATGAGTAGTGGCGCCGGACATGATTAGTTGTGTCTGAGGTCTTGACGACCTATTGGATGCTCTTGATGGTCTGGGCACCTTTAGTGTGCGGCTGCCAAGGCAGCCTCACTCTCTTCGGCGCGTAGAGATTGCTTGATACTTCCGTGCACTGAAATGATGCCACGTGGACCGGGCATCTTGAGTGTTAGGGAGGTGTAGTGTGGTATTGCATTAAAGTGAGCAAAAGCTTCGCGTCCGAGTAGTGCTTGATAGCCACTTTGAAACGGAGCAATGTGGAAAGTTAAAAGCTCTCGACGGAAGTTATCGGGGGAGCCAAATATAACTTGTAGTAGGAGGGAGCCCGTACAACGAGCCCCTGGGCCTGGCGTTACTCCTTTAAAGGTAGTATTGCTATGGAGAAATTGTGTTGGGTCTAGCCCCATCCCACGGATTGTATCCTGGTATATTAGGTTTAGGCTACTGCCGCCATCCATCAAGACCCGTGTGAAGTGTTATCTGCCAATTACTGGGTCTAATACCAGGATGCCCATCCTGCGTGCTGGATACTTGAGGAGTAATCGCGATGGTCGAAGGTGATTGGTTGAGACGACCAGTGGCGGGACTTCGCGGGGACAGGCATTTTGGTATATTTTTCTGGGAGTGCCGCGTTGTTTTTTCTCTTGATCATGTGTAACACGTTTACTGTTTTGACTTCGGGTGGAAATTTCTTTTGTTCCCCCTTGTCTTGCGTGGGAGGTTCGTCCTCATCTTCACTTGGTGTATCCTTCCCCTTGTGTATGGCGTTAAGCTTGCCGGACTGCTTGAAGACCCAACATTCTCTGTGGGTATGATTAGCAGGTTTGCTAGGGATACTATGGATCTGACATACTTGGTCCAGAATTTTGTTGAGGCTGGACAGTTCATCCCTGGTGCCTTTGGAGGGCGGCTTTTGGTTTGGCCGAGGGACTTTGAATCCGGCATTTACTGCCATGTTCTTCGTGCTATCTTCTTTATTCCGGCGTTTCTTATTGCTGTTGCGCCGTGATTTCCTGTTTCCATCTCTAACTTCAGATGTACTGGGGTCGCTGGTGCTGCATTTGGCTAGCCAGCTGTCCTCACCCGTGCAAAAGCGGGTCATGAGGTTTGTTAATGCGGCCATCGTTCTCGGCTTGTTTTGGCCGACGTGTCTGGCGAGCCATTCGTCGCGGACGCTGTGCTTGAAAGCCGTTAAGGCTTCGGCATCCGGACAGTCGACAATCTGGTTCTTTTTAGTAAGAAACCTATTCCAAAGCTTTCGGGCTGGCTCTCCGGGCTGTTGACTTATGTGACTCAGGTCGTCCGCATCCGGAGGTTGGACATAAGTCCCTGGAAAGTTTGCCCGAAAGGCGTCTTCGAGCTCTTCCCAACTTCCAATGGAGCTTTCGGGAGGCCTTTGAGCCAGTGACGGGCTGGCAGTTTGAGTTTGAGATGTAAGTACTTGATGGCATGGAGATCATCCCCTCGAGCCATATGGATATGAAGGATATATTCCTCAATCCAGACCCCAGGGTCTTTGTTCCGTCGTATGCCTCTATGTTTACGATCTTGAATCCCTCTGGAAATTCATGGTCCAGCACCTCATCAGTGAAACATAGGGTGTGTGCGGCACCCCTGTAGCTGGGTGTGCCGCGTTGTTCGGATGTTTGTTGTGTTGCATTGTATGCTGGGGTGCGCTTGCGTAGTCCATAGATGGATCTTGTTGCACCGTCCTTTGGGTGCGAGCCCTCGCATGGGTCGCGTGTTGTATTGTGAGCGGCATTGAATGCCGTTCTGTGTTGGTAGAGGGGTCGTCTATCCGACCAGGTGGCTGCTTTGATATTTGGTTGTGGGGGGTCTGAGGCCTCCTCATCGAATTCGGGTAGCAGCTTCCACTTTGGGTAGCTCTTGGAGGGGCGATTGTCGCCGTACCTTGCTACAGTGTTGAGTATTTTGCTCCATCTGAATTGGAGCGTGTTTTGCTCTGCCTTGAGCCTCCGCTTCTGCTTTTTGAGGCTCCTTGCGGTGGCAACGAGCCTTTTACGGGCATTCTGCTGCTCCGAGTGCCTGTCCGGCGTTATGTCGCCCGAACCATTATCATTGATAGGATTTGTTTGTTCGGTTTGATTATCCGGTTTGCCGTTGTCTGGCAGTGGTTCGCCCTACTCCAGCGCTGGATCAGTGTGATCGCTATTTCTGTCGAGGCGGGATTTGGGGCGGCGCTTGCATCGCCGCTTTGACTGCTTTTTGAGGGAACAATCCTTCGGTGCGTCCTTCCGCTCCTCGTCGTCATCTTTGGGTGCGTCCACCATGTATACGTCATATGACGAGGTGGCGTTCCAGGGCTCGATAGGCGCTGGTTCTTCATCATCCCCTTGATCGGTGTCCATACCGTCAATGTCGTCGGAGTTGAAGTCGAGCATGACGGTTAAATCGTCGACAGTCGCTACCAAGTGGGTGGTGGGTGGGCTTTGAGTTTCTTCATCGTCCGAATCCCAACCTTGCTGACCGTAGTCTGGCCAGGGCTCTCCCGATAAAGAGAGAGACTTCAGTGACTTCAGGATATCGCCAAAAGGCGAGTGCTGAAAGACATCCGCGGCCGTGAACTCCATGATCGGCGCCCCATCGGATTTGCTCGGCAGAGGCGCGGAGGGTTCGGAGTTCGGAGAAGAATCCGGCTCCATGGAGTCACGAATCTTGTAGAGTACGGGGCTGGTGTTCGGTCCAACCGCCGTTGGGATCATAGCCCCCGAGGTGGTGACCAACCGCTCATCCTCGGTCGGCGGGGTCGGCTTCAAACTAAGGGTCGAAGCCGATGCGGGTGCGGCCTCCAGGGCACTGTTCGGCGGCAGAGCTAGATCATGCTTGTCGTGAAAGTGCGGCGCGCTCGGCAGTGGTTCGAATCCGTCGAAGATCAAGTCCCCGCGGATGTCGGCCATGTAGCTTAAACTTCCAAATCTGACCTGACGGCTAGGGGCGTAGCTTTCGATCTGCTCTAGATGGCCAAGTGAATCGGCCCGCAGTGCGAACCCGCCAAAGACGAAGATCTGTCCGGGGAGGAAGGTCTCACCCTGGACTACATCGCCATTGATGATCATAGGAGCCATCGGGCCTGACGGCGACGGCACCGAGGAACTCTCAATGAAAGCACCAATGTCGGTGTCAAAACCGGCGGATCTCGGGTAGGGGGTCCCGAACTATGCGTCTAGGCCGGATGGTAACAGGAGGCAGGGGACACGAAGTTTTACCCAGGTTCGGGCCCTCTCGATGGAGGTAAAACCCTACATCCTGCTTGATTAATATTGATGATATGGGTGTTACTAGAGTTGATCTACCACGAGATCAGATAGGCTAAACCCTAGAAGCTAGCCTATGGTATGGTTGTTGATGTGTATCTTGTCCTACGGACTAAAACCCTCCGGTTTATATAGACACCGGAGAGGGTTAGGGTTACATAAAGTCGGTTACAATGGTAGGAGATCTGAACATCCGTGTCGCCTAGCTTGCCTTCCACGCCAAGGAAAGTCCTTTCCGGACACGGGACAGAGTCTTCAATCTTGTATCTTCATAGTCCAGGAGCCCGGCGGAAGGTATAGTTTGGCTATCCGAACACCCCCTAATCCAGGACTCCCTCAGTTGGGTTTGCCCGGCTCCCATGTTTTGGTACCTTATGTTACGCTATATCGGCTAAGGTAGCACTAGGAGAACTACTGGGATTGTGTCCCGGTTCTTCCGGACAAGCACCTCAGTAGAGAAAGCCGAAAACTGACTGTCATGATGCGCCGAGAGCTGGTCGCTGTTCGAGAGGTCTCAAATCCTTAAAGATTTTTTCCGCTTCGGGTGAGGAGTCGACCTTGTCCGATTTAGGCGTACATAGCACCCCATGATCGGCTTTCCAAATACTAGGGGCTTCGCCAAAATTTAAAATTGTAGACTTCTATGGCTAAGTGAGAGTGATAAATTTTTATAGTCCGATTGCCTGGTTCGTTGTGCTAAACACCTCATTCGAAGGACCCAAATCTGGGATAAAGAGTGATCAGGTTTATCCCGAACACCTCTGTACTAGTTACATGGGGGCAGAAGCCGACGACTGGCCAACCCTCAAATTTTATAAATGGCCGCACACAAGGTAATATTTTAAACCAACAAGCGTTACATAGCACACATGAACTCGTTTCACATTACAGGATCACATGAGTACATTCATTCAAATATTAGATCCTTAGCACATTCCTCTGCCACAAGGTGAGCACCCTTCAGGACATTGTCATAATACTTTTCGGGGTGGCGATGCTCCTTGCCCTCCAGCGGCCCCTCCTTCACCAGCTTTTCGGCGTCCATCTTCGCCTAGTGCACTTTCGCCCGGGCAAAAGCCCTGCGCGCACCCTCAATGCAGATGGACCGCTTTATGACTTCAAACTGTGGGCAGACGTTCACAAGCTGCCTTACCAGGCCGAAATAGCTGCTAGGCAGGGGCTCGCCAGGCCACATCCGTGTTGGGGAACGTTGCAGAAAACAAAAATTTTCCTACGGTTTCACCAAGATCCATCTATGAGTTCATCTAGCAACGAGTGATTGGATTGCATCTACGTACCTTGTAGATTGCAAGCGGAAGCGTTCAAAGAACGGGGATGAGGGAGTCGTACTCGACGTGATCCAAATCACCGGAGATCCTAGCGCCGAATGGATGGCACCTCCGTGTTCAGCACACGTACGGTCAGCGTAACGTCTCCTTTTTCTTGATCCAGCAAGGGGGAAGGAGAGGTTGAGGGAGATGGCTCCAGCAGCAGCACGACGGCGTGGTGGTGATGGAGTTGCAGTACTCCGGCAGGGCTTCGCTGTGCACTATGGAGGAGGAGGATGTGTTGGAGAGGGAGAGGGAGGCACCAAAGGCGTGGTATGAGAGGCCCTCCTTTCCCCACTATATATAGGGAGTCCAAGGGGGGGCGCCGGCCCTAGGAGATCCAATCTCCTAGGGGGGGTGCGGCCAAGGGAGGAATCCCTCCTCCACAAGGCACCTAGGAGGTGCCTTACCCTTTTGGTACTCTTCCCTTCCTTGAACCCTAGGTGCATGGGCCTCTTGGGGCTGGTGCCCCTACCCATATAGGCCAAGGCGCACCCCCTACAGCCCATGTGGACCCCGGGGCAGGTGGCCCCACACGGTGGACCCCCGGGACCCTTCCAGTGGTCCCGGTACAATACCGGTGACCCCGAAACTTGTCCCGATGCCCGAAATAGCACTTCCTATATATAATTCTTTACCTCCGGACCATTCCGGAACTCCTCATGACGTCCGGGATCTCATCCTGGACTCCGAACAACATTCGGGTTACTGCATATACATATCCCTACAACCCTAGCGTCACCGAACCTTAAGTGTGTAGACCCTATGGGTTCGGGAGACATGTAGACATGACCAAGATCGCTCTCCGGTCAATAACCAACAGCGGGATCTGGATACCCATGTTGGCTCCCACATGCTCCTCGATGATCTCATCGGATGAACCACGATGTCGAGGATTCAAGCAACCCCGTATACAATTCCCTTCGTCAATCGGTATGTTACTTGCCCGAGATCCGATCGTCGGTATCCCAATACCTCGTTCAATCTCGTTACCGGCAAGTCACTTTACTCGTACCATAATGCATGATCCCATGACCAGACACTTGGTCACTTTGAGCTCATTATGATGATGCATTATCGAGTGGGCCCAGTGATACCTCTCCGTCATACGGAGTGACAAATCCCAGTCTTGATCCGTGTCAACCCAACAGACATTTTCGGAGATACCCGTAGTATACCTTTATAGTCACCCAGTTACGTTGTGACATTTGGCACACCCAAAGCACTCCTACGGTATTCGGGAGTTACACGATCTCATGGTCTAAGGAAAAGATACTTGACATTGGAAAACTCTAGCAAACGAACTATACGATCTTATGCTATGTTTAGGATTGGGTCTTGTCCATCACATCATTCTCCTAATGATGTGATCTCGTTATGAATGACATCGAATGTCCATAGTCAGGAAACCATGACTATTTGTTGATCAACGAGCTAGTCAACTAGAGGCTTACTAGGGACATGTTGGTGTCTATTATTCACACATGTATTACGATTTCCGGATAACACAATTATAGCATGAATAAAGACAATTATCATGAACAAGGAAATATAATAATAATTCTTTTATTATTGCCTCTAGGGCATATTTCCAACAGTCTCCCACTTGCACTAGAGTCAATAATCTAGTTACATGTGATGAATCGAACACCCATGGAATTCTGGTGTTGATCATGTTTTGCTCTAGGGAGAGGTTTAGTCAACGAATGTACTATATTCAGGTCCGTATGTACTTTACAAATATCTATGTCTCCATCTTGAACATTTTCACGAATGGAGTTGAAGCGACGCTTGATGTGCCTCGTCTTCTTGTGAAACCTGGGCTCCTTGGCAAGTGCAATAGCTCCAGTGTTGTCACAGAAGAGTTTGATTGGCCCCGACGCATTGGGTATGACTCCTAGGTCGGTGATGAACTCCTTCACCCAAATTGCTTCATGTGCTGCCTCCGAGGCTGCCATGTACTCCGCTTCACATGTAGATCCCGCCACGACGCTCTTCTTGCAACTGCACCAGCTTACTGCCCCACCATTCAAAATATACACGTATCCGGTTTGTGACTTAGAGTCATCCAGATCTGTGTCGAAGCTAGCGTCGACGTAACCTTTTACGACGAGCTCTTCGTCACCTCCATAAACGAGAAACATTTCCTTAGTCCTTTTCAGGTACTTTAGGATATTCTTGACCGCTGTCCAGTGTTCCTTGCCGGGATTACTTTGGTACCTTCCTGCCAAACTTACGGCAAGGTTTACATCAGGTCTGGTACACAGCATGGCATACATAATAGAACCTATGGCTGAGGCATAGGGGATGACACTCATCTCTTCTATATCTTCTGCCGTGGTCGGACATTGAGCTGAGCTCAATTTCACACCTTCTAACACAGGCAAGAACCCCTTCTTAGACTAATCCATATTGAACTTCTTCAATATCTTATCAAGGTATGTGCTTTGTGAAAGACCTATGAGGCGTCTTGATCTATCTCTATAGATCTTGATGCCTAATATATATTCAGCTTCTCCAAGGTCCTTCATTGAAAAACTCTTATTCAAGTAGGCCTTAATGCTGTCCAAGAGTTCTATATCATTTCCCATCAAAAGTATGTCATCTACATATAATATGAGAAATGCTATAGAGCTCCCACTCACTTTCTTGTAAACGCAGGCTTCTCCATAAGTCTGCGTAAACCCAAACGCTTTGATCATCTCATCAAAGCGAATGTTCCAACTCCGAGATGCTTGCTCCAGCCCATAAATCGAGCGTTGGAGCTTGCACACCTTGTCATCATTCTTAGGATAGACAAAACCTTCCGGCTGCATCATATACAATTCTTCCTTAAGGAAACCATTAAGGAATGCCGTTTTGACGTCCATTTGCCATATTTCATAATCATAGAATGCGGCAATTGCTAACATGATTCGGACGGACTTTAGCTTCGCTACCGGTGAGAAAGTCTCATCGTAGTCAACCCCTTGAACTTGTCGATAACCCTTAGCGACAAGCCGAGCTTTATAGATGGTCACATTACCATCCGCGTCTGTCTTCTTCTTAAAGATCCATTTATTTTCTATGGCTCGCTGCTCAACGGGCAAGTCAGTCAAAGTCCATACTTCGTTTTCATACATGGATCCTATCTCGGATTTCATGGCTTCTAGCCATTTGTCGGAATCCGGGCCCACCATTGCTTCTTCATAGTTCGAAGGTTCACCGTTGTCTAACAACATGATTTCCAAGACAGGGTTGCCGTACCACTCTGGTGCGGAACATGTCCTTGTGGACCTTCGAATTTCAGTAGGAGCTTGATCAGAAGTATCTTGATCATCATCATTAACTTCCTCTCTTGTCGGTGCAGGCACCTCAGAAACATTTTCTTGAGTTGCGCCATTTTCCGGTTCAAGAGGTAATACTTCATCAAGGTCTACATTCCTCCCACTTACTTCTTTCGAGAGAAACTCTTTCTCTAGAAAGGACCCATTCTTGGCACCAAAGATCTTGCCTTCGGATCTGAGGTAGAAGGTATACCCAATAGTTTCTTTAGGGTATCCTATGAAGACGCATTTTTCCGATTTGGGTTCGAGCTTTTCAGGTTGAAGTTTCTTGACATAAGCATTGCATCCCCAAACTTTTAGAAACGACGGCTTAGGTTTCTTCCCAAACCATAATTCATACGGTGTCGTCTCAACGGATTTCGACTGAGCCCTATTTAAAGTGAATGCGGCAGTCTCTAAAGCATAGCCCCAAAAAGATAGCGGTAAATCGGTAAGAGACATCATAGATCGCACCATATCTAATAGAGTGCGATTACGACGTTCGGACACACCATTACGCTAAGGTGTACCAGGCGGCGTGAGTTGTGAAACTATTCCACATTTTCTTAAGTGTGTGCCAAACTCGTGACTCAAGTATTCTCCTCCACGATCTGATCGCAGGAACTTGATTTTCATGTCACGTTGATTCTCAACCTCACTCTGAAATTCCTTGAACTTTTCAAAGGTCTCAGACTTGTGTTTCATTAAGTAGACATCCCCATATCTACTCAAGTCATCAGTGAGGGTGAGAACATAACGATAGCCACCGCGAGGCTCAACACTCATTGGACCACACACATCAGTATGTATGATTTCCAATAAGTTGGTTGCTCGCTCCATTGTTCCTGAGAACGGAGTCTTGGTCATTTTACCCATGAGGCATGGTCCGCACGTGTCAAATGATTCGTAATCAAGAGACTCTAAAAGTCCATCAGCATGGAGCTTCTTCATGCGTTTGACACCTATGTGACCAAGGCGCAGTGCCACAAGTATGTGGGACTATCATTATCAATCTTACATCTTTTGGTACTCACACTATGAACATGTGTAGCATTACGCTCGAGATTCATTAAGAATAAACCATTCACCATCGGAGCATGACCATAAAACATATCTCTCATATAAATAGAACAAGCATTATTCTCGGATTTAAATGAGTAGCCATCTCGAATTAAACGAGATCCTGATACAATGTTCATGCTTAAAGCTGGCACTAAATAACAATTATTAAGGTTTAAAACTAATCCTGAAGGTAAATGTAGAGGTAGCGTGCCGACGGCGATCACATTGACCCTGGAACCATTCCCGACGCGCATCGTCACCTCGTCCTTCGCCAATCTCCGCTTATTCCGCAGCTCCTGTTTTGAGTTACAAATGTGAGCAACCGCACCGGTATCAAATACCCAGGAGCTACTACGAATACTGGTAAGGTACACATCAATTACATGTATATCACATATACCTTTCGTTTTGCTGGCCTTCTTGTCCGCTAAGTATTTGGGGCAGTTCCGCTTCCAGTGACCACTTCCCTTGCAATAAAAACACTCAGTCTCGGGCTTGGGTCCATTCTTTGGCTTCTTCCCGGCAGCTTGCTTACCGGGCGCGGCAACTCCCTTGCCGTCCTTCTTGAAGGCTTTCTTACCCTTGCCCTTCTTGAACTTAGTGGTTTTATTCACCATCAACACTTGATGTTCCTTTTTGACTTCTACCTCTGCTGATTTCAGCATTGTAAATACCTCAGGAATGGTCTTTTCCATCCCCTGCATATTGAAGTTCATCACAAAGCTCTTGTAGGTTGGTGGAAGCGACTGGAGGATTCTGTCAATGACTGCGTCATCCGGGAGATTAACTCCCAGCTGAGTCAAGCGGTTATGTAACCCAGACATTGTGAGTATGTGCTCATTGATAGAACTATTTTCCTCCATCTTACAACTGAAGAACTTGTCGGAGACTTCATATCTCTCGACCCGGGCATGAGCTTGGAAAACCATTTTCAGCTCTTCGAACATCTCATATGCTCCGTATCTCTCAAAACGTTTTTGGAGTCCCGGTTCTAAGCTGTAAAGCATGCCGCACTGAACGATGGAGTAATCCTCAGCACGTGTCTGCCAAGCGTTCATAACGTCTTGGTTCTGTGGGACGGGAGAGTCACCTAGCAGTGCTTGTAGGACATAATCTTTCTTGGCAGCTATGAGGATGATCCTCAGGTTCCAGACCCAGTCCGTGTAGTTGCTGCCATCGTCTTTCAGCTTGGTTTTCTCTAGGAACGCGTTGAAGTTGAGGACTACGTTGACCATTTGATATACAAGACATATTGTAAAGATTTTAGACTAAGTTCATGATAATTAAGTTCATCTAATCAAATTATTCAATGAACTCCCACTTAGATAGACATCCCTCCAGTAATCTAAGTATAACATGATCCGAGTTAACTAGGCCGTGTCCGATCATCACGTGAGACGGACTAGTCAACATCGGTGAACATCTTCATGTTGATCGTATCTTCTATACGACTCATGCTCGACCTTTCGGTCTTCTGTGTTCCGAGGCCATGTCTGTACATGCTAGGCTCGTCAAGTCAACCTAAGTGTTTGCATGTGTAAATCTGTCTTACACCCGTTGTATGTGAACGTTAGAATCTAACACCCGATCATCATGTGGTGCTTCGAAACAACGTACTGTCGCAACGGTGCACAGTTAGGGGGAACACTTTCTTGAAATTATTATGAGGGATCATCTTATTTACTACCGTTGTTCTAAGTAAACAAGATGCAAAACATGATAAACATCACATGCAATCAAATAATAATAGTGACATGATATGGCCAATATCACATAGCTCCTTTGATCTGCATCTTGGGGCTCCATGATCATCTTGTCACCGGCATGACACCATGATCTCCATCATCATGATCTCCATCATCGTGTCTCCATGAAGTTGCTCGCCAACTATTACTTCTACTACTACGGCTAACGCGTTTAGCAATAAAGTAAAGTAATTTACATGGTGTTTCTCAATGACACGCAGGTCATACAAAAAAAATAAAGACAACTCCTATGGCTCCTGCCGGTTGTCATACTCATCGACATGCAAGTCGTGATTCCTATTACAATAGCATGAACATCTCATACATCACATATATATCATTCATCATACATCACAACTTTGGCCATATCATATCACAAAGCACTTGCTGCAAAAACAAGTTAGACGTCCTCTAATTGTTGTTGCAAGTTTTACGTGGCTGAAAAAGGGTTCTAGCAAGAACGTTTTCTTACCTACGTGAAAGCCACAACGTGATTTGTCAACTTCTATTTACCCTTCATAAGGACCCTATTCATCGAATCCGCTCCAACTAAAGTGGGAGAGACAGACACCCGCCAGCCACCTTATGCAACTTGTGCATGTTAGTCGGTGGAACCGGTCTCACGTAATCGTAGGTGTAAGGTTGGTCCGGGCCGCTTCATCCCACAATACCGTTGAAGCAAGATAAGACTAGTAGCGGCAAGAAAGTTGACAACATCAACGCCCACAACAAATTGTGTTCTACTCGTGCAAGAGAACTACGCATAGACCTAGCTCATGATGCCACTGTTGGGGAACATTGCAGAAAACAAAAAAATTCCTACGGTTTCACCAAGATCCATCTATGAGTTCATCTAGCAACGAGTGATTGGATTGCATCTACGTACCTTGTAGATCGGGAGCGGAAGCGTTCAAAGAACGGGGATGAGGGAGTCGTACTCGACGTGATCCAAATCACCGGAGATCCTAGCGCCGAACGGACGGCACCTCCGCGTTCAACACACGTACGGTCAGCGTAATGTCTCCTTTTTCTTGATCCAGCAAGGGGGAAGGAGAGGTTGAGGGAGATGGCTCCAGCAGCAGCACGACGGCGTGGTGGTGATGGAGCTGCAGTACTCCGGCAGGGCTTCGCTAAGCACTATGGAGGAGGAGGATGTGTTGGAGAGGGAGAGGGAGGCACCAAAGGCGTGGTATGAGAGGCCCTCCTTTCCCCACTATATATAGGGAGT
The DNA here is from genome assembly GCF_002162155.2 of Triticum dicoccoides. Classification (NCBI taxonomy): domain Eukaryota; kingdom Viridiplantae; phylum Streptophyta; class Magnoliopsida; order Poales; family Poaceae; genus Triticum; species Triticum dicoccoides. The sequence continues at coordinate 437,264,416 of NC_041390.1, read as the reverse complement.
CCAAGGAAGGGGGCGCCGGCCCTAGGAGATCCAATCTCCTAGGGGGGTGCGGCCAAGGGAGGAATCCCTCCTCCTCAAGGCACCTAGGAGGTGCCTTCCCCTTTTGGGACTCTTCCCTTCCTTGAACCCTAGGGACATGGGCCTCTTGGGGCTGGTGCCCTTGGCCCATATAGGCCAAGGCGCACCCCCTACAGCCCATGTGGCCCCCGGGGCAGGTGGCCCCACCCGGTGGACCCCCGGGACCCTCCCGGTGGTCCCGGTACAATACCGGTGACCCCGAAACTTGTCCCGATGCCCGAAATAGCACTTCCTATATATAATTCTTTACCTCCGGACCATTCCGGAACTCCTCATGACGTCCGGGATCTCATCCAGGACTCCGAACAACATTCGGGTTACTGCATATACATATCCCTACAACCCTAGCGTCACTGAACCTTAAGTGTGTAGACCCTACGAGTTCGGGAGACATGTAGACATGACCGAGATCGCTCTCCGGTCAATAACCAACATCGGGATCTGGATACCCATGTTGGCTCCCACATGCTCCTCGATGATCTCATCGGATGAACCACGATGTCGAGGATTCAAGCAACCCCGTATACAATTCCCTTCATCAATTGGTATGTTACTTGCCCGAGATCCGATCGTCGGTATCCCAATACCTTGTTCAATCTCGTTACCGGCAAGTCACTTTACTCGTACCGTAATGCATGATCCCGTGACCAGACACTTGGTCACTTTGAGCTCATTATGATGATGCATTACCGAGTGGGCCCAGTGATACCTCTCCATCATACAGAGTGACAAATCCCAGTCTTGATCCGTGTCAACCCAATAGACATTTTCAGAGATACCCGTAGTATACCTTTATAGTCACCCAGTTACGTTGTGACGTTTGGCACACCCAAAGCACTCCTACGGTATCCGGGAGTTACACGATCTCATGGTCTAAGGAAAAGATACTTGACATTGGAAAACTCTAGCAAACGAACTATACGATCTTATGCTATGTTTAGGATTGGGTCTTGTCCATCACATCATTCTCCTAATGATGTGATCTCGTTATGAATGACATCGAATGTCCATAGTCAGGAAACCATGACTATCTGTTGATCAACGAGCTAGTCAACTAGAGGCTTACTAGGGACATGTTGGTGTCTATTATTCACACATGTATTACGATTTCCGGATAACACAATTATAGCATGAATAAAGACAATTATCATGAACAAGGAAATATAATAATAATGCTTTTATTATTGCCTCTAGGGCATATTTCCAACAATCCGGACTATGAGGCCCTTCATGGCCAGTTCGGCCGCCATGTGAAGCTCGACCAGTTACTTCAACTGGTCGCTCATGGGCATCGGATGTTCAGTCCCAGTATACTGAGACCAGAACGACCTCTCTGTCGAGCTCCCTTCCTCGGCCCGGTAGAACTCTGCGGCATCCGACACACTGGTGGGTAGATTTGCGAACGCTCCTAGAGAGCTCTGAATTCGGGTAAGTAAAAGGAAAGTTTCCTTCACATGCTTGCTTTGCATAATGAATGCCTTACCTGCCGCTATCTTCCTGACCGCCTCAATTTCCTGTAGGGCCTTTTGGGCTTCGGCCTTGGCATTTTGTGCGTTCTCGAGGGCCTTCGCAAGCTCGAACCCTTGCGTCCTAGAGTCACGCTCCAAGGACTCGTACTTCTTGACAAACTCCTGGAGCTCTTGCTGAACCTCGCCGACTCAGCCTCTTGCTTCTCGCGCTTGGCGCGCTCCTTGGCCGCTTTTCCTTCGGCCTTAGACAGCGCCTTCTTTAGGGTCGCCACTTCGGTTATGGCCCCTAGCAAAATTCATGACGATCATGTGATCTAACAACCAGTTTCCTTTTTCTTTATCAATAAACAGACAAGGTATCACTTACCTTTTTTCACTTCGAGCTGCCTCTTGGTAAGGCCGAGCTCTTCCTCGGACCGCTCAAGGTCCCGCTTCAGTGCGGAGACCTCCGCCGTGTGAGCGGCAGCGGCCAGCACTGAAGCCTACTTATTCACATAGACATATTCTGATTAGACTCCTGTGATTATTATTTGATCCTCTGTTCGGCCTTTCTTCCGAACACTAAACAGAGCATCAGGGGCTACTGTCTATGCTGTAACATTTTCTCATAATTTGATTACTTACCTCAAAGCCTGTTAGGAGGCTGGCACAGGCTTCAGTCAGTCCGCTTTTGGCGGACTGAACCTTCTTGACCACCGCACTCATGATAGGGCGGTGCTCTTCATCAATAGAAGCGTCATGAAGCGCTTCCAGCAAATTGTCCGATGCCCCTGGATGGACAGAGGCCATCGGCACAGACTTGCTGCCCCCGGCATTAGAGCCCATGGGAGTCTTGCCCCTCCTGCGCCTAGCATCCAGAAAGTCACCTTGGGGCGCTTCCGGAACTGTCTCCCCTTGGTTTAGTACCCTTTGAGACAACACCTCGACATCGTCCGTAGGGTGGGGGGAGGAGGCGGTCGGGAGTGAATCGTTGTTCATCTCCGATGGGTCCAAAGACTGATCCGAAGAGGATACGTCGATACGGGCTTCGGATGGGCTGCATGAGCATGTTCGGCATGATAAGAAGTAATAAAATAAAACATACCAAGAACTATTATGGTATCCTAATACTTACAACTTCGCCAGGGGCTTGTCCCTGGGTAACCACTCCTCGTCGCTAAAAGCGGCCGCCGTGGAGCAGTCCGGTAGGAGAGTCCTTCCCTTCTTGGACCCTTCGGCCTCCCCTGACGGGGCGGCCTTCCTTTTCTTGTCTCCCCCGGCTGGGGGGGACTTTCCTCTTCCACCTCCTCGTTTTTGTGGGAGGAGGGCGCCTCGGTGTTATCAGACGATGAGTCTGATACGACCTTGCGCCGGAGACCTTTCCTGGTCCCCGTGGCCTTCTTCTTGGCCTTCTTCTCCGGCGCCACATAGGGCGCCGGAACAAGCATCTCTGTTAAGAGAGCCGATGCTGGATCCTCGGGCAGTGGGGCCCGACAATCGATCCGCTCCACTTTCGCGACCCATTCCTGTTAAATGGCGTGAAGGCTTAGATCCCCCACATGATTACACTGGGAAAGAAACATCTTATGAGATATAAGGAGCTTACCGGATTGGCAGGGCGCTTTACACTGAGTCTGTGATCCTCGGTAAGGGGAGGAGGTACCTCGGCGGACTTGAAGAACGCCCTCCAGATGTCCTGGTGTGTCGTGCCGAAGAGCTCTCGTAGTGTGTGGTGCTTAGCCGGGTCGAACGCCCACATATTGAATGCCCGTCTTTAACACGGGAGGATCCGGCGGAAGGGCATGACCTGGACGATGTTGACAAGGTTAATTTTCTTGCTTATCATGTTTTAAACATAGTTCTGGAGTCCGGTCAGCTCCACCGATGAACCCCAGGATAGGCCCTTCTCTTTCCAGGAGGTGAGCCGCGTGGGGATGCCGGATCGAAATTCGGGGGCCGCCACCCAGTTGGTGTCACGCGACTCGGTAATGTAGAACCACCCCGATTGACACCCCTTCACTGTCTCCACATAGGAGCGTTCGAGCCAGGTGACGTTGGGCATTTTTTCCACCATGGCGCCTCCGCACTCTGCTTGCTGGCCGACCACCACCTTCGGTTTAACGTTGAAGGTCTTCAGCCACAGGCCGAAGTGGGACTTGATGCGGAGGAAGGCCTCGCACACGACGATAAACGCCGAGATGTTGAGGATGAAATTGGGGGCCAGATCATGGAAGTCCAGCCCATAGTAGAACATGAGCCCGCGAACAAATGGGTGGAGGGGAAATCCCAGCCCGCGGACGGAATGGGTAAGGAATACAACCCTTTCGTGGGGTTCGGGGGTAGGTGTCACATCCCTAGCTGCTGGTAGTGCTCTAGGCTAGCTTCATGTTTGCATCATGTTTAAATTTTTGCCTAAAATTGAAATGGGGATGTTCAAACCCTAGCATTAAATCAACTCAACTAGGGTGAATTAAAATCTTTTCAATAAACCCAAAAGGTTCCTAAGAAAAGTTCATGATTTCTGGTTAAGGTGGAAACCTCTGCCAAAAATGATGATTATATTCTTAGGTCATTTTTGGATTTTTGAATTAAATCATATTGTATTTGACTTTGGGCATTTAAATACTATAAATAATTTAAATGCTCAAATAAATGTTGGAAATTGATAAGGGTCACTGAAATAATTCAGAAAGTACCCATAATTATTTCCAGGATTTTATAAAATGATTTGATATTTTAAAACAAATCAAAAACAAATTGCAGAAATAGAAAAATATAAAACAGAATAGAAATAAAAGAGAGGAGAGAAACCTTACCTGGCCTCACCCGTGCAGCCCACCAGCCGGCCCCGCTTCCCCCCCTGGCCGGCCCAGCCCACCCGCGCCTTCCCTGTCGTCTTCCTCCTCGGACAGAAGGACGAGGGCGTGTGCCCGACGCTCGCCGGCACGCGCGCGCGCCACCTCCCCCCCCTGCTGGCCACCTCCTGCTTCCCCCGGACTCCCTCGATGCCCCGGACGAAGCCACGCAGCTGCCCCGCACCGCTCTCACTCTCCCTCGCCCTCCTCTTCTCCCCCTGCTCTCTCTCCCTCTCACCCGAGAACCACCGCCGCCGCCGACGGGCATCACCGTAGCCACTGGCCTCCCCTCGCCTCCCCGACCCGCTTCCGAGCTCCGCCACAACCCCCTCCACCTCCTCGTTGAGCTACGGACCTCCCGGACGTGCTGCAACGCCGCCACCATCACCGTTTCCGTCGCCGGCCACCGAAGTTCGCCGCGGTAAATTTGCCACCTCCGCCGCCTCCCCGAGACCACCGAGCTGCTCATCGACCTCGTTGTGAGCTCCTCTTCCATTCCCCTTCTCCCCGCGCTCGTTCCCGCACTCCAGCCGCCTTCTCACCGGAGCCGATTGCTCCTCGCCACCGGTCATGGCGCTGCCGTGGCCAGGGTCACCCCAGCTAGCGCCCGAGCACGTTACCGAGTTCGCCGCCCTCCCAGGAGCCCCCAGAGCCTTTCCGTTTCCCCTCTAGTGCACCGCAGCTCCGCGTTCGACCTTGGCCGAACTCCGGCGGCCACCTAGGTCGACGCCGGTGCCGATTCCGGCCGCCCCGACCCCAACCGACTCCACAGGAAGACGCGGCGCCCTCCCAGCTACCCGTAGAGCCTCTCCGCCGCCCGAATGGTCGCCGGAGGAGCGATCCCGAAGCCCTCCGCCGTGCCTGTTGCCGCCGGCGTTGAGCCGCCGGCCTGTTAGGCCCGCTGACCAGGGGTTTGACCCCCCCTGGGTCGATGACAGGTGGGGCCAGCCCCCCTGCTAATTAGTTTAGTCTATTTTAACTAATTACCCCCTCTGCTGACACTGACATGCGGGCCCAGGCTCTAATTAAATTAGGTTAGTTAGTTAGTCACTGACGTGTGGACCCCACACGTCAGGTTTGACTCTGGGCGACCCAGTTGACCTGCTGACGTCATGATGATGTCAGGCTGACGCAATAAGTATTTCTGGATTTAAAAATAATCAGGAAATTTCAGAAAATGCCTAAAACTTCAATAAATCATAGAAAATTAACCGTAACTCCAAATTAAATAATTTATATATGAAAAATTATCAGAAAAATTCAAGGA
>NC_041390.1:437231484-437258668 GCF_002162155.2 Triticum dicoccoides | reverse complement strand
GTGTTTAGGTAGGTCGTGGTCTACACCCACGTCGGCTTTCGCTTGAAGTCTGCCGAGCACATGTCGTGTGCAGACGCTAAGTGGTGGAAACATGTATGAAGAAGTACACCCCTGCAGGGTTAACATCATCTATTCGAATAGCCGTGTCCGCGGTAAAGGACTTCTGGGTTGCTTATATCAGTTCATAGACAAGTGAAAGTGGATACTTTAAAATGCGCAAGATAAGCGTGAGTGCTATGGATGGCGTTCTCGTAGGGAGACGGGAGCGGATCCATAGTGGTGTATTGATATGGTGAATATGTGGACTCGTGTGCGCCACCTCAAAAGAGTCGCTTGCAGTCGTAGTTTAGGATAGCCACCGAGTCAAAGCTGGCTTGCTGCAGTTAAACCCCACCACCCCTTTGTTGAAAATGATGCATATGTAGTTAGTTCTGATGTAAGTCTTGCTGGGTACATTTGTACTCACGTTTGACTATTTTATGTTTTTGCAGAGAGACTTCAGTCTCACTAGTAGTTCCACGTGGACTTCGACGTTTAGCTTGTTACCTCAGCTACGATCTTGTGCCCTCGGCAGGATTTGGTAGATAGTCAGGCTTCTCAGCCTTTTTCATTTATAGATGTCTGTACCCAGACATGATAGCTTCCGCTTGTGCTTTGACTTGTATGCTCTGATTGTTGGGTCGTGAGACCCATGTTTGTAATGTCTCGCTCCTCGGAGCCTATTGAATAAATTACTTGAGTCGTAGAGTCATGTTGTGATGCCATGTTGTATCTGCACATATCGAGCATATTGTGTGTATGCTATTGGAATGCTTGGTATGTGTGGGATCTGACCATCTAGTTGTTTATCTTTAGTAGCCTCTCTTACCGGGAAATGTCTCCTAGTGTTTCCACCGAGCCATGGTAGCTTGCTACTGCTCCGGAACACTTAGGCTGGCCGGCATGTGTCCTTCTTCGTTCCTGTGTCTGTCCCTTCGGGGAAATGTCACGCGATGAATACCGGAGTCCTGTTAGCCCGCTACAGCCCGGCTCACCGGAGTCCTGCTAGCCCAGTGCTACAGCCTGGATTCACTCGCTGATGACCGACACGTTCGATGCTGGGTCATGGATGCCTGTCCCTGTAAGTTTGTGCCCCTTTGGGTTTACGACTAGCCATGTCAGCCCGGGCTCCTTATCATATGGATGCTAGCGACACTGTCATATACGTGTGCCAAAAGGCGCAAACGGTCCCGGGTAAAGGTAAGGCGACACCCGTGGGAATACCGTGCGTGAGGCCGCAAAGTGATATGAAGTGTTACATGCTAGATCTATGTGGCATTGAGTCGGGGTCCTGACAGTAGGGACGATCTTCCCCACATCTGGGAGCCGGTGTGTGATATCTGCGGCCAGGTATCCGGCTTCCCGGAGCTTCGTAATGTTTTTCTCCATAATGGAGGAGACCATCCACATGCCTCCCGCTCCGAACATGTTTGGAGTGGTTTTGTGGAAGAATTCGAACTTGGGCGATGGAGCTCGAGTGCAAGAGAATGGATGGGCAGGGAAGAAGAAGGCGTGGGTGAAAAAGAGGAGTCCTTGTCCCTTTATAAGGCCGGAAGAAACTATGCGCCTCCACACCTGCCTGGTAAACTCGCTTATTCCCCAAGTGAGGTATTGATGGTGCGGTTGGGTTACCCACACCCGTATTGATGAGAATCCCGTGATAAGGGGACATGATCTCTTCTTCGACAAGACGTGCCAAAAAAACCGCCTCGCAATATGTGCCGTAGCTGGATGAGAAAAACGGTTCTGTCGGTGTTCTGGAAACGGGGGTCCCTAGACTTGCCTGCCTGCGGCCTGAGGCGTGGCTCAAAGGGGGGCCCAGCACGGGCCATCCTCACCAACACAGACCCAAGACCCTCGCGAGGGGCCAAGCCTCGCGGGGCGGACGACGCGGAGCTTCCTCAGGCACGGCCTCATCAGGCTGGCTCACGAGGAGGCGGAGAAATCAAGGAGGGGTACCTCACGAGGTGCCCATGACGCAAGCCATGACGACCAAGGGCGCCAGGCGGGTGCCAGCCCGCGCAGCGTCCTCCTTCCCTCTTTGGTGCAAAGGGAGAAAGCGAACCATGGAGTACCGAGGCATCAGGCAAAGGTTGCCATTTCAGTGCAACAAGACCAAGACCAGGAGGACTGCAAGACGGAGGTCATTGTGGAGCCCAAGACGTCGTCACCACCAGAGCTTTGTGCAGGCGAAGACTACTTTTGTCAGGGTAGCTAGTACTAGTTGTCCCCCTTTCAAATTAGCCTGCCATTGTTGGCTCCCTTCCCGCTTGATATTTGGGAAGAGAACCAGGGCCTCTATAAATAGGACCAACCACCCACAGAACAAGGGGGACGGGGGGATGAAGGATGAGAAAAAGAGAAGAGACAGAGAGAGAGAGAGAGAGAGAGAGAGAAGGGTGACTGAACTCCACCCAGCAGTTCATCACCCCAGCTAAGAGCAGACCCTCGCGAGGCTGTTCCTCCTTGTATTGTTCATCATCGCCAGCCCAAGAGGCAATCCACCACACCACACACTGGAGTAGGGTATTACACCACAACGGTGGCCCGAACCAGTATAAACCCTGTGTCATTCGTGTTGTTCTTTCCATTGCTTAGATCTTAGCGAGGCGGAGGGGTGCATGTAGGTAGAAGGCGAAATCTCCACGCGCACCCCAGTGTTCGAACCTCAAGGGTCTGCCGGAACCCGAAATCCGACATTTGGCGCGCCAGGTAGGGGTGCGCCAGAATTCTCCTTCCACCGCCCCGTTCTCCTCCGACCATCGCGCCCATGTCTGACGCTCGTCGGGCCCGCGCCGAGCGCCGGGCCGCTCTCGCTTCCCGCGTCGCCCAGACGGCTCCTGTCGGCGGGCGTCCTCGCCGTTCCCCATCACCTGTCGTCAACGTCGCCACCGGCCCGACGGGGGACAAGCAGCAAGCATCGTCTCAGCATCCGTCCGTGCGGCAAGACGGCCGCACCGCTACTCCCTCGCTCACCCCAGCTGGTTCTTCATCACGTGCGCTCCGCGCACCCATGGAGGCTCGAGCTGCACTCATCGCGGCAAACGAGCTCCTGCGCTACCGTCCCATCGACAACGTCTACGAAGAATGGCTCGACCACGTCGCCGACTTCGTCTGCGCCGCAGGGGGCTCTCCTGCGACGTCCGCTGTGCTGCACCGCACCCCGCCCCGCGCGGGCGACGAAGCCCCGGCGGCGCCCCGTCCGCCTCCTCCACAAGAAGGCGCCATGGCTCCAAGGCGCGTGGCCCCTGGGCGGAACCCGCTTCGTCAGGTGCCAGGGCGGCAAGAGCAGAGCTGCCAAGAAGTCCCTCGCCCGCAAGAAGCTGCCCGAGCGCTCCCTGCTCCAGCACGTCGCGACCATGCTCCTGCTCCCGCATGTCAAGACCTAGCTGCAGCGCGTGGGGACATGCAAGACCAAGCTCTCCGTCACCCAAGGCCTCCCATGGCCACAGCAGGCTGCCGTGCCTTCACCGCCGATCTATGCAGCGTCGCGTGGCCCGGCAAGTTCAAGCCGAACCTGCCTCCTCGTTACGACGGCATGGCTGACCCTGCGGAGTTCCTCCAGCTCTACAAGCCGGGCATCGAAGCTGCCAACGGAGACGAGAAGGTCATGGTGAACTGGTTTCCCATGGCTCTCAAGGACAGGGCCCGCACCTGGCTCCTGAACCTGGCTCCAGGCACGATCTCCTCCTAGGACAAGATGCGAACCTGCTTCATCGCCAACTTCCAAGGTACTCGCGACCGGCCACCCGCCGTGAGCGACATGCGTCGCATAAAGCAACAACCCGGGGAGACCCTGCAGAAGTACATCCAGCGCTTCAAGAACGCACGCGTCAAGATTCCCAAGGTGACTGAGGAGGCCATCATCTTAGCCTTCTCCGATGGCGTGCGTGACGTCAAGATGAAGGAGGAGCTGGCGATGCACGAAGACCTGTGCACTTCCTTGGAGCTGTTCAACTTGGCAACCAAGTGCGCCAGGGCTGAGGAAGGGCGTCTCTCCCTCCTCGAGCTGCCTGCCGCAGACCCAGAAGAGAAGAAGCCCAAGGCCAATGACATGAAGCGTAAGGGGGCTGCCGTGCTCACGGCAGAACCGGACACTAAGCGGGGAAGAGATCAGCCCGAACCTTCCAAGGGCAGCCGGTACAGTATGTACCACGACCTCCACACCCACAACACCAACGAATGTCAAGAGCTCTGAGCCATGCGAGAAGGAAGGATTGGCCGTCGCCCCGACCGCGGTGACCGGGGCTACGGTCGAGGAGGAGGAAGGAACACAAGACGCTGGGAAGACCGTGGCCCGTGCCAAGGGTGGCATGATCAACCTCGCGAGGATCGCTGGCAAGACCCGCCTCGCGAGGGAGACTGGAGGGATCAGCCTCGCGAGGATCGCCCGCATGGCAATGTAGGCCTCCCTCGGCTGCCGCTGCAGCCAAGGAGAAACGAGGACCGCCACCAAGACGAGGGGGCTGCGGATTCCAGGAGCCGCGCGTGATCGCCTGCATCCTGGGCGGGGTTCAGGCCCCAGCCTCTCAACGCAGCTTCAAGCAGTTCGCCCGCGAAGTGAATGCAGTCCTCCCCAGGCTTGAAGCCACGCGCCCTCTGAGGTGGTCGGCATGCGCCATCACGTTCAGCTCAGCAGATCAGCTCAAGTGTGCGGCTACAGCCAGAGTCCTCCCGATGCTTTGTTCCCCAATCATCAGCAACGTGGTGGTCACCAGGACCCTCATCGATGGCGGGGTAGGGATCAACGTCCTATCCGTGGAAACATTCAACAATCTCCAAGTGCCCTACAGCCAACTTCAGCCAACCAAGCCCTTCTCTGGAATCACCGACGGCTCCATGGTCCCGATTGGGCAGGTCCGCCTCCCTGTCACCTTCGGGGCACGCGACAACTACCGCACCGAGCACATCGACTTCGACGTCGCTCACATTCGCCTGCCATACAACGCCATCCTTGGGTACCCGGCGCTGGACAAGTTCATGGCCATAATTCACCACGGCTACAACGTCCTCAAGATGCTAGGAAGTGGCGGAGTCATCACGGTGCCCTGTGAAGAGAAGGACGCAGTGTGTTCCCTGGAACGAGCCTTTCAGGCCGCGTCACTGGAAGACCCAGATCGCGGAAGCAGGAGGCTTCCCGAGACCGCCCCCAAGAAGAAGAAGACATTGTCCGGCCCGGCCCCTCAGGAGGCTGGCCCCTCTGGGCCCGGGCCTGCCCAGGGGGAACCTCCTTCCATCGCATAGGAAAGCGCGCCCGGCGCCCTCCTCAGGTAGGGCTCGGGGGCTCTCCCCTGGAGGGCCACCGACCTGGCTAGGGTCATGAGGGAGGCGCTTGGGCACCACATGGAGGCGTGCTTCGAAGCACGTTTCCCTTAAGGAGTAAGGAAAGGAGAGCCAGACCCTCAGGAGTTCATCAGCAAGGCCATTCGAGAGCTACAGGAGTCAAGGGTCATGAAAGGCGGCCGCCATCTACCAGCAGTGGCCCCCCATCCAGGCGAGGATGGTGCCCTGCGCATCTGCATCGACATACCAGGGCTCAACCGAGTCGCCTCTCTGGAGTGCCTCTAGCCCTCGCGAGTGGGGCGCTGCGGAGGTCCACCCCACAGCTACGTTCGCATGCCTTACGGCTTGCCGAACGCGGCTGTCACGCATCAGCGCCTCATGAGGGGCATCATGGAGGCACAAGAGGCCAGGCGTTCCGCAGCCCTAGCAGAGATGGAGATGGCCCGCAGGGAGCCACCAGCGCCCCCGGAGCCTCCTGAGGCCCCTGGGCCTGGGGGCTCGTGAGGATCGGCTTCCGCAGCCCACCGAGTCTGCTACACCAACACCCCTTCGTCCATAATGTCATCAGGTGACATCTTTCAAGTTTTACTTCTAGCTTGGAGCGCCCCCCCAGGGCTGCATTATTCCCAGGCCACATGGGTCCGTCCCTGTGGCATGTATCCCTTTTATTTCATGCTGTTAGCTTACCTTGTTGGGGGCACCCCTCGGGCTGCACGATCCCCAACTCGCTCGGGCCAGACCCAACGGCGTGTATCTCATTTGCAGTTATTTCCGGTTATGCGTCATACCCACCATGCTTGATTATTTGATGCCGGCCCACGACACCTCTTATTATCCATGCCGACCGCTTGCACATTAAAGGGGGGTACCTGAGCATCGCGACTCAGGGCTCTTACTGGATCTCCAGCCCTCACCCTCTGGCCTTGTCCACGGCATCGCGACCTGGCATACCAGCGACGGCTGAGACCAGCTCGAGGGCCAGGACCCGAGGATGTAGAGTGCCGGCATCTAACCAAATTTGCAGGGACACATCACAAGATAAGGCCCAGTGCCAGGCGCAACCCGCCTAGAGGTAGGGCCCCGTGAGTCCCGCGCTGGCCCACAGTGCCCAGATACACCTCGCCAGGCCCTACCGTGCTAGCCACGTGTTAGGGCGGGGCTGTACACGCCCCGGGGGCTCCTCCCGGAGGGGAGCCCCCTCCCACGTACCAGTGGAAGCACCATGCTCCGCGCTGGCTGACGACCCTGCCGAGGAGCGGCTATGCCCGTACACATACGGAAGCGCTATGCTCCGCGCTGGTGATAAACAACTTAGGGTGCCCCCGGGCCGCATCAACCTCAAGGAGCCCAGAGCTCAGTGTCTAGCCTCATCGTAATGCCTCCCCTCGGGAGTGCCGCGCGAGGGAGCTGGGCACGGGGGCTGCGCCTGGGTCACTCCCAGACGCACGCCGCCCAGCCAGGCCCCCCCAGGCCTGGTTCGTCACGCGTCTCTCCTCGAGCGGAGCCAAGGTACGAAGGCCGTTTGAGCGTCAAGGGGGACTCCTGAGCATCGCGACTCAGGAGCCTAACTGGTCACATAGCCCCTCACTCCTTAGTTCCGAAAGGCTAACGCTGGGTGAGGTATGCGCGCGGCCGGGCTCTGCAGACGTAGAACGGTAGATCCACCCACATCACACCTCCCTACTTGCTGTTCGTGCGCCAAGGGGGACTCCTGAGCATCGCGACTCAGGAGCCTAACTTGTCACGTAGCCCCTCACTCCTTGGCCCCGTCCTGGTTTCCGGTCGGGACTAATGCTGGGTGAGGTATGCGCGGGGCCGGGCTCTGCCGGCGTAGAACATAAGCAAGTAGGAAGGAAAAGCGCAAATTTCAAGGAATTCAAAAGCAAATATTACAGTCCACACCGTTATCTCAATGCCAAACGCAAGTTTAAACGCCTCCCCGAGGCATGATACAAGTGCAGGAATTAAAGGCAGGACAAGAGCCAGAACGGAGTCACTTGTCGGCGGTGGAGCATCACGGAGTGGGTGGGCCTCATGGAGCAGCGGGTTCGGCAGCGCCTTGCTTCGGCTTGGTGCTGAAGGCCTGGAACTTCCCCAGCAGAGCCTCCGCACGACCCTTCACGGCCTCGGCAGCGGCACGCTCGCCGCTTACTGGCTCCAGCAGGCCGTCGAGGTCGACGTCGGGATTGCGAAGGTAGATGTGGGTGAGCACCCGCGTCAGTGCTGCAGAAGACAGGACACGCGCCTCGGCCTCCGCAGTGGGGCCAAGGCAAAGGGCGACATCTTCAAGAGCGTGAACCAGGAAGGGATGCAGCTTGGCGGGGCCGTCCTCGGCGCCAGCCAGCGGGCTCTCCAGGCCGCTGTCGTAAAGCATCCTCAGCGAGGAGCGAGCCTTCGCCTCCATCTCCGTGAAGGCCATGCGGTCCTCGGCAAGTACCAGGGCCATGTCGTCCAGCTCGGCCTTCCTCGCCCCAACTCCTGCTCTAGCGCGCCTAGGCGGTCTCGGCACTTCTTGAGCTTGACCTCCCTCTCCTTGACGGCCACCTCGCGAGCTTTCACACCTTCTTCCTGCTCTTGGCGAAGGCGGACCTCTTTCGCGAGCTGGTCCCGCAGGCCCTGCAGCTCGTCCTCCAGCGCCTTGCAGCGACCACGGACGTCGACCACCTCCCCCAGGGCTGCGTCACGAGCAGCCTTCGCCTCAAGGACAGCCTGCTTCTCCTCATCGCAAGCCGTCGAGGCTTGAACCAGCGCCGCCCGAATCGAAGCGTCGGAGCGAACCCATCCGAAATCCAGCTCCAAGTGCCCGGCCACCAAGCGAGGGTCGGCGCCAAGAAGATCCTGCCGCAGTCGGTCCAGCTCAGCGATAGCACGATCCAAAAGGGCGGAAGGAGTCGGAGAGACAGCAGCCGGTGGAGTAGGAGGAGAAGGTGGCCACGCGGCCACAGCATCCTAAGGCAGAGTCTGCTGCGCCCCAACGGCTGTAGTGGCGGCGGCAGGGAAGGACACCTCGGGAGTCACTTGGGCAGTGGGGGCCGAGCTCGCCCCAGCCGGCTCAACCAGGCCTCGTGAGGACGACCGGGCAGGGGAAGCCCGTGCGTCGCGGTCACCCTCCTTCGCGGGCAGAGGCGCTGCCACGGATGGAACCTCAGGAGCCCCCTTCGACTTCTTTGCTGCTGGCGCCAGCCTGTCCAAGAGATGCAGACGTCAAGCCTCAGAAGCAGAATAAGAAATAAAGACAAGAATCAAACGCTTACGGGTTGTCGCCAGTGAGCTCGAGCAGCCTCCGGCCAAATTTGAAGCCTGAAAGCCGGCTGGAAGGGTCAACCTCGGGAAGCTTGGAAGCGGAAGGTGCGGTCCGCCTCGGGGCCGGGGTAGACCCGCGGGAGATCAGCCCGGTCCTGTCCTTCTTCGAGATCGCAGGCAAGCTCCCGCCGTCCTGCTCGTCGTCATCCTCGTCGTCATCGCTCGAAGAGAGGCAAAGAACGCGGGACCTGCGCCGGGGGAGGGGAGCCCTCAACTCTCCGTCAGTCGCCTCGGAGTCAGGCCCTCTTTCCCGCTCCCCTCCTTCCTCCTCTTCGCTGGAGTCATCGGAGGGCACGTCCACCGGTTCCTCGGGAGTTTCCATGGGCACGAGCCCATCCCTGTTGAAGATGGGCATGGACTCCACTACCTGCTCCCAGTCGTCGCGTTGGAACAAGGGCGTAGGAGCACCCTCCAACCTTGCCACATCACCCCCGACCAGAGATTGGAGGACCGCAGCTAGATCTCCGTCGGCCAAGGCCACGGGGCTCGAATGGGGCCTCCACATCGGGGTGAGTACAACCGAAGTGGAGCCAGTTGGTGCTCCATGAATTCCCTCAGCAGTGACGCGCCAGTCAGCTTCGCCGCCGCCATGTTGGCCGGCCTCAGATCGGCATCCATCTTCTCCAACACCAGCTTCGCGCGGGGGTCCGCGAGCTCCGCTCGACCCCAATCGCTGGAGCTCGTGGGCTGCTCCGTGGGCAAGGTCAGCTGAGGGTGAATGCGCCCAGCATCTGCCAAGACCCACTTGCTCCTGAAGCCCTCAATCCTTTTCCCGGGGTTCGAGATGGCAGTGGCGCCGCCGTATGCGATGAAGCTCGCGCACGCGGAAGCAGGACCGCGAGAGGTCCGGAGGTAGAAGTAGTGGCGCAGCAAGGCCACTAAGGGCTGCACCCCTACGTGAGCCTCGCAGTAATAGGCGAAGATTGCCAGGAGAAGGACGGAGTTGGGGTGGAGATGCAGAGCCTGTAGCTTGTAATGGCGGAGGACAGAGAAGAAGAACTCGGAGAAGGGAGGCACCAGGCCAGCAGCAATGGCACTTACGAAGAACGGATAGAAGGTGCTCCCTTGACCCTCAGGGGTGGCGGAGCCGGCCTTGAACACCTTCACCCCGTCGATGCCCCACGCCGCCGCCATCCGGCGCAACCGGGCAAGGCTCGCCTCCGACACGTTCGGCGAGTCTAGGGCAGACGAGTACCAAGCTGCGGCCGGGGGCTGACGAGGCGCCATGGCTTCCTGGGTCACGCGGTCGGAGTAGATCCGGAAACTTTGGAGGAAGGAGAGGCGCAAGAAAGGGGATCTGAGCAGCAACCGGAGAAAGCAAAAAGCAAAGCCTAGGCAGATGCCGCTCCTTTATCAACTCGCACGGTTGCTAAGGCGCCCATGTCCAATCAACCGCCACGCGGCGCCCAAGGCCGCAGGCTGTTAGGGCCCGCGGCGCTTCGCTCTTGCCCTTCCGCCTTCCTGCACGGCCAAGTCCGGGTGCACCTTGGGCCCGGGGGCTACTGTCGGCGTTCTGGGAACGGGGGTCCCCAGACTTGCCTGCCTGCGGCCTGAGGCGTGGCTCAAAGGGGGGCCCAGCACGGCCCATCTTCACCAACATAGACCCAAGACCCTCGCGAGGGGCCAAGCCTCGCGGGGCGGACGACGCGGAGCTTCCTTAGGCACGGACTCATCAGGCTGGCTCGTGAGGAGGCGGAGAAATCAAGGCGGGGTACCTCACGAGGTGCTCGTGACGCAAGCCATGACAACCAAGGGCGCCAGGCGGGTGCCAGCCCGCGCAGCGTCCTCCTTCCCTCTTTGGTGCAAAGGGAGCAAGCGTAGCCGCGGAGTACCGAGGCATCAGGCAAAGGTTGCCATTTCGGTGCAACAAGACCAAGACCAGGAGGACTGTAAGACGGAGGTCATTGTGGAGCCCAAGACGGCGTCACCACCAGAGCTTTGTGCAGGCGAAGACTATTTTTGTCAGTGTAGCTAGTACTAGTTGTCCACCTTTCAAATTATCCCGCCATTGTTGGCTCCCTTCCCGCTCGATATTTGGGAAGAGGACCAGGGCCTCTATAAATAGGACCAACCACCCACAGAACAAGGGGGACGAGGGGACGAAGGACGAGAAAAAGAGAAGAGAGAGAGAGAGAGAAGGGTGACTAAACTCCTCCCAGCAGTTCATTGCCCCAGCCAAGAGCAGACCCTCGCGGGGCTGTTCTTCCTTGTATTGTTCATCATCGCCAGCCCAAGAGGCAATCCACCACACCACACACTGGAGAGGGTATTACACCACAACGGTGGCCCGAACCAGTAGAAACCCTGTGTCATTCGTGTTGTTCTTTCCATTGCTTAGATCTTAGCGAGGCGGAGGGGTGCAGGTAGGTAGAAGGCGAAATCTTCACGCGCACCCCAGTGTTCGAACCTCAAGGGTCTGCCGGAACCCGAAATCCAACAGGTTCGAATAATGATCGGGCCATGGCGTGATGTCACGTTATGAAAAGTTGTCAGTAGATTAGATTTGTGGAAATATTATACGCTCTATGGTGATATGTGGAATTTGTTTTGCAGAGCCAGACACTATCTTTGTGTTCAAAATCTTCTATGGAGTATTCGGAGGAAGAACCCGCCTTGCAATGTCGAAGACAACCTGCGCGCCGTACTCATCGTCATTGAAGCCTGGTTTAGGGGCTACTGAGGGAGTCCTAGATTAGGGGCTCCTCGGACAGCCGGACTATATCCTTCGGCCGGACTGTTGGATTATGAAGATACAAGATTGAAGACTTCGTCCTGTGTCCGGGTGGGACTATCCTTTGCGTGGAAGGCAAGCTTGGCATTTCGGATATGTAGATCTCCTCCCTTGTAACCGACTCTATGTAACCCTAGCCCCCTCCGGTTTCTATATAAATCGGAGGGTTTAGTCCGTAGGACAAGAACAATCATAATCATAGGCTAGCTTCTAGGATTTAGCCTCTACGATCTCGTGGTAGATCAACTCTTGTAATACTCATATCATCAAGATCAATCAAGCAGGAAGAAGGGTATTACCTCCATCGAGAGGGCCCGAACCTGGGTAAATATTGTGTCCCCTGCCTCCTGTTACCATCCGCCTTAGACGCACAGTTCGGAACCCCCTACCCGAGATCCGCCGGTTTTGACACCAACACCTTCCACAGCGTGCACACGTATAACACCAACGATTGTCAAGAGCTGAGGGCCATTCGAGACGGACGCTTCGGTCGACGCCCCGAGCACAACGACCGGGGCTACGACCGAGGAGGTGGACGAGGAAGAGGACGTTGGGACGACCGCGGCCCTCGCTAGGAGTGGCGCGACCAGCCTCGCGAGGATCGTTGGTAGGACTAGCCTCGTGAGGGCGCCTCGAGGGACCAGCCTTGCGAGGACCGTCCTCAGGGCAACCCTGGTCTCCCTCCGCTGCCGCCGCCAAGGAAGAACAACGACCATCAATAGGAAGAAGGGGTTGGGGGCTTCTAGGAGCCGCGGGCCATCACCTGCATCTTGGGTGGCGCTCAGGCCCCAGCCTCCCAACGCATCTTCAAGCAGTTCTCTCGTGAGGTGAATGCAGCCCTCCCCAAGCTCGAGGCTACGCGCCCTCTCAGGTGGTCCAAGTACACCATCACCTTTAGCTCGGCGGACCAGCTGAAATGCGCGGCAACCGCTGGCGTCCTCCCGATGCTCTGTTCACCCGTCATCACTAATGTCCAAGTCACCAAGACCCTCATCGACGACGGCGCATGGCTCAGTGTCCTATCCGTCGCGACGTTCGACAACCTTCAAGTGCCATACGATCAGCTCCAGCCCACCAAGCCTTTCTTAGGAGTGACAGATGGCTCCACCACCCCAATAGGGCAACTTCGCCTCCCTGTCACCTTCGGTCAGCGCGACAACTACCACACCGAGCTCGTTGACTTCGATGTCGCCCACATCCGCCTGCCGTACAACGCCATCCTCGGGTACCCAGCACTGGCTAAATTCATGGCAGTCACCCACCATGCCTACAACATACCATGCCTACAGTCCCCTGCGAAGAAAGAGACGTGGTGTGCTCCCTCGAGAGCGTTTTCCAAGCTGTAGCAATCGAAGACCCTGACAACGCATGTGTGCAGTACTCTCCCGAGGCCAACCCCAAGAAGAAGAATCAGCTACTCCGCACCGGGCCTCAAGGGAGCGGCACCTCCAGCGGCGCCACTTCGGGATCCGCGCCAGCACCTGGGGAGCCTCCCTCCCTCGCATAGGTAGGCACGCCCGGCGCCCTCCTCGGGCAGGGCTGGGGGGCTCTCTTCTAGAGGGCCTCAAACTTGGCCAACATCACGAGGGAGGCACACGGGCACCACGTGGAGGCGTGCTTCGTGGCACATTTCTCTCAGGAGGACACAGGGCGAGGAGCGCCCGGCGCTCAGGAGTTCATCACCAAGACCAATCAGGAGCTTCAGGAAGCAAGAGCAATATGCGGCGACCGCCGCCCACCTGGCGCTGCTCCCCACCCAAGCAAGGGTGGTGAGCTGTGTGTCTGCATCGACAACCCAGGGCTCAAAAGGGACACATCTCAGGAGTGCTTCTGGCCTTCGCATGCTGGACGGTGTGAGGGTCCGCCTCACAGCTACGTTCGCATGCCGTTCGGCCTGCCGAGCGTAGCAGCCGCCTTCCAGTGCAACCTACAGAGCACCCTGGCAGGTCAGGAGGCCAGGCATCACACAGTCCTGGAAGAGATAGAGACGGTCCTCAGGAGGCCACCCAAGCCTCCAGAGCCTCCCGAGGCTCAGGGTCTCGACGACTCGTGAGGAGCGGCTTCTTTAGCGCGTGTCTTCAGCTACCCCAACACTCCTTCGACAACCAAACCAGGTGACATTTTCCAAGTTCATTCAGCTGGAAGCGCCCCCAGGGCTGCATCATTCCCATGCCGCGTGGCTCCGTCCCTGCGGCATGTATCCGCTTGCATCTTTAGTTCACCTTGCCGGGGGGCGCCCCTCGGGCCGCATCATCCCCAGGCCGCTCGGGTCCGACCCAGCGGCATGTATCGTTATCGCATTTACCTGAGCCAGTTACTTTTCATGCATAATATATCTATGGTCCGTCACATAAGAAGGCTAGGCACGGCGTCTGTGCTCGGGCCCGTCCCTGCAACGTCGATAAATCCAACGGTTGAGCTCTGTCTGGTGGGCCGGCCTCGTTCAGGTCACCTCCTCGGGTTGTTTGTGATTGGCCTTCTCATGCGAGAACCCCAGGAAATTCCTTCGGCGAAGGTTGTCTAACCATCTCGCAGGAACGCCACAGGCATCAAGAACCAATACCAGGCACAACCCTCCTTGAGCTAGGGCCTCGTGAGTCCCGCGCTGGCTCACGAGTGCCCAGACACACCTTGTCTGGCCCTATCGTGCAAGCCACGAGTCATGGCAGGGTTGTCCACGCTCCGGGGGCTCTCCGCAGTAGGGAGCCCCCTCCCACGCACCAGTGACGGACCAACAATCACCACGACGATTTGTGCCCTTCCTCGCACTAACTTGCAGGAACTTCCTGAGGACTACAGCGGGTGGTACCGCGGACTCCCTCTTTCTTCTCCCGTGCAATTCCCTTGTGCGTTAAAAGGGGGCTCGTGAGCATCGTAACTCAGGAGCTCTTACTAGCTCGCCAGCCCTCACCCCTGGCCTTGACCACGGCATCGTGACCTGGCATACCAGCGGCGGCTGAGCTCGCTCGAGGGCCGGGACCTGAGGACATAGAGCACCTAGAAGGGCATGGAGAAGAGGGGGAGGCTTGCACGGGCCTAACCTAGAAACCCAAGAGCGGCCGACACTTAAATTTGGCACAACACGAGGAACTAGCTCCCGAACGCCCAGATAAGTCTCGCGCGTGGATCAACCCAGCACTACGGCATAAGACCCTCGCCTCTCGCTTCCCTACTGTGGCAACGTCGCCTCCCTCTCTCATCCTCAGGAAGCTGCTTGTGCACTATAGGGGACCTCTTGAACATCACGCCTCAGGACCTCTTACTGGACCTCGAGCGGCTCACCTCCAGGACTTGACCACGGCTTCACGACCTGGCATACCAGCGATGGTTGCAGCCTGCCTGGGGACCGGGACCTGTAAGCATAGAGCACCAAGCTGCCGCGGGATTGGAAAGGGGAAACCGAGCCTCAGCAGGACATGCGCTCGCAAATTATCATGAAAAGGATAATATCGACAAAAGACATTATAGATCCTTTACACACCCCCATGGGGTCCATTCTAATTCCTTGCAGGAAACAAAAGAAAGGAGTTCCTAGGAGCTCTATGTACGCGCGCCGAACAATGCCGATGCCATCGTCAACAGTGGGCCTCCGGAGGCCGGCGCCAACCCCATCCAGATCATCATCGTCGGCGGCTAGACGATGTGGCCTTGCTCCGAGCACGGCGAGAGCTCGGGAGCACGTAGTTGTCGTCGCTTGTCTCCGAAGACTCGACAAGCTCGGGAGAGTCGCTGGACCACCAGGAGTACCACTGTCGCTGGAGGAGCTGCGGGCGAGGCCAGCGGCAGGCCTGGTGCCAGCCACTACACCGTCCTGGCAAACCCCTTCAGGGCAGCACTCCAAGTGGCGGCCTTCCTCGTCGAAGACCTTGAAGAATAGCGCGGAGGAGCCGTCGTACTCGAAGTGGATGGCGAGAGTGCCTTCCGCGCGACAGACTCAGGCGACCTCGCCCCAGCCGCGAGTCATGAAGATCTTTCCTGAGGAGACGGCTTCAACCTCCGCTCGAGTTGCAGGGGCGTCGCAGTCGGCGTGCTGTAGCCAAAGCTCAAGGGGGCCTCTCGGAGGCATCTCGGCGGCGAAGAACTGTGGGAAGCGAATCCAAGTGCTCGGAGGCATCATCGCCCACAACACGAACTCGCGCGAGGAGTCCGCGGCATCGACCCCTGGGGAGACCGCGTGCGTCACAGAGGCGCGGGGCCCATGGCCCTGGCGCGGGCTGCGGCGCTCGTCGCTCCTCCCTCCGGTGCCCTCGGCTTGAGCGTACAAGGGCAACGGGTACCCAGGAGGTGGCTGCTCGTACCACGGCCACGACACTGCCGGCCTCATGACCATCTCGCGACGATGGGACTGCCTCTTATTCGGGCGGAGTAGCTCGGGCTCATTGAAGGGAGTCTTGCCCTTCTCGGCGGCCGAGAACCTCCGTTTCGGCGCCATGATCGTGCCAGCAAGCAGTGGAATGAGGAAGAAGAAGGAGTGGGAGGATCAAAGGAAGAGATGGATTACGGGGCCTCCGCCCCCACTTCACATTTATAGCCAAGGGGAGGCCAACCGGTGGCCTCCACGATCTAAGGTAAGAATGATCTTTTTCTGCATGAAGCTAGGACTCGTCAAGTCGGGCAGTTGCCGAGGTAGCATGAGGGAGCGGAGACGCCCACGTCCAATCAGTCGCCACGCACTAACCGTGGTCGCATGCTGATGGGGCCCGCGGCGCTCCGTGCTTGCCCTCTGGCTTCTCCTCAAAGCCAGGCCCGAGCGCGCCTTCGGCCCGGGGGCTACTGTCGGCGTTCTGGGAATGGGGGTCCCCAGACTTGCCTGCCTGGGGCCCACGGCGTGGCTCCAACAGCAGCCCTATATGGCCCATCTTCACCAGCAAATACTGAAGACCCTCGCGAGGGGCCAAGCCTCGCGACGCGGACGATGCAAGACCTCCTCAGGGGCGGCCTCACCAGGCTGGCTCGTGAGGGGCGGAGAGATCAAGGCAAGGGACACCTCATGAGGTTTCTGTGACGCAAGCCATCACGACTGGAGCCAGGCGGGCGCCAGCACGCGTAGTGTCCTCGTTTCCTCTTTGGTGCTAAAGGAGTGAGCGCAGGCGAGGAGTCACGAGGCATCAGGCAAAGGTTTCCATATCAGTGCAACAAGACCAAGACCAGCAAGACAACAAGATAGAGGTCACTGTGGAGCCCAAGACAGCGTCACCACCAGAGCCTTTGGCAGGCGAAGACTACTTTTGTCAGCATAGCTTGTACTATTGTCTCCCTTGGAATTTGGCCGTTGTGGGATCCCTTCCTGCTCAATATTTGGGAAGAGGGCCAGGGCCTCTATAAATAGGACTAGCCACCACCATAGCAGGGGGCGAATCAGAGAGAGAGAGAGAGAGAGAGCATCAACTCACCAAGCAGAAGAACACCTCACCTTCCGAGGTTGTTCTTCCCTTGTAACTGTTCAACCTCAGCCCAAGAGGAAATCCACCACACCACACTGGAATAGGGTATTACACCACAACGGTGGCCCGAACCAGTATAAATCTTGTGTCTCGTGTTCTTGGGTTCGTCGAGCTAGGCCGTGAGATCTTAGAGTGTGTGAGCTAGAGAGGGGGAGAGATCTTTGTGTCCACCCCAGTGTTCGAACCTCAAGGGTTTTGCCGGAACCCGAAATCCGATAATAGTCCTTGAGGGTTTGCTTCATCCACAACAATTGAGCATAGCACGAACCAGCAGCAATATACCCAGCTTCAGCAGTAGAGAGTGATACGCAGTTTTGCTTCTTCGAGGACCAACATACTAAGGATCGTCCGAGGAAATGGCATGTGCCTGATGTTGACTTGCGATCCACTCGATCACCAGCATAGTCAGAGTTACAATATCCAATGATATCGAAAGTCGAGCCCTTGGGATACCATAATCCAAGAGTTGGAGTGTGAGCTAGATATCGAAGAATATGTTCCATAGCCTTATGGTGTGATTCCCTCGGTGTAGCTTGAAAATGGGCACACATGCAAGGACTAAGCATAATATCTGGCCTAGATGCACATAGATACAATAAAGAGCCGATCATGGAGCAATATACCTTTTGATCAAAGTCTTTACCATTTTCATTGGTGCATAGATGGCCATTTGTGGGTGTAGGCGTTCTAGGAACGGGGGTCCCCAGACATACCTGCCTACGGCCCACGGTGTAGCTCTGCGAGCGGGCCCGTACAGCCCATCTTCACCAACAAGCACTCAAGACCATCGCGAGGGGACAAACCTCGCGAGGCGGACGACACAAGACCTCCTCGGGAACGCCCTCACCAGGCTGGCTCGCAAGGGGCGGAGAGTTTAAGGCAAGGCAAACCTCGCGAGGTTTCAATGACGTGAGCCATGATGATCAAGATCAGGTAGGTGCCAGGTGGGCGCCAGCGTGCACAGTGTCCTTGTTTCCTCTTTGGTGCTAAAGAAGCAAGCACAGGCGCAGCATACCGAGGCATCAAGCAAAGGTTTCCATACCGGTGCAACGAGACCAGGACCAGCAGGACGGCAAGACGGAGGTCACCATGGAGCCCAAGGCGGCGTCACCACCAGAGCCTTTGCAGGCGAAGACTGCTTTTGTCAGGATAAGCTGTACTAGCTGTCCCCTTTCAAATTGGTCGTTGTTGGCTCCCTTCCCGCTCAATATTTGGGGAGAGGACCAGGGCCTCTATAAATAGGACTAGCCACCACCATAACTAGGGGTGGGGACCCGAACAACCACAAGTTCGCCAAGCAAAGAACACCTCTCCTCAGGAGGTTGTTCTTCACTTTGTATTGTTCATCCTCAGCCCAAGAGGCAATCCACAACCACCACACTAGAGTAGGGTATTACACCACAACGGTGGCCCGAACCAGTATAAATCTTGTGTCCTTTGTGTTGCGAGTTCGTCGAGTTAGCTCTTGAGTTCTTAGCGAAGCTAGGACGTGGATCGGTACGGGAGATCTTCGCGCGCACCCCAGTGTTCGAACCTTGAGGGTTTTGCCGGAACCCGAGATCCGACATTTGGCGCGCCAGATAGGGTTGCGCTAGAGCTCTCCTTCCACCAGCCGATCCGCGCTTTGATCCTTCGGCGCTCCAGGCTTCGATGTCAGGCGACTCAAGGACTAACGCCGACCCCTGGGCAGCCTGGCCAGCCCGGGCGGTGCCGCCTGCCCAGGAAGACCTCACCCCCACACTCCAAGCGGCACGAGCACCAGCTGACGCAACGGGGCACAGGCGGTGCGGCCAGGAGGGCAATGGGGAGCTGCTAGGATGCCGGTTAATGGAGAGTGGTCGGGATGCAACCCTACCATCCTTGAGGCGGCACGCTAAGTCGGGCGACGTGGAGTGTGGGGCACTATGGCGAGGTGTTCAAGGTGGCGGCCTCGGAGGCCTACGTGCCCCGCATGGTGGACCAGGAGTACATGCTGGAAGACGACCCTGGCTCGTTCCTCGAGCCGGGCTAGGAGGAGGAGGCGCTAGAAGCCGGCGCCTTTCAGGACCCCTCTGGAAGCCTCAGCAACCGCGTCGGCGACAACAGCTACAGGGTACCACTAATTCCTCAAGAGCAGGCTTACACTAACCATGGTGCGCAAGGGGATCAGGTCGCAGCAGCAGATGGCAGTCCCAGCTCGTCGGCCTCCCTCCCACCAGGGGGGCACGCTGGGGGCTGTAGGAAGGAAGCCGAGACGAAGGCCCTCCCCAGCGCCGCGCGGAACGTCCCCTGGAGGTAGGCCCTCTGCCGGGGTGGTGCTCTAGAGCCAACCCCCGGCAGAGGACCCGTGGTCGCCGAGGGTGCCGCTGGCGTCCCCTCTGCCCTCGTTGGTGTCGTCCTGGTCTGCGTTCATCCCAACGGTGGTAGGGGGTGGCGCAAGGGGGGGCCCTCGTCTGGCGATATGAAGTAAGGCTCACGCCTTTGAAGGTCTCCGCCCGTGACACTCTCGCGTAATAACAAGTGGGGATGTACACGCCTTAGAGTCTCAGGAGTGCCGCCCTCGGGCCTTGGGTGCTCCCTCCCACGTCCTAGTGGCAGCACTTAGCATCGCACTGGTGAGAAGACATGAAGACTAGACTAGGTGTCAGACGCGACCATTTGCTTTGGATCTCTTTTCTGTAACCCTGACTTCTGGATTTGGATTTAAGTTGAAGTTGAATTTTCATTGGTGCGCGCGGGAGGGGGGTGCCTTTTCTCGTTTGAAATAATTTCTTGCTATCTGGTTCTTGCCTTATTTCGGAGTTCGTGCATGTTGCTTTCCCCTCGCGAGCCCCTCGTGAGCGGGGCTAGGCATGACGCACACGCGCCACGCACATGTCGCGCCACAGCTAGCGCTTGCTTATCACGCGGCCCCCTCGGGCATGTCGACGAATTCCTTAGGAGCTTCCCAGAAACTCGCAATCTCATGAGCCGGCTTTGGGCTCGTCCAGGCTAAGGTGAGCCACAACAGCAACCTTACCCTAGGATATGTGAGTTCACAAAGACACATATCCAACTCGACCAAAAAAGAGAGAAGCAGCAGTTTATTTACATGAGGGGCTCCCCCCCCCCCCAAAATGCTCTTACGACCTCAAGGGCTGCGCCCGAGCTTCTGTGTGCGGGACAAAACAGCTGGGAAACACAGGATCAGTCAGACATGTCGCTCACCGCATCCCCCGGATCACCCTCAGATGTGTCACCGGCATCACTGCCACCATCGCTGGCGTCACCATCACCTTCACCAGTGCTGCAATATCCATCGTCGACCACGTCGCCCATGTCCGCCGCAACCACCACCCCATCGTCATCGAAAGTGAAGGCCCTGACCAACGCGTCCACATTGTCTTCCACCCATCACGACAGGTCGCCCCGGATGGCCTTGGGTACATGAGCGATGGCGGCGTCAAAATCGAAGTTGGGGTCGGTGTTCTGGAGATGGCTGAAGACGCGGGAGAATGCATGCCTGAGCAGGCCGCGGCTCCTCTCTTCAACAAGTTGGCGAGCCCTCTCGGAACAATTCTACAGGCGCGTCACCACGTCGGTGAAGAAGCGGAGGTGGTTGGCGTAGTCATTAGCATGGGGATGAGGAGCATTCTCATGACAGATGTGGCCCAGGGTGATGTCGGCCCTGTTCCTGAGGTCCGGGAGCATGGGGGCATGCATGCGCTCCACCGTCCGTGACTGAAGCACTTCCTCCCTTTTCTGCCACACGGCGGACTCGGCGTCAGCAACCCATTGCTGAAGAGGGAGTAGCTTGGCGCGGGCGAAGGCCAGTTCGGCCTGCGCCGAGAACAGGGCCACTGCGGTGGCCTCCTCGCGTCGCTCCTCCTCGGTCAACCTGGACTTGACGGCAGCAGTCCTACCAGTGGCCTCAGCTTCCACGAGCTTCAACTTCAGGTCAAGCCTACCCTCAAGACCTGCGCGAGCCTCGGCCACCCGGTGATCGACCTCCTCCTAGGTTCTGGCCTCACGCGCGCCGACGACATCCTCCGCCTGGGCAACTTGGTGCTCCCTCGTGTCCAGTCGTTCGAGCTCAAGTCTATGATCCACGGCTTCCAGCATCAGCGCCTCCTCGCACTTCCGGATCTCTTCCTCTTTGGCAGGCGCCCCCTCAAGGACGCAAGGGCGGCTCTGCATGCCTCCACTTGCTGATCCAGGATGGCACTCTAGGCTTGGAGCTCCCACACGGGCTTCTCCGCAAGCTCGCGACGGCGGTCAGCTTCTCGAGCCTCTTCCAGAGCTCGGGAGCAGGCCTCACGGGAGGCTGCGAGGGAAGCCACGGTCTTCGCATTATCGAGCTCACGATGGTGGCGCCCGAGGTTGATAGCCACCTTTAGCTTATGCCCCTCCTCCATCAGCCGAAGATCCTCGTCCACGAGGCGCGCGTCCACATCCACGAGCTCTTCACCAAGTCGGTTCATCGCGTCCATCACCTCCTGAATGACCTCCCGGCGGATGGCGCTCCTTTCTTGCGCTGACTCGAGCATGCTGCTGACTCCGTCCTCCGCCGCGGGGACCGCGGATGGGCCCTGAAGCTGCTCACCCCTTTCAACGGGGGGCTAGGGGCTGGCGCCCGCCTAGTTGCGGGCCAGGCCTCGCGAGGATCCTGAGTGAGTGGAGGCCCGCTCCTTGAAGAGGAACCCAAGACCGAAGCCATCTAGCTGCCGTCCACGACCAGGGGAGGAACCCTTGGCACGCTTGATGTACTCCAAGCAAGGCTGCGAAGGAGAGACAGCGAAGGCGCGAGCTCACGACGCCTTGTCGACGGGCTAGCTTCCCCGGTCAACTCCATGCCGTGAGCAGCGCGCGGGCTTGCAGCGCACGAGTCCAGCGAGAGAAACGAGGCGAGAGGAGGTTGCTTCTCAGAAGATTCCGTGGCCTTGGCGGAAGGGATCCTGAAGAGACATCGTCAGGAAGGGAAGAAGCACATGGAGAATCACCAAGATAAGGTACTTAATTACTCATCAACGACGATGTACTTTCTTTGTTTTAACGGCCCGAAGGTTCCACTGCTTGGGGAACCCCTCCTCTTGCAGAACTCTTCGAAGTCCACTTAAAGCCGACCGAAGCGCTGGACATGGTGGCCAACATGAGGCGCAGCTGGGGAAGCGCTTGAAGGGAACGTTTCAGGGGCGCTAAGCTGAGGAGAGTCGCCGGACGCCATCACGCAGTGGCCTACCGAGGTCTCAGGAGGTTGGGCCTCAGGAGTCGTGCTCTGCGTCGCCCCCGCAGCTTCCACCTCAGGACAAGAATTGCGGACTCCCGAGGACGATGCCTCGGGAGCCCTGGGCGGCATCAGCATCTCGGCACCTTCACCATCGGCCCCCAGCGGTGCTCGCCCCCTACATCCACACTTGGAGCGAGCTCGACGCCAGCGGCAGGGAGAGGAATCACGATGATGGGGTTCTCACGGGGCCCCACGAGGCCGACTAGACGCAGCCCCCACTCATCGAAGGAAGGCATCTGCTCAGCGAATGTCGCCTTGTTCAAGCAGCGGTATAGAAGGCAACTCTTCCTTGGTATGTCATCTGAAAACGGGACTCCTAAAGTATCATGTGGTCCTTGCTGTTGAGCAAGGCCCACATCGGTCGAGAGTGGCGCTAAAGTGGAGCAATTCGGTGCTGGACGAACTCCTTCACCGCCATAGGCGTAGTCACATCAAGGTCCTTGAGCCACTTCAGCCTGAGCCAGACAGGGGCAAGGCGCGAATCAGCGATCCTTTCGTGGCATCAACCGGAGTTGGGAATAGCGGGCGCTGACGGAGAAGAGAGCAGGGGCTGAGCACTCCGACATCAACAAATACCCATCATGCCCGAAACCCGCTCGTGGATGGTGGGAGCTCGAAGTCAATCCCCCCGTCAGCCATCGCCGCCACGGCCTGGAGGGGCAATGCCTTCCATGGCCTCGCAAACAAAGGCGAAGATGGCAAGAAGGGTCGCAGATTGGGGATCAAGGTGCAGCATGTGGATCTGATAATGCGCAAGCACGACATTGAAGAAGGCGGAGAAAGGAGGAACAAAGTCAGCCCAAAGGGCGTCGATGAAGAATGGGACCTTGGTGGCTGTCCGGTTGACGCGAGCATGAGATGTAGGCCAGGACACCATCCTTCCCCATTCATTGAAGCTGTGGCGAGCATGGGACGCACCCGCGGTGCTCCGCACTTGACCTTTGACTTCACCTCGAAGCCAAGCCCGAGCGCGCCTTGGGCCCGGGGGCAACTGTCGGCGTTCTGGGAATGGGGGTCCCCAAATTTGCCTACCTACGGCCCACGGCGTAGCTCTACGAGTGGGCCCGTACGGCCCATATTCACCAACAAGCACTCAAGACCCTCGCGAGGGGCCAAGCCTCGCGAGGCGGACGGCACAAGACCTCCTTGGGAACGCCCTCACCAGGCTGGCTCGCGAGGGGCAGAGAGTTCAACGCAAGGCAAACATCGTGAGGTTTCAATGACGTGAGCCATGACGATCAATATCAAGCAGGCGCCAGTGTGCAGAGTGTCCTTGTTTCCTCTTTGGTGCTAAAGAAGCAAGCGCAGGCGCGGAGTACCGAGGCGTCAAGCAAAGGTTTCCATATCGGTGCAATGAGACCAAGACCAGCAGGACGGCAAGACGGAGGTCACCATGGAGCCCAAGGCGGCGTCACCACCAGATCCTTTTGTAGGCGAAGACTGCTTTTGTCAGGATAAGTTGTACTGTTCATCCTCAGGCCAAGAGGCAATCCACCACCACCACACTGGAGTAGGGTATTACACCACAACGGTGGCCCGAACCAGTATAAATCTTGTGTCCTTTGTGTTGCGAGTTCGTCGAGTTAGCCCTTGAGATCTTAGCGAAGCTAGGACGTGGATCCATAGGGGGAGATATCCACGCGCACCCCAGTGTTCGAACCTTGAGGGTTTTGCCATAACCCGAGATCCAAGAGTGGGCATAGGGATTTTGACGCCTTTGCAATCTTGCATACCTAATTTCCTCAACACATCCTTGAGGTATTTCTCCTGAGATATGAAAATGCCATTGTGTTATTGACGAATTTGAAGACCTAAGAATAAAGTCAATTCTCCTAGCATAGACATTTGATATTCCTCACTCATCATATAGGAAAATTCGTCAGTGTAACGTTGGTTAGTACAGCGAAAGGTAATATCATCAACATATATTTGGCACACAAATAATTCATCATTATACGTTTTGGTGAAAAGAGTTGGGTCAAGTGAACCAGGTTTGAAGCCTTTCTTCATGAGTAATTCCTTAAGTGTATCATACCACGCCTGAGGGGCCTGCTTGAGGCCATAGAGGGCCTTGTTGAGTCTAAAGAATTTACTACAATGCTTAGGATCTTCAACACCTGGGGGTTGAGCAACATATACTTCTACCTCAACCTTACCATTGAGGAATGCACTTTTCACATACATTTGATATAAGATGATATTATGATGGTTAGCATAAGCAAGCAATATGCGAATAGCCTCAAGTCTAGCTATAGGTGCAAAAGTTTCATTGAAATCAATTCCTTCAACATGTGTGTAGCCTTGAGCTACAAGACGAGCCTTGTTCCTCACCACTAGGCCATTTTTGTCTTGTTGTTATGATAGATCCACTTAGTACCGATGATATTGTGCTTGCGAGAGTTTGGTCGCTTGACAAGTTCCCACACATTGTTGACCTCAAATTGATATAGTTCCTCTTGCATAGCTTGAATCCACTCAGGCTCTATAAATGCCTCATCAACTTTGGTGAGCTCTATGATAGAGACAAAAGCGAAGTGCCCACAAAAGTTAGACAAATATGAAGCTTTCGAGCATGTGAGAGGACCTAGTGCGTTGATGTCGTCGATGATTTTCTCAATCTGCGCTTCATTTGTGACATGAGGATGTGCAAGTTGACGACTTCGATTGGGCTGAGCAGTTTCTTTAGTGACATTTTCTTTAGATGCACCAGCATGATTTTCTTCATGATCTGGAATCACTTCTTCAGCAGATTCTTCAGTAGGTATGACATCCTCGGTCACCTTGAACTTGATGGATTCCTCAGGAGACATTTCATCTAGCATAGGAGCTAGGTGCACTCTTTGCGAGCCATTAGTTTCATCGAATCACACATCTATAGTTTCAACAACCTTGTTGTGATAGGTTCTGAAGACTCTGTAGGTGTGCGAGTCCTTTCTGTAACAAAGCATAAAACCCTCATGTGCTTTCGGTGCAAATTTAGAGTTGTGATGTGGATCTCTAATCCAACATTTAGCACCAAAGACTTTGAAATAACTCACATTGGGTTTCTTGCCAGTGAGGAGTTCATATGAGATCTTCTTGAAGAACTTGGGAAGATATACCTGTTGATGATGTGCCATGCAGTATCAATGGCCTCAGGCCAGAAGCGACAAGGTGTCTTGTATTCATCAAGCATAGTGCGAGCCATCTCAACAAGAGTCATGGTCTTGCGCTCCATGGCACCATTCTACTGAGGAGTGTATGGGGGAGATAACTCGTGAGTAATAACAAGTTCATCAAGACCAGTATTATTGAACTCGGTCCCATTATCACTCCTTGTAAGTGCATCTAGTGCCCCTTAGTGATTTTGGTGTATTGAAGACTTATAGGTTAAGAGACTGATGCGTTTGTGTGTGTACACATGTCTATAAGTCTATGACGAGTTTGTTATTTACAGAGAAAGTTGACCCCTAAAAATGAATGTCTTCAACTGAAGACTTTGGATTTCTGAAGACTTTTTGAAGACTGAAAGTCAAGAATTTGGTGTGACCATGAAGACTTGATATTCATGCGAGGAACATGAAGCGTGAAGACTTTTCTTTTCGTAGTTTCATTTTCTCTTTCTTGAGTCATAGGAAACATCGTACTGTTAAAGGGGGTCAAGGTAAAACTAAGGAAAAGTTTCCAGGTGATGCTCAACTCAAAATCCTACACCTACCAATCCCTACGAGTGAAGCCATTGGAAATCTCATACAGTTCAGTCAATTTCTTTAGTGACAAAGATGTAGTTCTTCTGGTCTCTGAAGAATTTGTCCTGACTATGGAGTTAGGAATTCACCAATGCGGATTGCCTACAAGTCAGGAACATGATAGCCCTGAGGAATTTGAGCCTCAAATTTCCGACCATTGCTGTGCTACGTGCCAGCTGTCCCAAAATATCTACCCACCCAACGGTCATATCATTGAAGGGCATTTATGTCTTATCATGTCGGCTGCTCCCTAGGCTATAAATAGCCGCCCCCTACAACCACTAGCTAGTTGGCTGCTCCGCGAGAAACTGACACTTGTCATTGAGAGCATCCCATCCTCCAAGGACTTTGAGCGAAAATCATCAAGTGAGAAAAAACCAAAAACCCAAACCCAAACACATACAAACCCAAAGTGATTGAGCATCACTGAAGAGATTGTTCCTGTGTGGATCCAACGCTTGTTACCTTTGAGGATTGTGCATCCTCCAGACAGTTAGGCGTCGTGGTCTAGAGCAACCAAGAGGAAATTGTGGATCGCCGGGTAGCCGAGTTTGTGAAGGTTTGGAAGTCACCTGAAGACTTACCACGAGTGATTGGACAAGGTCTGTGTGACCTTAGTTCAAGGAGAATACGGTGAGAACTGTGTGTCCTCAGTTTTAAATACCTAGCCGCTCTAACTAGATGTACAACTGTCACAACAGTTGGAACTAGTCTACCAAATCTTTGTCTTCACCGAGCTAGCTGGTTCTATTTCCTCAACCATTTCATTTATTCATTACTGTGTTGTGTACCTGTTCATATCTATTTGAAGAGTTTGACTGAAGACATTCTCAATTTCCTCAGTCTGTCTGTCTTCATATTGTTTTATCATGTGCTTACGCTTTTTGTACTTTGTGTTTGTTTTCTATTCATCATGATGTCCATGCTTATGTTATGTCATGTCTGCATCTGAGTACTTATCTCGCTGCAAGTAGTTCTTTGCTTAGGAATTTCCTCACCCTAAAATTCCTCAATGAAGAATTCATAAAAATCGCGTATTCACCCTCCCCCCTCTAGTCGACTTAACGCACTTACAGTTGGTATCAAAGCAAGGTACTCCCTTGTTTTGTGTGATTTTGGTCTAACCTCTTGGAGTTTCAGTTATGTCGATCCACTAGTAGAAAAGGGGGCTTTGGTCCAGGCCGGGTAAGCCCATTAGTCCCGGTTCAGTCCAGAACCGGGACCAATGGGTGCATTTATCCCGGTTCGTGCGGCTAAGGCATTAGTCCCGGTTCACCTGGGCCCTTTAGTCCCGGTTCGTGCCACGAACCGGGACTAAAGGGTGCGATGCCCATTGGTCCCGGTTGGTGGCACCAACCGGTACTAAAGGTTAGACCTTTAGTCCCGGTTGGTGCCACCAACCGGGACTAAT
>NC_041390.1:437174958-437231026 GCF_002162155.2 Triticum dicoccoides | reverse complement strand
AAAACAAAAGAAAATGATGGAAATGTCAATAAAAATAAAATAAAATAAGTTTCCCATGTGATATGTGGTCTAGTTGTTGGGAAAACTTACAAATATGAATTTCGACTTTATTTACAAAATCTCTCTGGAATTTGTAAAATGGGGATAACTTTTGCATACGAACTCAGATTAAAAAGTTTTTTATATGAAAAATCATCTACTCGAAAAGTTACATCTAATGGATACCGCCTACGGCCTGTTTGAAAATTTGTAGAATCCTCAAATTCCAAAAGGAAAAAAAGTTATGCTCAAATTTCAGTTTTTTAAAATTTTCAGTAAATCTGGTCAAACTATGGTCAAACTACTTATTCAAGAAGTATTAGTGTTACTAAATAATTATTCAAGAATATTAGTGTTATTAAATAATTATTTCACCTTTTTTGAATTTTGGTCAAATCTGGTCAAACTATGGTCAAACTGTGGTCAAACAATGGTCAAACTACTTATTCAAGAAATATTAGTGTTACTAAAAAAAATTATTGTTTTTTAGAACAATAGTTTTAAACTCAAACAGTGAAATATGTGACTTCATGCTCAAGCTAAATTCCTGAGGCTTAATAGGATTGACATCTTACTATTGTCAGGAAAACAACAAGTGCAGACTTGGAAACGAGGGAGAATAGAACCCGGAAGTTAAGCGTGCTCAGGCTGGAGTAGTGAGAGGATGGGTGACCGTTCGGGAAGTTAGATGATTTCGAATGATGAGGGGTGATTAGAGATTAAATTGAGCAGTGATGAGGGGTGATTAGAGATTAGAGGTTAAAATAAAAAAATTTCAAACAAAATTTCAAAAAAAATTCAATAAAAATTTCAAAAAAAATCAGAAAATTTCCTTCAGTACCGGTTGGTGTTACCAACCGGGACTAAAGGTGGACCGGCCACGTGGAGGGCCTTTAGTCCCGGTTCTGGATTGAACCGGGACTAAAGGGTCAGGGCATTAGTACCAACCCTTTAGTCCCGGTTCCAGAACCGGGACTAAAGGCCCTTACGAACAGGGACTAAAGGCCCTTTTTCTACCAGCGATCGCAGGAATGAAGACAGTGACATGCCCCATCTTTGACGGTCATGATTATCCCAAGTGGAAGGCCATGATGAAGAAGCACCTCATGGCGATGGACAACGAACTCTGGACCATCACTGAGATTGGTCTTACTGACCTATGCAAGATGGCGGAGGCTGATGATATTCGCAAGTACACTCTACTTAACCTCATGGCAAAAGACATCATCTACTCCGGCTTGTCGCAAAATCAGTTCAGGAATGTTATACATCTCTGCCATGCAAAGCTCATCTGGGACCGTCTATCTGAGGTCTATGAAGGTCATTGAACTCATCATGATCCCTAGTTTAGGGAATTCAAGGAATCGCGCAAGGCTGTGACTTTCAATCCGGAATCATCATCCTCTTCACCATGCCTTATGGCAAAAGGTGCCAAGGTAACTAAATGCTATCTATTTGAGTCCAGTGGTGATGAATCTGGTGATGAATTTGGACCCACCTATACCAAACTTGCTTCCCTTGCCACTAAACAACAAAGATTTTTGGAAAAAGTTCAAAACATGCTGGATGAGAGCGATGATATGTTGGGTGAAGAAATGGATCAGTCGAAAGCTTTGGCTGAAAGTCTTCAGAGACTTCAGACTAAGTTTGATAATCTTCAGAGTCATCATAACACTCTCTTATCTTATCATGAGAAGCTTTCTTATGAATTTATTCAAAGAAAGCAAGATCTTGACAATTTAAGAGTGAGTTATGAAGATCTTCAGAAGGAGGGTGATTCATTACTTGCTCAACAAATCAGCGCTACTAGGAAGAATTTATTCCTCCATTTTTAAAGTGCATTGAACGTGAATCTGCTAATTCTTCACCTGAAAGTTCAAATGCTTCTATTGCTGCAAATTCTTCACCTGACTATGTTGTCACTAATTCCTCATCTGAGGATGCTGGTAGTATCACTGACCATGCAGGCCTGAAGGAATTATATGTGATAGGCATGTACAAAAGCCTCAAAGCGCATCAGGCTCTTTGTCATGTGCTTCA
Organism: Triticum dicoccoides; assembly: GCF_002162155.2. Lineage (NCBI taxonomy): Eukaryota > Viridiplantae > Streptophyta > Magnoliopsida > Poales > Poaceae > Triticum > Triticum dicoccoides. The sequence continues at coordinate 437,228,947 of NC_041390.1, read as the reverse complement.
GAAGCAGATCTTCAACAGGAGCCCTAAAAAAGAGGGTATTGCCTTTGAGAGGAAACTCAATGCTGGTGGGACCTACTGGAAGCCTGAGCAGTATCCCAAAACCTCATGGGTTGCTGCAAAGGGACCTTCAATGGATCCATCTACTTTATCTGGCTTTACATGTGAATCTTCATATTCTTCTAATGAGTCATTTGACTCCAACTATAAGCTGTTCAAAAATCAGAATGGCGAAGTATTTGCTAGATATGTTGGCACTAACTGCAGGAACGGTCCCCCTATGAAGAAAATCTGGGTTCCCAAAAGGTGCCTTGAAAGTCTTCAGGTGAATGTCATCATGACAGCACCTATGAAGAATAGGAACCCCAGATCAAATTCTTCATACGGACCAAAGTCTTCATATGGATCCAAGTCATCATATGGACCACATTCCTCACATGGATCAAAGTTCTCATATGAACATCATCGTGCTAACACCTCCGTTTCGCAGGGAAAGTCTAAGGGTTACGGATATGTGCATTATTCTTCAAATCATTATGTTCATAAATCCTCGAAGAATTTCTCTGCTTACTCATATGCTTACCCTAACCCCTCTTATGTGAAACGAAGTGGATTGGCATCTATGCCACCATTCTCTTATGGAACTCGCAGAATGATGAACTCTTTACCACCCCTTTAGATGTGGGTGGTGAAGAAAAAGAACTAATCTCTTATGCAGGGTCAGGTCTCCAGATGAACCTAAACGTCTGAAGAATTTGCTGGAGACCTGAATATACTTGAAAGGATGCAAGCTAATCATGAAGAAATGAATTTTCATTTCTCATGTCCTCATACTACTTTACCTGTTCTATCGCTTGATGAAATTCATCTGATGAATTTGATATCATATTCTTCACTGATGAAGCATATGAGTTCGTAAGCTGCACTAATTCATCTATAGGATGATCAACCCAAAGCCACTGAGTGGGTCCTCGACAGTGGATGCGCAAATCATGTGACTAGTGACAGGAGCTTATTGATGGACACTGCTTTATCTCCATCGCATCTGAAGCATATCACCTCTGCTGACAAAGGCAAAAGCAAGGTATTGGGTCTAGTTAAGGTTACAATCTCAAAGGGTCAACACATGGACAAAGTCATGCTTGTCGAGTCCTTAGGGTTCAACCTCATGTCGGTCTCAATACTTTGTGATCTTGATATGGTTGTTGTCTTTGGCAAGTATCGTTGTGTTGTGATCATGGAAGCTGACAATTCCAAAGTCTTCGAAGGCTTTAGAAGAGGAGATTTTTATATTGTTGATTTCTCTACAGGACCGAAACCTGCCACATGTCTACTTGCCAAAGCTTCAGAAGGCTGGCTATGGCATCGACGACTTGGTCATGATGGCATGAGGAACTTGCACACGCTCGTGAAGAAGAAGCATATGTCATTGGCATCGATGGTGTCAAATTCCTCAAGGACCATTTGTGTGGAGCTTGTGAAGCCGGAAAGATGACCAAGGCCAAGCATCCCTCAGAGACCATCATGACTACCACTCGTCCATTTGAATTGCTTCACATGGATCAATTTGGCCCTACTCATTATGCCACATTTACTAATGATGCATCTTTATATGCCTTTTTCATTGTTGATGACTGTTCTCGTCATACATGGGTGCATATCATCACTTACAAAACTGAAGTGCAAGAAGTCTTCAAGCGATTTTCCTCGAGGGCTTCAACCAACTTTGGTGTGAAGATCAAGCACATAAGAAGTGATAATGGAACTGAGTTCAAGAACACTGGTCTTGATGACTATCTTTATGAACTTTGTATTACTCATGAGTTATCTGCTCCTTATACTCCTCAGCAGAATGGCGTCATGGAGCGCAAGAACATGACTCTTGTTGAGGTGGCTTGCACTATGCTTGATGAGTACAAGACGCCTTCTCGCTTCTGGCCTGAGGCAATTGATACCGCGAGCCACATCATCAACAGGGTATATCTTCACAAATTCTTCAGAAAGACCTCGTATGAACTCCTCACGGACAAGAAACCCAACGTGAGTTATTTCAAAGTCTTCGGTGCTAAATATTGGATTAGAGATCCTCATCACAATTCTAAATTTGCACCGAAAGCACATGAAGGTTTTATGCTTGGTTATGGTAAGGACTCGCACACCTACAGAGTCTTCAACACCTATCACCACAAGGTTGTTGAAACTGTAGATGTGCGGTTCGATGAAACTAATGGCTCGCAAAGAGAGCACATGCCTCCTGTGCTAGATGAAATACTACCTGAGGAATCCATTAAGTTCAAGGCAACTGAGGATGTCATTCCTACCAAAGAATCTGCTGAAGAAGTCATTCCAGAACATGAAGAACATCATGCTGGTGCACCTGAAGAAAATGGCTCTGAAGAAAATGCTGAGAAAATTCCTCATTGTCAACCAGCTCATCCTCGCGTTGCTAATGTAGTGCAGATTGAGAGAATCATCAATGACATCAAAGCACCAGGTCCTCTCACACGCTCAAAAGCTTCCCATTTGTCTAATTTTTGTGGGCACTTTGCTTTCATCTCTATCACAGAGCCCACTAAGGTAGATGAAGCATTTCTGGAGACTGAGTGGATTCAAGCTATGCAAGAAGAATTACATCAGTTCGAGCTCAATAATGTCTGGGAACTTGTCAAGAGGCCAGACCCTCGCAAGCACAATATCATTGGCACCAAATGGATCTACAGTAACAAGCAAGATGAAAATGGCGTTGTGGTGAGGAATAAGTCATGGCTTGTAGCTCAAGGCTACACACAGGTTGAAGGAATTGATTTCGATGAAACTTTTGCACCTGTTTCTAGAGTTGAAGCTATTCGCATATTACTTGCTTATGCTAACCATCATAATATCATATTATATCAAATGGGTGTGAAAAGTGCATTCCTCAATGGTAAGCTTGAGGAAGAAGCATATGTTGCTCAACCCCCAGGTATTGAGGATGCAAAGCATCCTGGCAAAGTCTTTAGACTCAATAAGGCCCTCTATGGCCTCAAGCAGGCCCCTCGGGTGTGGTATGATACTTTGAAGGAATTCCTCATGAAGAAAGGCTTCAAACCCGGTTCACTTGACCCAACTCTCTTCACCAAAGCATATGATGATGAATTATTCGTGTGCCAAATATATGTTGATGATGTCATCTTTGGATGTACTGACCAACCTTACAGTGATGAATTTTCCTATATGATAAGTGAAGAATATCAAATGTCTACGATGGGAGAACTGAAATTCTTCCTAGGTCTTCAAATTCGTCAAAAACGAAACGACATCCTCATAACTCAGGAGAAATACCTCAAGGATGTATTGAGGAAATTCAGCATGCAAGATTGCAAAGGCGTCAAAATCCCTATGCCCACAAATGGCCATCTATGCAGTGATGAAAATGGTATTGACATCGATCAAAAGGTATACCGCTCCATGATTGGCTCTTTATTGTATTTATGTGCATCTAGGCTAGATATTATGCTTAGTGTTTGCATGTGTGCCTGTTTTCAAGATACACCGAAGGAATCACACCATAAGGCTGTGAAGCATATTCTTCGATATCTAGCTCACACTCCAACACTTTAATTACGGTATCCCAAGGTCTTGGCTTTTGATCTCATTGCATATTCAGATTCTGACTATGATGGTGATCGTGTGGACCGCAAGTCAACATCAGGCACATTCCATTTCCCCGGACGATCCTTGGTTTGTTGGTCTTCGAAGAAACAGAACTGTGTATCACTTTCTACTGTTGAAGCTGAGTACATTGCTACTAGTTCGTGTTGTGCTCAATTGCTATGGATGAAGCAAACTCTCAAGGACTACGGCATCAATGTGAAGAATGTGCCCCTCTATTGTGACAATGAGAGTGCTATCAAGATTGCTCATAACCCAGTTCAGCACTGGAAGACAAAGCACATTCAGATCCATCATCATTTTCTTCATGATCATGTGTTGAAGGGCGATATCTCCATCGAGCATGTGAAGACTGAAGAACAGCTAGCCGATATCTTCACAAAGCCCTTGGATTAGAAGAGATTTAGCAAGTTGTGGTGTGAGCTAAATATCTTAGAATCTTCGAATGTCCTTTGAAAAGGACACACATCCTAACACTTATGCAAATTGATGACTTAGATGTGCAACACATGAAGTAATGTTTTTCTTCAATCAATGTAGCCTAACCCTCTAAGTGTGAAGAAATTAATGAAGAATTTGATTCTCAGAGCCCTACGACAATTGTACGCGGCGTCTGAAATCAGCATTCTTATACGGTGGGTCACGCCACCAACAAAAGTTTAAAATCTTCAATTTGAGTTTTTTCTTCAGTCTTGAAATTCCGCAGTTGATTTCTTCAACTTTGCAATGTCTTCACTCTCTCCATCGTTTTTCTTCATTGACTACACATATTATATATGAGTTTATGTCGTCTACAACATTCACTTATAGCTATTTCTTCAAGTTGATCTTTCTGCTAAGTGAATGTGATCGGACCCTTCCCCCTCTATGCTATACTCGACCCAGTCTGTTCACAAATTCTTCATGTGCATTCTATTTGAAACCCGTTCAAAATCTTCACTGTGTCCTTTTCAACTGAAGAATCTATGAACGAAACTTTAAAATATTCTAATCTGAATTTCGGCTGTTGCCGCCTCAACCGTTCCACATCCCACGATAATACTTATCAATTCACCCACGATCTCTCTTGATCTCCACCTCTCTGTACGTGGGTGACACATGTCACAAGGATGAGAAAGGTCAGGGGCATGTTCGTCCATTTTCCTCGAGCGAACAGTTTTTCACCGTGGCTATAAATACCCCTTCCCTTCTTCAGTCTATTTTTACTTCGCTCGACCTCACTCCCTCGCTCGAGCTCTCAAAACCTAGCGCCGCCGCTACTTCCATCATCGCCGGGGAGGAAGAGCTTCGCTGCCTCGACCTCGTCACCGTCGTACTCGCACCGACCACGGATTTCTTCACTCCGCCGCCGCCGCAGCCGTCTTCCTCAGCCAAGTTAGGGCGTGGAAGATATGAATTAACGAGCTTCCAATATACATTCCTAGTTCATCGTGTTCTTTGTCAAGGGTAATTAAAATCTACTTTTACTGCCCTTATTGATTCTAGTGATTTCTTCAAAACCTTCATAAGGTGTTTATTCTTCAACCTACACACACCAAATACCTCACACAAACATCTATTCTTGATCTGTTTCCCTAAGCCATGTTTTTCTTTAAGATTCCTCAATTGTGTGGATTTTGAATATATACAACTCTGGAACCTAAGACAAAGAACGCTTAGTGAAATTCCTCAAAACACATCTGGTCAAATTCTTCAAACTTGTTCTCATTTGCAAAAACTTCTGAGAATGCATATGACCTCTCCAAATTCTTCTCACCTATACTCTGTTCACAGGTACTCATGTCCGCTGCTGAATCACTAGGTTCTCATCAACTTAACTCATTTGCAGTGTTCCTCGAAGAAAAACACCATACCTCTTCAGAGAACTCAATAGTCCAAAATCCTCAGCTGAAGAAAATGGCAGATGGCAAGAAACCTCAGAAGGGAGGCAAGAAATTGGAAGTCACCTGCCTTTGAAATCCCTGATGACATCTATGCAGGGTATTGCACTCCAGGTGAGGCAATTCATGGAAAGGAAACGAAGAATGAGCACAAGGTGCGCATTCAGAAGATTGAAAGGAGATGGGCCAGAGAATGGAGGGAATATCGCTATGTCACTCCCAAGTACATGAAGAAATTCGTTGTACACCCTCCATGCCCAAGACCTCCATTGGCACACGGCCAAGTTGTTGATACCTCTAGCATCAGACAAGGTGAGCAATTTCCCGCTGAATGGGCCAAGCATCAAGCTAAACTGGCCAAAATGGCAAAAGAGGCGGTGAAGAAATTCAATGAAGATTCTGATGTTGCCACTACTAAGGCCTCTCCTAGCAAGCCAAGAAGGCCATTGTCGGTGTCAAAACCGGCGGATCTCAGGTAGGGGGTTCCGAACTATGCGTCTAGGATCGATGGTAACAGGAGACGGGGGCCACGATGTTTACCCAGGTTCGGGCCCTCTCTATGGAGGTAATACCCTACTTCCTTCTTGATTGATCTTGATGAATATGAGTATTACAATAGTTGATCTACCACGAGATCGTAATGGCTAAACCCTAGAAGTCTAGCCTATGAATATGGTAATGAGTATATGTGATGGTCTTTCTGGACTATCTCCTTCGGTTTATATAGACACCGAGGGGATCTGGGGTTTACATGGAGTCAGTTACATAAGAAGGAATCTTCGGTCCCCAAGCTTGCCTTCCACACCAAGTAGAGTCCAATCCGGACACGGTGCAGTCTTCAGCCTTCATGTCTTCACAGCCCATCAGTTCGGCCCATGGATAACAGGCTGGACGCCCGAGGACCCCTTAGTACAGGACTCCCTCGGTAGCCCCGACCCAGTCTTCAATAGCGAGGTGCTCGACACATATTGTCTTCAGCATGGCGAGGCGGGTTCTCCCTTCACTGATCCCCAAGTAATGTATTTGGCCATTGATCCAATGTCGCCTCCTTGGCTTCTATGCATTTGAATAATCTTTGTCCTCCACCTGTCGAGTGAATGTGGAAAGTCAGGGTATTTTTGCGAATAACACCCTATCCATGCGAGGAAGAGCGCCTATTTAAAGAGATTGGATCTCAGATCCATTCAGTGCTACGCACAAGAAATCTCCAGAGACTTCTTAGGAGAAACCATTCCAGCATGGCTAGTGTTCCCAGCTCCTCTGCTCGTCCCGGCCCAGAGAAAGGCGAGTTGGAGAGGTGTGCCGTGTCTCATAGCCGATTGACAAAGTTGCGAACGCAGGGATTCCTTCCCCATGCAGATCCAGTCCCTGTTCAAACGGGGCTAGCTTTCTTCAATGAGGGGACTCAGGCAGAGGACTTCTCCCATCCGACCGGGGGGAGCGAGTGTGTTTTGTCCCCTACCTGCTAAGAGGTGTTAGATTTCCAATCCATCCGTTCCTCCGAGGGCTTCTGGAATACTACGGCCTCCAGCTGCACAACTTCACCCCGGCCTCTATTCTGCACATTGCGGGTTACGTTGCTTTATGCAAACTTTTCCTGGGCTTCGAAGCTCATTTCGAGTTGTGGAGGAAGTTGTTCTATCTCGTCCCGTGCAATCACAAAGGGTCAATATTTGAAGTGGGCGGAGACGAAATATGGCGCATCGCCGATACCGGATATCCATCCGGCACACCAAGGAAGGCAACTGATGAATGACCCTCCAAATGGTTTTGTATAGAGGACTTTGCGCTTCCCGACCCGATTCGAAAGGGTCTTCCTGAATTTGCGCGCGTCCCGCTGAAGAAACGCCACAGTTGGCGTCCCCGGAGTCTTGAAGAGGAATACGGCGTGGAGGTTCGTTAGCTGATGAGCAGGATAAAAGAGCTCACCCAGTCCGGACTCACAGTAATCGAGGTTATGGCGATTTCCATAGAGCGAGGGGTTCAGCCGCTCCAATACAGAGGGCTTCCCATGTGGCAATACAATGGGGAGGATGACGCCTCTCGCTGCGGCCGGAAAGGTCCGGATACCCCTGCCGCTTTGGCTAAGATATTAGCCGAACTGTTCAAAGGGGAGGAAAAGGAATTTCTCCGCATCAAATGTAGAGATGGGTACTCTATGTATAACCCTCCCAGCTGGGTAAGGCCCGACCCCTCTATTTTTACTTCTTCCATCTTCGAATTGCCTTTGATAAACTTCTAGCTTGTTTGCTTATGACAGCAGTGGTGAAAGGTCACTGAGGGATTTTATAGTCCCGCCCCACAGCCGGAGGACCACAATCGCGAGCTTGATCCCGGGTTCGAAGAGGATCCGGATATATTTGTGGTGCTTGCGGAGGGGGTGTTCTACCAGATGAGCTACGATGGCACAGAAGTGGCCATCATCACCGACTACCCTGGTCTTCTTCCAGCTTCACACGTAAGTGATATGAACACACCTTATTCAAAACAGATCTCTCCTTCCTTCTTACCCATCGCACTGTCTTGTGCTCAAAAGGGGAAGGGTTCGGCGCACCGTACTACTCCAAGGGTACCTCCGAAGAGAGCGTCCCCCACTCCAGGCGAGCCTTCCAAGAGGAAAGAAAACAAAGATACGGCCGTGCCCTCATCGAAGAGGTATGAACTCGCCAACCTGCACCTGAGCAGTCACGTCCAACTGTCACCTTCCTGTTATTCACGTGTCAGGAGAAAGACGCGTCGGACCGTATCTGGAGGCTCGAGCGGCCGTACTTCCCGCAGCCAGGATTCAAATCCAGCCATGAAGACGGGGGCCAATGCGGAGGCGAAGCCGGATTGTCCTCCGGCCGAGGACTCGGATGATGTATCCGTCACCAACTAGGAAGTGGAGAGTGCGATGAATCATCGGCGCCGCCGGGCCATTTTACAAGACCCTGGCTTTTCAGAAGAGTCGTTTAACGCCTTCAACTCGGCCGATGCGTACATCTGAGCTGCTTGAGATGGGATTAACAGGGCCACAAAGCAACATTAGAAAGATGTGCAGGTAAATTTATTTTGTCTGACTATGATAACCATATGCCAGTAGCCCCCGAGACTTAAGGGAGTTGAAACAACTGATTTAAGGATCAATGTATTAGCAGGTGCTTACGGAGAAGAACGCCCAGCTAGCTCAGGGGCTGGAAAAGTGTTAGCGCCGGCTTCTTGCTGCCAATGTCGAACTGAAGAAATACAAGGCATCTCCCGGTAATGTTTCCTTCTATTGAAAATTCATAATGATACACCGATAGTGCGAATATGGGTGCTAATCTTTGTGTTAGGCCGTTAGACCAAGTGTAAGAGCAACTGGATGCCGCTCGAAGCGAGGAACGTGGAGCCAAAAAGCTACTAGCAGCGGGCGAGCATGTATTGACAAAAGTCATTCAAGAGAAAAAGAAACTCCAGGACTCGAACTCCAAACCGGGCGAAGAACTGAAAGATGTGCGAGCTCAGCTAGCTGACTCTGTGAAGGAGAACAAGAAGCTATGAGGCGGCATATTCAATATGTGGCCACTTTTGTTTTATAACAGTTTTGGAGGTAACGGTATCCGACATAGCTGTAATTGGAGGTGTTTTGACGAAATGCCCCGAAGAGGAGGTGTCCAGATCATCGAGTGATCTTCTGCAAGGGCTATCGCAGTTGCACGAGCAAGCTCGGCAGGCGATGCGGAGCGTGGCCAAGGCATTATGGCCATCTGACCCCCCTCCAGGAAGCATGGAGCAGCTGGTAGAGCTGTTCAAGGGAGCGTGGCGGCGTATCCGGCTGTGGAAGATATCATGTCACACTTTGATTTTCATGCCACAACACTTAAGCTACTAAATCATGATAAATTGTGGTTTGACAAAAACTTTTGCATTATTTGGCTTTTTATTTGAGTTGGTTTTCTCTTTGTGATTTTTTTTCAAGTGCTCTTTAAAGTCAACACAACTCCACCTTCTATACTTCATCTCCTTACCCAAAACTTCTACCCAACGATCATTCCATGTGTATAGAGCAATATAGTATTTTCTTACAAAAATAATTTGGCCAAAAAGTATTTTCTAAAATTAGTTTTCCAAAACCCCCTGAATGGAGGTTTGCACTACAAATACTTAATGTGGGGTATGAACATTATTTTAAAAAGTATATTTGAATCCTATAAGATATAGGACTCCCATAAACCACAAAAATATAAATTTAAAAGTTATTTTCCTATTTTATTTAAAAGCTTTTTCTTTAGGCCAGAAATGGTCTTTAATAGGTTAAAATTATTTAAAAGCTTCAAAAATATTTGAGAAAAATTAGGGAAACTCAGTGGACATATATTTTCCATATATATGAGTTTCAACACATGGTCATGTTCAAAATATTGGACAAAACCTCCCAAAACCATTTCTGCCCATTTTAAGGATTTGAAATATTTCTACAGGAAATATTTTCATAAAAATCTAAGGAAAATCCACCAATTCACAAATGCACATTGTGATCAGCTTGCCAAGCCTCATCTCAATTAAGGTCATTTTGGTTCACCAAAATGCCCCAAAACCCTCTTTGACCAGAATCAAATTTGAACAACTTTGTACGACCAACTTTCTCTCCTTGATCCCAACTTTTGTGAGGATATTCACATGAACAAATGAGGCTACTACACCAAGTGGTGCATCAAGGGGAAGTGATTTGCTCAACTAGATCTACGCAAGTTCATTTCTGCTAATTTCTAGGGTTTGCCAAGGTTACAATAGCAAACTCTTCCAAATGAGCTCATCTTCCTTCTACCCTGTCATTTTGTCTTGGCAAACACCCCTGCCACGTTTCACAAGAAGCAAATCAGTGCAAGTACCCCAAAACCATATCAAACACCTTCTGCATTTTAACTAAAAACCCTGGTTGGACCTCTTCCACTAATCCAAATGAGTTCTCCCCTTTACCACACCTCCTCCTAACCTCCCTCTACCTCTGGCACTTAGCACAAGTCAATTCCCATTGATCAAGGGGATGAAACCACCAATTTTCTATTCTGGACAGCCTGATTTGCACTCTTCTCCTTCCTCTCTCTTCACCCACTGTCCACCCAAAGCATCCAGGGCCAAGATCCCTTCCTTAGCCCCACCAAAAACTATTGGACATGCAAGGGTGCGCCCACAAGCATAGAAAATGGCCTGGACAACCCTATGGGCACTCTGGAGCACGCTACACTGCGCTCCCGCACTATAGCCGCCCCCTGCCAACCACCTCTGGCCACCTCGGGCCTTCCTAGTGCGCCCGACGAGGTGCCTCGGCATATGCGTCATGCTAAACCCCTGTCCCCTCCTCCTTCTCCCTCCTGCTGCCCCTGCTAGCACGCGCGTTGGCCGCCCGAGAGCATCTCTGGCCTTACCCCGCTATCTCCCCTAGCTCCCCTCGGCGTAGTCCACGCCCAGCAACAGTCATTTATGCCTGTCATTTAAAATTCCTAGCACTGTTTCTATGACTCCAAATCCAAAACTAGGAACTTTTCCCTTCTTAGTTTTCACCCTAGTATTTAACAAAAATGAGTTGACATTTTTCTGAGCACTTTGATTTTTTTTGTTATTGCCTTATTTTTCTCGTTACTATTTTGCGACGATAGATTGTGTTGTCGATGAAGGAGTTGGACCAGAAAACTTTGAAGACCCAGGAAGACTTTGCTGAGCCAGGCAAGCAGCCCTTTGACCATGTCTAAGAAACCCTTTTTATGCATGTCATAAGGCACTTTTATTGCTTGCATCGAAGTCATGATAATGTGGTGACCACTTGAGGTGGTTTTCCTCTGTTGCTTTTCTGGTTGACACTTGCATGATGCATGATCCTACCTTTCTATGAGGGTTATGCGAGTGGGTGTAGTTAGAATGCTAAGTAGCTGCTACGCAAATGGGTTGGGTATATGCATGGTGATGGAAGCAAGATTTTTTTAAAAAACTTTTCGGAAACCCCATTGGGTGCCACTTATGCCCGAGGGAGATAATGAGTTGGGTAACCACTTGATGAAGAAGTGGTGTACTGAGGCAAGTGTGTGTGTTGTTTTCAAAATGGATTGGTTTAAGTTGCGACCGTTATTCCAACCTTACATGCGCAACCACTCTACCCTTATATGGGAAAGGACATTATTGATTACCTTGGACGATACTAGCTTGGAGCCTGCATTACTAGTGACGAGAGAGTTGTTGTTGCGCTCTCTCGGGACAAGGTCGTGCCAGGTAGGGCGGCCATGACTGTTTTCATATGGCACCAGACACACCGTTGGTACCCCGTGCTTGTGGTATGTGATGAATATGGGAGCGAGGCTCCACAATTTTAAGATGTGAAATGTTGGGCACGGGGGTTACTACCAATCGAGTGGACTCTATGTTAGTGTCGTCTAGGGAAAGATAGTGATCGGGTGCTTACCTCGGGTACTTGAGGTACCACGGGTCGTGGATGACACGGAAGTTCCCCGGATCTTGTGGGTAAAGTGTGCAACCTCCGCATAGTGTAAAACTATTCGAATAGCCGTGTCCACGGTCAAGGACAGTTAGGTAACTGCTCTTAGGCTACGTCCACATGTTTACAAACCAGTGTGTGTGTTTGGGTAAGTGGGGAGAACTACTTGGGTCAAGTAAAAGGACTTGACATGATTGAGTTGGGTTGATGCCCACTCTATTTATGTTGATATCTATAACATGTCCTCATGGTTAACTGAATTCTCCTGATGCATGTCTTACAAGTTGTGGAACATGTCATTGCACTCAAAACTAGCTTTCTGCAAAAATTTACCTATATCATGCATTGTTGTATCTAGAACCAAAACATGGGTTGCTTGCGAGTACATTCAAAGTACTCATAGGCTTGCCACTGGTTATTTTATTGGCCAGGCATGAAAGAACAGGATATGATGAAGAATACTTCAGTGACGAACATGCGAGCTAGGACGCTTCCCAGTCAGAATGCCTGTACGGTTAAGGCAGCTGGCATGGGTCCAAGTTATCGACGAAGATTTCCGCTATGAAGTTATACTCAAGACTTGACCATAAAGGTCATGATTTATGTAAGACGGTATGTATGGATGTAAGACTCTTGTTATACAGCTTCTGTGTGTTCAGTGAGCATTGATCTCTGGGATTACTGTACGCATTCGGTGATCACGACTTATGAGTCGGGGTCCCCACAGAGCTAGTATCAGAGCCATCCTGACTGTAGGAAGCCTTAGATAGCATGGTCGTTAGTTAGGGTTAAAACTATTTCCAAAACTACTACCAGTTTTCAAAACTATCTATACTTCTCTTCCCTTCTCAGTTTTTCGAAAACTAAGGTATACTTTCCTTATTGATCTCTTCCCCTTCAAAACTTTTGGTCGCTAGAACCCTTATGCCCCTGACCAGTGGATTCCTTGTAATCCTCGTGGATAATCTAGAAGGAAGATGCCTTGTCAGACATTCACCCACATCTTCTGAACACAAGATTGGCGACACCTCGACAAGACGATACCAACAAAAGATACATCCTCAAGGAATGAGGACATGAATACCCAGAAGATGGTGACACCCTTGACACTGCCCCAAGATGATGTGACCTTAGCCTATGATGATCAGGGCATAGGAAATGCAAGATCATGATATAGATCGCTAGTAGAGGAACCCTATCCTTATCATTGTTGTGTCGGCAACCACCGGTGGATGGGAACCTCGCCATTTAGTCCTCCTCACTATAGTGAGCAGGAAGACGGTTCTCTTCATCCCCCGCTCTCGATGACGATATTGTCAACAATGTGTCCGACTGATTGGACCTCTACTATGCCTTGTTAATGTCATTGCATAAAGGATTGCCACCTGGAACCGCCGATGCCTTAGAATGCAAAAAGGATCGCCATGAGTAAGAAGACAAGAGGAGACCAAGTCAACGCCAGCTACGAGGAGCCACCTTCACCCCATCACTTCAACATGCGTGAAGTTGTTGAAGATTCTTCAGCTGAACCCAGATTGTTTCGTCAAAATAAGAGATGTAGCAACACCTGAGGAAAACTCAGAAGACTGCATGAGGCACAAGCACGACTACCAAGTCCGAGAACCCCTAGGGTAGGATGAGTCGTGTACCCCCATATGTGTAGTCGAGTCCGTGTGATGGTTCGAATGGAACCACGTTCTGTGTTGCTTGTTTTTATTTGTTTGTGTTTTGATATAAGACGCACATTTGCCCTAGGCAGCTTGTACGCGACTATATCACCTATCATGTCTTAATGGAATTGTGTGTGGCCTTTACGGCACTTGTTTGTTTACACTTGCACCATAAAACCCCCTTGAGGCATCCCCCTTCTATGCTACTTCTCCCTCTTATCTCTGAAGACCAGCAAGACAAAATGCACTAAGGATTCCACCTCGGCAAGCAACTGACACTGAATACTTTTGCTACAGCCTCCTCGACCAGGTGCAATCCCATAGTATTACCCCTCATGAATGGAAACCCATCCCTAGGCCCTTCGAGACTTCACGGGATACCCCAGCTCGAGTCCTTAACCATGTGCTTAACCCACAGAATTGCAAGAGGACCAGTTAATCCTCTGTAAACCTTGCACAACACTGGGTTCATTATGGAACTAGAGGACATAGTGAACAAGCACATTATCATCCTAATATAGCACCAGAACTGATGATGCCATAGGGAAGACCAGTTTGAGGATATAGGAATAGAGGACAAATGACTTCATGAGTTTATATCAATGACTTTGAGGAATTATATGAGATTATTTGGTGGATTATAAGGCTTTCATGTTGGTAGATGAACCTGGTGGGATCATGATTATATAGTAGCATAGCTTTCATTACCCCTGGATAAATTGGATTTGGTGGGACAATTAAGATCGCAAGCTGAATTCTTGGAAGTATATGGATTTAACTTAGCCTTGGGATATTGATAGGAGACAGTTGATATTACTTAAATGACTTGGGGGAAACATGTAGGAATTCTCGTTGGACATGAGATTTGGATTTAAATAGGTGACCCTAGTTGAGTATAGGTGGTGAGTAAGTCTACATGGTTCGGAGTAAATTGGATTTAGGATGATGATCTCGATCATGATACCATGTTTCTTGGAGGACAATAAACTAGAAGATTGGATTAATTGTCGGAGTTGATATAAGCTTGACCTTGGAGTTTACTTGACCATGATAATGGAAATTGGTGGACTGACTATAGTAGAGATAGCCTTTTCAAATATTTTGGGGATTATAGGACTTTAGGAGATCATGTGGAACACCATAGACCTTGGATTTGTAGGATTAATGGATTATGTAGTGATTAATGGAATTTAACGGGTTGTTGGAGTTGATTCATAGGAAGGAAACAAGATTTTCGAGTGGAATATGACGTGTTTCCTTAGGATAGAGATGCACTAACATGGACCTTGGAAGAATAGGATGAGCATTGGGATTGTCGTGTTTTATTCCAGCTTGGAAGCTTGTGTGCTCTACCCATTGATTTTTAGGGGTAGCCATACATATGAGTTTGGGGATCGTAGACATATATGATTTTGTTAGACCTCCCCTCGGGAGTCACGAGCGTATATATAACATGAGTGATGATTGGATTTGACCTATACAAAATGATGCTTTAAGCGGAATAAGGCGATCTGTTTGGAGGACTAGATAGAACAATTGGCATCTCAGGAATTGTGCTCAAGGATAAGATAAACGTTCACTCACATCCTAGAATCCTTGAAACCCTTAAGCCCTACCAAGCTACAACATGGTCGTATCATGACCATGGGTCTTGACTCTAGATCGAGAATACCTTGGGCCATACTCAACTGTTACCACCACCAATGCCCCAAACTACCTTATGTACCACATGAACAGAAACTTCATGGAGTACTTGGTCATGTTGGTTGTCACTTTTACTTGGTGACCTACTCGTCTAACTGAAGATGGAAGAAGAATCATTCAGCTGGTTAGGAAGCATTTGAAGACCACCATGCCAAGGAGGAAGAACTATGCCAACCACCATCATTAAGGAGTGAACTTTCTCGTCGAATACCAGGTGTATCTGCAAGCCAGTTCTCTCAAAGGAACCAAGCATTTCCATGTCAAATGGAGGCTTACACCAAGATTTATCCCCCCTCTCCAAGATCACTTCAAGAAGAAGAATAGATGGCTACCATCTAGAATTACCACCTGAGTCACCCACTGTGCACAACATTTTTTTCACACGACACCACTCCGAAAATGTTTCCGACTTTCTAACTAGGCCGGTCTCTACAAGGACATCGATCATCAAGCCATCGACCTCCAGCACAATATGACATACGCGAGAGACCCCAATTGCAATCTGGATCATGTAGGATGTCATACACGAAGCCACGCCATCTAGTACTTCAAGGTTCAATGGAGTAGCACTCGGATGCACAAGCAGTATGAGGACATGAAGACTACCCCAGATCCAGTTTTTGTATTCCTTTCCACGCCTAGTTTGGGAATCTCGGGGATGAGATTCTTTTAAGGGGGTAGGTCTATCACACCCTGATTTTCATGCCACAACACTTAAGCTACTAAATCATGATAAAGTGTGGTTTGACAAAAACTTTTGCATTATTTGGCTTTTTATTTAAGTTGGTTTTCTCTCTGTGATTTTTTTTCAAGTTCTCTTTAAACTCAACACAACTCCACCTTCTATACTTCATCTCCTTACCCCAAACTTCTACTCAATGATCATTCCATGTGTATAGAGCAATGTAGTATTTTCTTACAAAAATAATTTGGCCAAAAATTATTTTCTAAAATTAGTTCTCCTAAAACCCCTGAATTGAGGTTTGCACTCCAAGTACATAATTTGGGGTATGAAAATTATTTTAGAAAGTATATTTGAATCCTATTAGATATAGGACTCCCATAAACCACAAAAATATAAATTTAAAAGTTATTTTCCTATTTTATTTAAAAGCTTTTTCTTTAGGCCAGAAATGGTCTTTAATAGGTTAAAATTATTTAAAAGCTTCAAAAATATTTGAGAAAAATTAGGGAAACTCGGTGGACATATATTTTCCATATATATATGACTTTCAACACATGGTCATGTTCAAAATATTGGACAAAACCTCCCAAAACCATTTCTGCCCATTTTAAGGATTTGAAATATTTCTACAGGAAATATTTTCATAAAAATCCAAGGAAAATCCAGAAAGTCACAAATGCATATTGTGATTACCTTGCCAAGCCTCATCTCAATTAAGGTCATTTTGGTTCACCAAAATGCCCCAAAAACCTCTTTGACCAGAATCAAATTTGAACAACTTTGTACTATCAACTTCCTCTCCTTGATCCCAACTTTTGTGAGAATATTCACGTGACCAAATGAGGCTACTACACCAAGTGGTGCATCAAGGGGAAGTGATTTGCTCAACTAGATCTACACAAGTTCATTTCTGCTAATTTCTAGGGTTTGCCAAGGTTACATTAGCAAAGTCTTCCAAATGAGCTCATCTTCCTTATACCCTGTCATTTTGTCATGACAAACACCCCTGCCATGTTTCACAAGAAGGAAATCAGTGCAAGTACCCCCAAACCATATCAAACACCTTCTGCATTTTAACTAAAAACCTTGTTTGGGCCTCTTCCACTAATCCAAATGAGTTCTCCCCTTTACCACACCTCCTCCAAACCTCCCTCTACCTATGGCATTTAGCACAAGTCAATGCCCATTGATCAAGGGGATGAAACCACCAATTTTCTATTCTAGACAGCCTGATTTCCACTCTTCTCCTTCCTCTCTCTTCACCCACTGGCACCCAAAGCATCCAAGACCAAGATCCCTTCCTTAGCCCCCACCAAAAACTACTGGACATGCAAGGGTGCGCCCACAAGCATAGAAAATGGCCTGGACAGCCATATGGGCGATGTCGGTGTCAAAACCGGCGGATCTCGGGTAGGGGGTCCCGAACTGTGCGTCTAAGGCAGATGGTAATAGGAGGCAGGGAACACGATGTTTTACCCAGGTTCGGGCCCTCTTCATGGAGGTAAAACCCTACGTCCTGCTTGATTTATTCTTGATGATATGAGTATTACAAGAGTTGGTCTACCACGAGATCGGAGAGGCTAAACCCTAGAAGCTAGCCTATGGTATGATTGTCTGTTGTCCTACGGACTAAAACCCTCCGGTTTATATAGACACCGGAGGGGGCTAGGGTTACACAAGGTCGGTTACAAAGGTGGAGATATACATATCCGTATTGCCTAGCTTGCCTTCCACGCCAAGTAGAGTCCTATCCGGACACGGGACGAAGTCTTCAATCTTGTATCTTCATAGTCCAACAGTCCAACCAAAGGATATAATCCGGCTGTCCGGATACCCCCCTAATCCAGGACTCCCTCAGTAGCCCCTGAACCAGGCTTCAATGACGATGAGTCCGGCGCGCAGTGTTGTCTTCGGAATACACCATGGAAAAATTTGAATACAAGGACAGTGTCTGACCCTGCAAAATAAGTTCCACATACCACCGTAGAGAGAATAGTATTTCCACAAATCTAATCTGTTGACACGTTTTGGCAACATGACATTATGCCATAGCCCGATGATTATTTGAACCATTTCCTTTAACTAGCCCCGCACATAACGCGAGGCAGTTTCTTGACACGTCTTATCAAAGCAGAGATCGTGACCCCCTTATTATAGGATTCTCATCAATACGGGTGTGGGTAACCCAACCGTGCCATCAATTACGGAGCTTGGGGGATAAGCGAGTTTTACCAGGCTAGTGGGGCGCATAGTTTCGGCCGCCCTTATAAGGGGATATGGTTTAACCTTTCTCTACCCACACCTTCTTCCTCCTTGCTCATCCATTCTTGCGCACTCGAGCTCCAACGCCCAAGTCCACATCCTTTCCCTCAACCTTCTCCAAACATGTCCGGAGCGGGATGCAAATGGATGGCTTCCTCCGTTACGAAGGGACACATCAAGAAGTTGTGCGGAGCCAAATACTTAGCCACGAATATCGCGCATCGGTTGCCCGCTGCGGGGCAGATCGTTCCTACCCCAGAACCTCACGAGAGGGTAGTTTTCCCCCACCACTTCCTCCACGGACTGGGGTTTCCCCTCCATCCATTCGTCCGCGGACTTATGTTCTACTACGGGCTGGACTTCCATGATCTTGCCCCGGACTTCATCCTCAACATTTCGGCGTTCATCGTCGTGTGTGAGGCTTTCCTCCGCATCTGGCCCCACTTCGGCCTGTGGTTAAAGACCTTCAATATCAAGCCGAAGGTGGTGGGGGGCCAACAAGCGGAATGCGGCGGAGCCATGGTGGGCAAGATGCCCAATGTTACATGGCTTGAAGGCTCCTTCGTGGAGACCATAAAGGGGTGGCAATCGGCATGGTTCTACATCACCGAGCTGCGTGACATGAACTGGGTGGTGGCACCCGAGTATCGATCCGGAATCCCCACACGGCTCACCTCCTGGAAAGAGAAGGGCCTATTCTGGGGTTCATCGGTGGAGCTGGACGAACTCCAGAAATGTATCCGGAATATGGCAAGCAAGAAGCTCAAGCTTGTCAACATAGTCCAGGTCATGCTCATCCACCGGATCCTCCCTTGTCAACAACGGGATTTCAACTTGTGGGAGTTCGACCCGGCCCAGCACGAGACTCTGAGCGAGCTCTTCGACACGACGCACAAGAACGTCTGGAGGGTGCTGTTCAAGGGTGCCGAGGTCCCTCCCTCTCTCACCGAGGACCGTGGGCTAAGCGCGAAGCGCCTAGCGCATTCGGTGAGTTCTATACATCCGGTAGGATATTTATTTCCCCTAGCTTCACCATGTGCGGGGTCTGAGCTCCATGCCTTTGACAGGACTGGGTGGAGACGTCGGGGCAGATTAACTATCCGACCCCTCTGCCCGAAGACACTGTGGACGCTCTCCTGATGGAGATGCTGACTCCGGCTCCTTACAAGGTGCCAGAGAAGACCAAGAAGGCCAAGGGAACCCGAAAGAGTTCCCGACGCTAGGTGTTATCGGACTCATCGTCCGATAACTCCATGACGCACTCCTCCCCCGAAGACGAGGAGGAAGATGAAGATGCTCCCCCTTCAGTCGGGGGAGACAAGAAAAGGAAGGCCGCCCCGACCAGGGGGGCGAAGGGTCCAAGAAGGGGAGAACCCTCCTTCCGGACTACTCGACCACCGCCCCGAAGACGAAGACGAGTGGCTGCTCAGGGCCAAGCCCCTGGCGAAATCGTAAGTATTCGGATACCAGAGTAACTCATAGCATACCTTTGACGTACTGCTTATCCTAACGTCGAATATGATTATGCAGACCGCCCCAATCCCATATCGACATATCTTCGTCGGGCGGCTCCTTGGACTCGTCGAATATGGATAGCGATCCACTTCCGACCGCCACCTCCCCTTGCCCTACGGACAATGCCGAGGTATTGTCTCAAGAGGCACCGTGTCGAGGGGAGACAATCCCGGAGGCGCCTCAAGGCGACCTTTCGGACTCCAGGAGCAGAGGGAGTAAGGCTCCCGAGGGCTCCGAGTTCGGCCCTCAGCCGAACACCGCGTCGGAACCTCAAGTGGTTCAGGACTCGGGCAGACGGCCTCCTTCTAAAAGGGGCAAGACGCCTGTGCCGGTGACCTCTACCCACCCAGGGGCACCGGACAATCCGGTGGGAGCGCTTCGCAGCGCTTCCATCGACGAAGAGCACCGCACTATTATGAGTGCGGTGATCCAGAAGGTTCAGTCCGCCAAGAGCAGACTGACTGAAGCCTGTGCCAGCCTTCTAACAGGCTTTATGATAAGTATTTGAAATATAGGAAAAATATTACCGCATAGACAGTAGCCCCTGATGCTCTGTTCGGTGTTCACAAAGAAAAGCCGAATGGAGGATCAAACAATATCTCAGGAGTCTAATATAAGTATTTCTATATGCGTATACAGGCTTCGCTGCTGGCCTCTGCCGCACTAACTGCGGAGGTCACCACACTGAAGCAGGACCTTGAAGGGTCCAAGAAAGAGCTCGCCCTTGCCAAGAGGCAGCTCGAGGAGAACAAAGGTAAGTAGTACCTAGTCCATGGATATATATAAAAAGAATGCGATTGAAAAATGACAGGATCATCATAAATTTGCCAGGGGCCACGACCGAGGTGGCGACCCTGAAGCAAGCACTATCTGAGGCCAAAAACAAAGCGGCCAAGGAGCGCATCGAGTGGGAAAAACAAGAGGCACGGGTGGGCGAGGTGCAGCAAGAGCTCCACGCTCTCGTGACGAAGCACGAGGCGTTGGAGCTTGACTTGAAGATGCGAGAGTCCGAGCTTGCCGCGGCCCTTGAGAGTGCAAAGAGTGCCAAGGCTGAAGCCCAAAAGGCTCTCCAGGAGATTGATGCGATGAAGAAGATAGCGGCGGGTAAGGCATTCTATATGCAAAGCAAGCATGTGAAAGTAAATTACTTGTTACTTACCCGAATCTGGAGCTCTCTAGGAGCATTCGCAGATTTGCCCCGCAGCGTGTCGGATGCCACATAGTTTTACCAGGCCGAGGAGGGAAGCTCAACGGAGAAGTTTTTCTGGTCTCAGTATACTGAGACCGAACACCCGATGCCTCTGAGCAACTAGCTGAAGCAACTGGTCAAGCCGCACAAGGAGGCCGAACAGGCCATGAAGGGCTTTATAGTCCGGATGTGGCCTGGTGACGCCCTTCCCAATAGCTACTTCGGCCTGGTGAGGCGGCTTGTGGATGCCTGCCCACGACTAGAAGTCATCAAGCAGTCCGTCTGCATCGAAGGTGCACACCGGGCTTTCGCCCGTGCGAAGGTGCACTGGGCTAAGATGGACGCCGTGAAGCTGGTGAAGGAGGGGCTGCCGCAGGCAAGGAGCATCACCTCCCCGAGATGTACTATGAGGGTGTCCTGAAGGGTGCCCGTCTTGTAGCGGACGAGTGTGCGAAAAATGTAATATTTGAATAAACTTGCTTGTGTAATCCTGTATTCTGAAAACTTGTTCATATGCGCTATGCAACGCTTGTCTGAATTTAAAATATTACCTTATGTTCGGCTGTTTATCAAATCTGAGAGATGGCTAGTCGTCGGCTTCTGCCCCCACCCCACGAGTGCTGGGGTGTTCGGGATAAACCTGAGCACTCTTGTTCCCATTTTTGGGTCCTTCAAGGGAGGTGCTCGGCACAACGAACAAGGCAATCAGACTATAATGCATTATCACTCTCACTTAGCCATAGAATTCTATAATTTTAAATTTCGGCAAAACCCTAGTATTCGGAAGGCCGAATTCGGGGCGCAATACACGCCTTAAGCCGGACAGGGCTGACTCCTCGCTCTAAGCGGCATAAGTCTTTAGGGACTTGAAACCTCTCGAACAGCGACCAGTCTCTCGCCTTATCATGACAGTCAGTTTTAGCTTTCTCTACTGAGGTGCTTAGCCCAGCAGAACCAGGGCACAATCGCAGTAGTTCTCCCAGTGCTACCTTAGCCGATATAGCGGAACGTAAGGTATCAAAACATGGGAGCCAGGCAAACCCAACTATTGACCCAAGACATGATTCGGAGCTGATGCATATAATGCTATAAGTTCGGGGTGCCGCACTGTCGAAAGTGTTTGGACTTCTCACGCCGTATTATGGGGTATGCTTAAGCCCCTAGCTTATTGGCCGTACCAGAGTGTATGGGTGCTAGATGCCATGAATGAACATACATATATATAGAAAGGAAGAATGAAATAATAGTATTAATGATATGCATTGTTTATTCAAAAAGGTGTGTTAAAGCAAAAAGTAGGACTGTTTGACATGTCCCTTCCAAGGGCAAGATGAGGAA
Organism: Triticum dicoccoides; assembly: GCF_002162155.2. Taxonomy (NCBI): domain Eukaryota; kingdom Viridiplantae; phylum Streptophyta; class Magnoliopsida; order Poales; family Poaceae; genus Triticum; species Triticum dicoccoides. The sequence goes on along the minus strand of NC_041390.1, from coordinate 437,206,605 downwards.
TAGTATTAAAACAAATATTTCACTCGTTATCGTAATCCACCTGTGAGTTCCGTGGTGTGACGTAGCTTTCTGCCTCCTTGGTCGCTGCATCATGTGTTCGGCAATCATGCTGCCGGACAGGGTTTCCAGAGATTAAAGTCCTGAAAGAGAAAAATAACAAAGCGGGAAGCCCCTAGTGCGGTTGAAGCCGCGTCTTGGGGCGTGCCATAGTCGTGCCCCCCTCCCCACCTATGCCCATGGTATTTTAATGCGTAATTATGTACGCGTGGCACGGATTTCGCCGTTTGGCTGGGACTGGGGTGGGGGCCACATTGCTATGCGAGCTCGGAACGTGCCAGGCGGTCCAGTTGTCGATTACTCCGGGCGCGCTTGAAGGTGTCCGGGTCCTTAATCGCCGAACTAGTGGATTGCCTTAAGAGGTTTCTTTGCGCTTCTACTGCGAGGGCCGTAGTGTGCTCCTTCGTATGGAGAGAGTGCTCTATGTTTCCATTGACTTTTATGACCCCCCGAGGTCCTGGCATCTTGAGCTTGAGATATCCATAATGTGGTACCGCATTGAATCTCGCGAATGTGGTTCACCCAAGCAGTGCATGGTAGCCACTGCGAAACGGGACTATGTCGAAGATTAACTCTTCGCTTCGGAAGTTATCCATGGATCCGAAGACCACTTCCAGTGTGACTGAGCCTGTGCAATGGGCCTCTACACCTGGTATGACACCTTTAAAGGTCGTTTTTGTGGGTTTGATCCTTGAGGGGTCTATACCCATTTTGCGCACTATGTTCTGATAAAGCAGGTTCAGGCTGCTGCCGCCGTCCATTAGGACTCGAGTGAGGTGAAATCCGGCAATGATTGGGTCTAGGACCAGTGCGGCGAATCCGCCATGACGGATAATAGTGGGGTGGTCCCTGCGATCGAAGGTGATCGGACAGGAGGACCATGGGTTGAACTTTGGGGCGACTGGCTCCAAGGCATATACGTCCCTGAGCACACGCTTCCGCTGCCTCTTGGAGATGTGGGTTGCGTATATCATGTTCACCGTTCGCACTTGTGGGGGGAACCTCTTCTGTCCTTCGGTGTTCGGCTGCCGGGGCTCCTCCTCGTCATCGCTATGTGACCCCTTATCTTTGTTTTCGGCATTTAACTTGCCGGCCTGCTTGAAAACCCAACAATCCCTGTTGGTGTGGTTGGCTGGCTTATCGGGGGTGCCGTGTATTTGGCACGAGCGATCAAGTATACGGTCCAAACTGGACGAGCCCGGAGTGCTTCTTTTGATTGGCTTTTTCCGCTGACCGGGTTTAGAGCCTTTGAATCCGGCATTGACTGCCGTGTCCTCGATATTGTCGCTGTTAATGCAGCGCTTATGTTTGTTGTGACGTGACCTGCCATTGCCATCCTTGGTATCCAAAGTACCATGGTTCTTTGATATGTTATTGCTGCGAGCCAGCCAGCTATCTTCTCCTGCACAAAAGCAGGTCATGAGTGTTGTGAGGGCTGCCATAGATTTTGGCTTTTCCTGGCCAAGGTGCCGGGCGAGCCACTCGTCGCGGATGTTGTGCTTAAAAGCTGCTAGGGCCTCTGCATCTGGACAGTCGATGATTTCATTTTTATTTGTTAGAAACCATGTCCAGAATTGTCTGGCTGATTTCTCTGGCTGCTGAATTATGTGGCTCAAGTCATCGGCATCTGGGGGTCACACGTAAGTGCCCTGGAAGTTGTCGAGGAATGCGGCTTCCAGATCCTCCCAACAGCCAATGGACTCTGCTGGCAAGCTATTGAGCCAATGCCGAGATGGTCCTTTGAGCTTGAGTGGGAGGTATTTAATGGCGTGTAGATCATCACCACGGGCCATGTGGATATGTAGGAGGAAATCCTCGATCCATATCGCAGGATCTGTTGTGCCGTCGTATGATTCTATATTTACGGGTTTGAAACCCTCTGGGATTTGATGATCCATTACTTCGTCTGTGAAGCATAGGGGGTGTGCGGAGCCTCTGTACTGGGCTATGTCACGGCGCAGCTCGAATGAGTCTTGCCCGCTGTGTTCGGCCCGGTCGGACTTACTTTTACTGTATCCGGCGTGACGATTATCGTCTCGCATAGTGGCGCGCCCTCGTGATCCGTAGATCGATCTTGCATGTTTTGCTTTGTCCTCCAATACGTCTCGCAGGCCTGGCGAATTTCCCCATGCCTTTTTATTTGAATGGCGTCGGGGTGCGGGCTGAGCTTTTGGCTGGAATGCCTCTCTGTCGCGGCCACGAGGTGGCCGATTAGCCGCGTCATACACCGGGGATGGTGCTTCCTCCTCCAGTCGGGGTAGCAACCTGTACTTTGGGTAACTATTGGAGGGGCGTTCGAGTTTATATTCCTCGGCCGCCAGGACTTCAGTCCATCTGTCAGCTACCAAATCTTGATCAGCTTGAAGCTGCTGCTGCTTTTTCTTAAGGCTATTTGCCGTGGCTATAAGCCGGCGCTTGAAGCGCTCTTGTTCGACGGGATCCTCAGGCACGACGAATTTGTCATGGTCGAGGCTTGCCTCGTCTTTGGAGGGAGGCATGTAATTATCATCCTCCGCCTCTCCATTTGCTGCTCTCTCTGGAGGGCTGGCTTCTCCGTCCTCCTGCCCTAAATCTTGCTGGAGGGGATTGTTGCCGTCTTCGGCACTGTCCGGAGTGCTATTATCTCCTGTGCCGGTATCACCGATTTTGCCTTGGCGGGACTTAGAGCGGCGCCGCTGACGACGGCGCTTGGGTTGCTTCTTGGAGGGGTCATCCTCCGTTGTCTCGTCGCCATTGCCTTCTTTGGGTGTGTCCACCATGTATATATCGTATGATGAGGTGGCTGTCTAGTGCCGTGTGGGCAATGGTTCCTCTTCGTCTCCCGCATCATCATCCATACTGTCGATGTCTTCGGAGTCGAAGTCGAGCATGTCGGTTAAGTCATCGACAGTGGCTACTAAGTGGGTGGTTGGTGGGCGGCGAATTTCTTCGTCATCCGCATCCCAATCCTGCTGGACATAGTTCGGCCAGGATCCTCCTGACAAGGAGAGAGACCTTAATGATTTCAGTATGTCGCCGAAGGGCGGGTGCTGAAAAATATCCGCGGAGGTAAACTCCATGATCGGCGCCCAATCGGATTCGATAGGAATGGGTGCAGGCGGTTCGGAGTCCGTGGCCGGAGAAGGATCCGGCAGTTTGGCAACACGACTCTCATGAAGGGTAAGGTCGATATTCGACTCGATCACCGCTGAGGATACGGCCTCTGTGACGGGGTCTATCCACCCATCCATGGATGGCGCAACTGGCTCTGAATTGAGGCTCGGAGCGGCTGCCAGTGCGATCTCCTGAATACGGTATGATGGTAGAGCTAAATCGTATTCATCGTGACCGCGTGGTGCACAAGGCAGGGGCTCGAATCCATCGAAGATCAAGTCTCCACGGATATCGGCCGTGTAATTTAAGCTTCCAAACCTGACCTGGTGGCCAGGGGCGTAACTTTTGATCTGCTCCAGATGGCCAAGCAAGTTGGCCCGTAGTGCGAAGCCGCCGAACACAAAGATCTGTCCGGGGAGAAAAGTCTCACCCTGGACTGCATCGCTATCGATGATAGTAGGAGCCATCAAGCCTAAAGGCGACGACACAGAGGAACTCTCAATGAAAGCACCAATGTTGGTGTCAAAACCGGTGGATCTCGGGTAGGGGGTCCCGAACTGTGCGTCTAAGACGGATGGTAACAGGATGCAGGGAACACGATGTTTTACCCAGGTTCGGGCCCTCTTGATGGAGGTAAAACCCTACGTCCTGCATGACTTATTCTTGATGATATGAGTATTACAAGAGTTGATCTACCACGAGATCGGAGAGGCTAAACCCTAGAAGCTAGCCTATGGTATGATTGTCTGTTGTCCTATGGACTAAAACCCTCCACTTTATATAGACACCGGAGGGGGCTAGGGTTACACAAGGTCGGTTACAAAGGTGGAGATATACATATCCGTATTGCCTAGCTTGCCTTCCACGCCAAGTAGAGTCCTATCCGGACACGGGACGAAGTCTTCAATCTTGTATCTGCATAGTCCAACAGTCCGGCCAAAGGATATAATCCGGCTGTCTGGATACCCCCTAATCCAGGACTCCCTCAGGCGCTCTGGAGCGCTACAGTGCGCTCCCGCACTGTAGCCGCCCCCTGCCAACCACCTCCGACCACCTCGGGCCTCCCCAGCGTGCCCGATGAGGTGCCTCGGCGTCTGCGTCACGCTAAACCCCTGTCCCCCTCCTCCTTCTCCCTCCTGCTGCCCCTGCTCGCACGCGCGCCAGCCGCCCGAGAGCTCCAATGAGCGTCCTCACACACGCGACATCTCTGGCCTTACCTCGCTCTCTCCCTTAGCTCCCCTCGGCGTAGTGCACGCCCAGCAACACCCCAGACACGGCGCCAGCTCCTCCCGAGACCTGTGGCGACGAGTAGGAGCCGCTGGCGTACGGGTCCACGGCACCCCGCCGTTAGCCTATTTAAGGGCCTTCCTGAGCCCTACTCTCCTCACCACTCGCTCTATCACTCCCCTAATCACCCCCTATGCCACTCGCTCCTCTCCAGAAGCTCTCGAGCTCGAGATCGAGCTCGAGCTCCACCGCGGCGGCTCGCCATCGACCGCACGGTAGAAGCTCTCCCCGCTGCTCCTAAGCCCCGATCTGGAACCCCCGCACTCCACTGACTGTTTACCCCCTCTTTTCCGCTCGTTTTGTAGTCAAAAATGGCCGGAGCCATCGACACCCGACGCTCCTCCGCCACGAACCTCGTTGTTAGAGAACCACTGCTCCCCTCCGGCCAACTAGGGAACCACCCGAACGGCGACACGGCGAGGAGTCCAACGGTGCCATCAGCTCACCCCGCTGTGCCCGAAAATGTCGCCGGTGAGCTCTCCGGCACTCTGTCGCAGGGTTAGGGATGACAGGCGGGCCCCGCCTGTCAGCCTCTCTTCTTCCTCGCCTCCCTCTCTCTCTCACTGGCGCCTGGGCCCGCCCGTCAGGTTCAAACCTGGCACGTGCATGCCGCTCGGCTCGCCTGGGCTGAATCGCCTCTGGGCCTGTGCGCTGGGGCTGTTCTGGCCCAGTTGCACAGTGGTCTTTTTCCTTTTCCTTTTCTGTAACTTTTCCAAAAAATGCATAGGATTAAATAATAATCCAAATTCAATAATTCTAAGTCCTAAATTCTTTTAATAATCCCACCTATTTATAGGTGCAGTTTTCACCCTTATCAAACCAACTTTTCTTCACTGTTCAAATTTAAATTTGAATTTGAGCATTTATACCTGTCATTTAAAATTCCTAGCAATGTTTCTATGACTCCAAATCCAAAACTAGGAATTTTTACCTTCTTATTTTTCACCCTAGTATTTAACGAAAATGAGTTGACATTTTTCTGAGCACTTTAATTTTTTTTCTGTTTTGTTATTGCCTTATTTTTCTCGTTACTATTTGGTGACGATAGATTGTGTTGCCGATGAAGGAGTTGGACCAGAAAACTTTGAAGACCCAAGAAGACTTTGCTGAGCCAGGCAAGCAGCCCTTTGACCATGTCTAAGAAACCCTTTTTATGCATGTCATAAGGCACTTTTATTGCTTGCATCGAAGTCAGATAATGTGGTGACCACTTGAGGTGGTTTGCCTCCGTTGCTTTTCTCGTTGACACTTGCATGATGCATGAGCCTACCTTTCTATGAGGGTTATGCGAGTGGGTGTAGTTAGGATGCTAAGTAGCTGCTACGCAAATGGGTTGGGTATATGCATGGTGATGGAAGCAAGATTGTTTTCAAAAACTTTTCGAAAACCCCATCGGGTGCCACTTATGCCCGCGGGAGATAATGAGTTGGGGTTACTACCAACGAGCAGTGTCGGTGTCAATACCGGTAGATCTCGGGTAGGGGGTCCCGAACTGTGCGTCTAAGGCGGATGGTAACAGGAGGCAGGGGACACGATGTTTTACCCAGGTTCGGGCCCTCTTGATGGAGGTAAAACCCTACGTCCTGCTTGATTTATTCTTGATTATATGGGTACTACAAGAGTTGATCTACCACGAGATCGGAGAGGCTAAACCCTAGAAGCTAGCCTATGGTATGATTGTATGTTGTCCTATGGACTAAAACCCTCCGGTTTATATAGACACCGGAGGGGGCTAGGGTTACACAAGGTCGGTTACAATGGTGGAGATATACATATCCGCATTGCCTAGCTTGCCTTCCACCCCAAGTAGAGTCCCATCCGGACACGAGACGAAGTCTTCAATATTCTATCTTCATAGTCCAACAGTCCGGCCAAAGGATATAGTCCGGCTGTCCGGAGACCCCCTAATCCAGGACTCCCACAGTAGCCCTGTACCAGGCTTCAATGACGATGAGTCCGGCGTGAGTGTAGTCTTCGGCATTGCAAGGCGGGTTCCTCCTCCGAATACACCACGGAAAATTTGAATACAAGGATAGTGTCCGACCCTGGAAAATAAGTTCCACATACCACAGAGAGAATAATATTTCCACAAATCTAATCTGCTGACATGTTTCGGCAACATGACATCATGCCATGGCCCGTCAATTATTCGAACCGCTTCCTTTAACTAGCCCCACACATAACTCGAGGTAGTTTCTTGACACATCTTGTCAAAGCAGAGATCGTGTCCCCCTTATTACGGGATTCTCATCAATACGGGTGTGGGTAACCCAACCGTGCCTAGGACTCCTAGATTTTAGGCAAGTCCCAAACAACCATGAGGAGGACGCTTGATATTCACCCTCTTTATAAAGGGACAAGGCTTTTACTTTTTTTCCTCCCGTGCTCAATCGAATCCTGCCCCCGCCTCGAGTTCTAGCACCCAAAGCCCAGGTCAGGTCCTTCAGACCTTCAATCATGTCCGGATCCAGCCTCCAGGCCGGTGGATGCCCTCCTCCGTCACGGAAGAGGATATCAAGAAGTTGAGGGAGGCAAGATACCTGACCGCCGAAGTTTCGCATCGGCTGCCTGCCCGAGGGCAGGTCGTCCCTAATCCCGAACCCAATGAAGACATCGTATTCATCTCCCACTTCCTCCGAGGACTAGGCCTCACTCTGGATCCCTTCGTTAGGGGTTTGATGTTCTATTACGGGCTTGATTTCCACGATCTAGCCCCGGATTCCTTTCTCCACATCTTGGCATTTATTGTCGTATGTGAGGCCTTCCTCCGCATTACCCCTCACTTCGGCCTGTGGCTCAAGACCTTTGATGTGAAGCCGAAGACGGTTGAGGGGCAGCATGCAGTGTGCGGAGGTGCATTAATAAGAAAGATCGCTGGAGCTCCGTGGCCAAAGGGTTCCTTTCCATAGGTGTCCGGATTATGGCAACGGGAGTGGTTCTACATCACCGCTCCCAGAAGTGCCAAGTGGTAGCTTCCCCCGCCTTTCGCTCGGGCCCTCCACCACAACTGATGTCATGGATCAGCAAGGGGCTGAGCTGGGGTCCAGCCAAGGATGTGCCCATACTGAAGAGCCGCATCTGGGATCTCTTCGAGGGATATTTTAGTTTGGTTATGGTAGTGCAAGTCATGCTGGTTCATCAAGTCCAGCCTTGCAAACATCGGCCCCTCCGCTTGTGGGAATTCAACCCAGAAGGACCGCGCGCTATTCAGAATTTCCTCTGCCTGATGCACGAGGAGATGTACAAGTCATTCTTCGGACCCCAAATAGAGTGTCCGGACACCTCCCAGGAAGTGGGCCTGAGCAGCAACCGCACCACGGCCCAAGTAAGTAATTCTCTAGCCGAACACACTGTCTTTCATTTACGATGACGTCATTCTGAAGAATCGCTTTTTGACTAGGACTGGATAACAAAGGCGAAGATGATCCGGTGTTCTGCCCCCCCTTCCCGAAGGCTTGGACAATCCGGTGATGGAAAAGATGCTTGAGACAGCACCTTACCTGGTTCCCTCAAAGGAAGATGAAGCGGGGAATAAAGAGGGCGAAAGTGGGCCCCCATCGCTACCTATTCCAACCGAGGGAACGAGCGCGTCCGTGAGGGAGGATAACCAAGGGGAGGAATCTGACATTCCCTCGCCCCGGGGGGAGGAAGAGGACTAACTCTGATGATCCGGAAACCAAGGTTTCCAAACAAGAGAAGAAAACTCCACCAGAGGGTCCCGCCTCGGAGGGTGCTCTTGCCGCACAAAGTCCGTGCGGGGATCAGCCCTCTAACAAGTTGTAAGTAATCAAGAAGTACTTAATAGTGAAGATATACTACCTTACTTCTGAGGAAGATAACCGAAGCATCTATCTTGCAGTTCGGATCTGAGCCCTTCTCAGCAGAGCTCGTCTTCGGGGGATCTTCTTCCGGAGATGATGGAGAGCGAAACGCCTCCCCCGGACTCCCTGGCTCAAGAAGCAGGCGACCTTGAAGTGTCGTCACGGAGAGTTTCTCTAGATCCGGCAAGGCCAGAAGGTAATCCCATGGTCACCCGAAGCCCTCAGTATCCATCTCCTGAAGAGAGCAATCAAAAGAGTCCGGCACCACCTGGTATGCGGTCGGACGTACTGAAGGGTCTGCTGGAGCGAGCGACTATTGCAGAAGAGCACCGTACCTTAATGTGTACGGCTATTGAAAGGATTTCGTTCGCCAAAAACGGGTTGCATGAAGCCTTTATGAGTCTACTGACGGGCTTTGAGGTACATGGAATGATATGCATTTGTTGTAGTACCGCACATTTTTAGGTGCGCCCTGTGTAGATAGTAGCCCCTGAGACTCTGGTTGTCATCGAGAACGGCGGTGAATAGAGCATCGTAGTCCCAGGTAATAACCAGACTGCTGTTATGTGCAGGTGTCTGGAGCTCTGGTGGCTAGCCGGACTGATGGGGTTGCTGAACTAAAACGGCGACTAGATGCGGTGGATGCCGACATCGAGCTTGTTAACAAGCGGCTTGACGAGGCACAGGGTAGGTGATATTTAAAGTGAATGTCACATAGTAAGAGCAGCGTGATGCCAGTATCTTTAATATGTTGTGACTGCAGATGGAGCTGCCACCATGGAGGCCCTACGGGCGGAGCTTGTCCGAGCCAAGGAGCAAGCAAGAAGTAGTAATGCGGCCGCTTTGAAGGCGGCCAAAGAGTTGAGAGCCGAGAAGGCCGCGCATAGCGAGAGCAAAGAGAAAATGGCCAAAATGGCTATGAAGTTAAAAGACACTGCCGACCGCTGCCAGTTTCTTGAAGAAGAAAACCGGGCAAAGGCTGCGGACCTCGAGAAGTCCACAATGGCGACCAAAGACACCCGCTCTGCAATGAGAGCAAAGAAGGAGGAACTGCGTGAAGCCGAGTACATTGTGGCTGGGAAGCCCTTTATGCTGCGGAGGAAGTTCGGCGATCCGCGGTATGCCCCTCTGGATCGGCTGTGGAGTTCGACCGACGCATATCTGGACTTGGCGATGAGCGTTGTCGATGCGGCCGAATACTTCCGAGATCAAATAGATCGTGAAGCGGACAAGCTGTTCTAGTCGCAATTCAACATTCCATTGACTGATCAGCTTGCCGAATAGGCCAAACTCAATAGATTGTCCGGACTCGCCATGAGGACTGTTGTGGGTCATCTATGGCCGGAAAGGCCGAAGCCGAATAGCTATTTTAGCTTGGTGCATCAGTTCCTTGGTGCGGTGCCACGCATCAATGCGATGAAGAGGTCGGCGTGCATAGAAGGCTCGCAGATGGCCCTTGCCCATGTCAAAACATACTGGGCGGAGATGGATGCCACCATGTCGCGGCGTAGGGTTCAGCCATAGGCCGAGTGGCTGCCGAGCACTATTTTGAAGAAGTTCTTGAGGGCGCTCGTTCGATAGAAGCCCAGTGCTCGAAGAATGTTATGTTTGAGCGACATGTATTCCCATTGTAAAAACAATGTTTTGTTGAATTTATCAAGGTTGTATTTATACTTTTGCCCAAAAGTATTGTGATGCCTCATGTGCGGCCGTTTATGTATACATGTATAACCTGAAAGATTGCAGTCGTCGGCTTCAGCCCCCACGCATATAATGCGGGGGTGTTCGCAGAAGACGCGTATTCACATTTAATCCAATGTCTTGGTCCTATTAAGGAAGTGATGGCGCAGCGAACTAGGCAACCGGACTATGATGCTTTAACACTTTCACTTAGCTAGAGGAGTTTGACAGTGGGGCTACTAGATTGCCCTGGTGGTTACGCACTCGTCCGGATTCGGGGTGCGTACATGCCTGGCCGGGAAACGGCCCTTCGTTAATGCGGAGGAATCCCGAAGATTCCAATAGGTCATCGAGTGGTTGACTAGTCTCACGCTATATCATGACAGTCAGTTTTCGGCTTTCTCTACTGAGATGCTCGTCCGGATGAACCAGGGCACAATCGCATTAGTTCTCCTGGTGCTGCCTTAGCCGATAGAGCGGAACGTAAGGCAGCAAAACACAGGAGCCGGGCAAACCCAACATTTGACCAAAGACATGATTCAGAGCTGATGCATATAAGGCCAAACTCGCGATGCCGAACACTCCCTGAGGTATTCAGTCTTTATGGTGTAAACCGGGTCTAAACAGTACCCTTTGTAATAAGTCCCTGGTGTCCAGGTATGTGCATTATTCTGGCATGGCCACATGCCAGGATGTCAGCATCCTTCTCGGTTGTATTAAGAATCCGAGGGATGTAAATCAACAAGAGACAGTAAAAAAGATTTACGCAGGGTCTTAATCTACAAAGAATCCTTGGAACGGGTCCCTGCTGCACGTCTGCGCCTGTGTCTCCGTTATGTCATATCCTGGACGGGTGTAGCACGATGGTCATCTGAAAAAGAGAGGAACTTAATTTTAAAGTTGTCGTGCGAAAGTTAAGTTATACTAAATAAACAATATATAGTTGAAAATGAGTAAAGGTGAGCCTTATTGCCACTTTTGCACGCGCGTTGAGCCCCTTGTATTGTAATAGGGGTATAGCCATCAAACCTATATTAATTACATATAGCTGAGCCGGACTCGTCTAGTTGTGTCCATGGTCTTAACGACCTGTCAAATGCTTGAGTTGGTGAGGCCGTTTAGTGTGCGGCAGCCAAGGCAGCCGCACCGTCTTCGGCGCGCAAGGAGCGCTCAATATTCCCATTTACTGTAATGATGCCGCGTGGACCGGGCATCTTGAGCTTAAGGGAAGCATAATGCGGTATTGCGTTAAAGCGAGCGAAAGCTTTGCGTCTGAGTAGTGCTTGATAGCCACTTTGGAACGGAGCGACATGGAGAGTTAAATTTTCGCTGTGGAAGTTGTCGGGGAAGCCGAATATAACCTCTAGTAGCAGGGAGCCCCTGCAGCGAGCCTCCGGGCCTGGCGTTACTCCTTTAAAGGTAGCATTGCTGCGGCAAATTTTTGTTGGGTCTATCCCCATTTTGCAGACTGTGTCCTGATATATCAGATTTAAACTACTGCCGTCGTCCATCAGGACTCGGGTGAAGTGGTATCCGTCAATTATTCGATCTAATACCAAGGCAGCCCATCCTGCATGTCGGATACTTGTCGAGTAATCCCGATGGTCGAAGGTGATCGGTTGGGACGACCAGTGGCGGAGCTCCACGGTGATAGGCCATGGGGCATGTTCGTCTAAAAGTTCCGCTTTGTTTCTCCCTTTTATCACGTGTAACACGCTGACTGTTTTGACTTCTGGTGGGAATTTCTTCCGTTCCCCTGTGCTTTGCTTGCGAGGCTCGTCCTCGTCTTCACTTGGTGTATCCTGCCCCTTGTGTTCGGCGTTGAGCTTGCTGGACTGTTTGAAGACCCAACATTCTCTGTGGGTATGATTTGCAAGTTTATCCGAGGTGCTATGGATCTGACATATTTGGTCCAGAATTTCGTTTAGGCTGGACAATTCGTCTCTGTTGCATTTGGAGGGTGGCTTCTGCTGCCCTGGCTGAGAGCTTCTAAATCCGGCGTTTACCGCCGTGCTCTTTGGGTTGTCTTCTTTATTAAGGCGCTTATTCTTGCTGCGTCGTGATTTCCCGTTTCCATCCCTGACTTCGGATGTACTTGGGTCGCTGGTGCTACATCGGGCTAACCAGTTGTCCTCGCCCGCGCAAAAACGGGTCATGAGCCTTGTTAATGCTGCCATTGTTCTCGGCTTTTTTTGGCCGAGGTGTCAGGCAAGCCATTCGTCTCGAATGCTATGCTCGAAGGCTGCTAAGGCTTCGGCGTCCACATAGTCAACTATTTGGTTCTTTTTAGTGAGGAACCTGTTCCAAAGTTTTCGGGCTGACTCATCGGGCTATTGATTTATATGACTTAAATCGTCTGCATCCGGTGGCCGCACATATGTCCCTTGAAAATTTGCCCGAAAGGCGTCTTCGAGCTCTTCCTGGGTTCTAATGGAGTTTTCGGGGAGGCTTTTAAGCCAGTGCCGAGCTGGCCCTTTGAGTTTGAGGGGTAAGTACTTGATGGCGTGGAGATCGTCTCCTCGAGCCATATGGATGTGGAGGATGTAGTCCTCAATCCAGACCCCAGGGTCTGTTGTTCCGTCGTACGCCTCTATGTTTACGGGTTTGAATCCCTCTAGAAATTCATGGTCCAGCACCTCATCGGTGAAACATAGAGGGTGTGCGACACCCCTGTATTTGGGCGTATCATGGTATTCGGATGTTTGTTGTGTTGCAGTGTATGTTGGAGTGCGCCTGCGTGGTCCATAGATGGATCTAGTTGCGTCGTCCTTTTGATGTGAGCCCTTACGCGGATCGCGTACTAGTTTATGTGTGGCGTCGTTTGCCTCTTTATGTTGGCTATGAGGTCGTCTATCCGACCGGATGGCCGTTTTATTTTTTAATTGTGGAGGATCTAAGGCCTCCTCATCAAATTCAGCTAGAACTTTCTCTTCGGATAGCTCTTGGTGTGGCGATTACTGTCGTACTTCACTTCAGTGTTGAGTACTTCACTCCATTTGATTTTGAGTGTGTCTTGTGCAGCCTTGAGCCTTTGCTTCTATTTTTTCAGACTCCTTGCCATGGCAACAAGCCTTTGGTGGGAATTATGTTGCTCCTGGCGCCTGTGCGGTGTGATGTCATCTGGGCATTATGTTTGGTTTGATTCCCCGTGTTGCCCTGGTCGGGCGATGGTGCACCCTGCTCTATCGCTGGGTCTATATGATTGTTATTTCTGCCGAGGCGGGATTTGGAGCGACGTTTACGCCGCCGCTTTGACTGCTTCTCGAGGGACCAACCCTTCACTGTGTCCTTCCGTTCCTCGTCTTTGTTTTCTTTGGGTGTGTCCACCATGTATACGTCTTGTGACGAAGTGGGCGTCCAGTGCCCTATGGGTAGTGGTTCCTCTTCACCTCCCGCATAGTCGTCCATACCGTCGATGTCTTCGGAGTCGAAGTCGAGCATGTCGGTTAAGTCGTCAACAGTGGCTACTAAGCGGGTGGTGGGTGGGTGGCGAATTTCTTCATCATCCGCATCCCGATCCTTCCGGACGTAGTTCGTCCAGGACTCTCCTGACAAGGAGAGAGACATTAAAGAGTTCAGTATGTCTCCCAAGGGCGAGTGCTGAAAAATATCTGCGGAGGTAAACTCCATGATCGGCGCCCAATCGGATTCGACAGGAACGGCGCAGGCGGTTCGGAGTCCGTGGCCGGTGAAGGATCCGGCAGTTTAGCAACACGACTCTCGTGAAGGGTAAGGTCGATATTCGGCTTGATCGCCGCTGAGGATACGGCCTCCATCATGGGGTCTATCCACCCGTCCATGGATGGCGCAACTGGCTCTAAATTGAGGCTCGGAGCGGCTGCCGGTGCGATCTCCTGAATACGAACTGATGGTAGAGCTAAATCGTACTCATCGTGACCGCGTGGCGCAGAAGGCAGGGGCTCGAATCCGTCGAAGATCAACTCTCCCGGATATCGGCCGTGTAATTTAAGCTTCCAAACCTGACCTGGTGGCCAGGGGCGTAACTTTCGATATGCTCCAGATGGACAACCGAGTTGGCCCGCAGTGCGAAGCCGCCGAACCCAAAGATCTATCCGGGGAGAAAAGTCTCACCCTGGACTGCATCGCTATCGATGATAGTAGGATCCATCAAGCCTAACGGCGATGACAGAGTGGAACTCTCAATGAAAGCACCAATGTCGGTGTCAAAACCAGTGGATCTCGAGTAGGGGGTCCCGAACTGTGCGTCTAAGGCAAATGGTAACAGGAGGAAGGGGACACGATGTTTTACCCAGGTTCGGGCCCTCTTGATGGAGGTAAAACCCTATGTCCTACTTGATTTATTCTTGATGATATGAGTATTACAAGATTTGATCTACCACGAGATCGGAGAGGCTAAACCCTAGAAGCTAGCCTATGGTATGATTGTATGTTGTCCTACAGACTAAAACCCTCCGGTTTATATAGACACCGGAGGGGGCTAGGGTTACACAAGGTCGGTTAGAAAGGAGCAGATATACATATCCACATTGCCTAGCTTGCCTTCCACGCCAAGTAGAGTCCCATCCGGACACGAGACGAAGTCTTCAATCTTGTATCTTCATAGTCCAACAGTCCGGCCAAAGGATATAGTCCGGCTGTACGGAGACCCCCTAATCCAGGACTCCCACAAGTGGACTCTATGTTAGTGTCGTCTAGGGAAAGATACTGATCGGGTGCTTACCCCGGGTACTTGAGGTTCCGCGGGTCATGGATGACACGGAAGTTCCTCGGATCTTGTGGGTAAAGTGTGCAACCTCTGCAGAGTGTAAAACTATTCGAATAGCTGTGTCCATGGTCAAGGACAGTTGGGTAACCGCTCTTGGGCTACATCCACATGTTTACAAACCAGTGTGTGTTTTTGGATAAGTGGGGAGAACTACTTGGGTCAAGTCAAAGGACTTGACATGATTGAGTTGGGTTGATGCCCACTCTATTTATGTTGATATATGTAACCTGTCCTCATGGTTAACTGAATTCTCCTGATGCATGTCTTACAAGTTGTGGAACATGTCATTGCACTCAAAACTAGCTTTCTGCAAAAATTTACCTATATCATGCATTGTTGTATCTTGATCCAAAACATGGGTTGCTTGCGAGTACATTCAAAGTACTCATTGGCTTGCCACTGGTTATTTTATTGGCCAGGCATGAAAGAACAGGATATGATGAAGAATACTTCGGTGACGAACATGCGAGCTAGGATGCTTCCCAGTCAGAATGCCTGTAGGGTTAAGGCAGATGGCATGCGTCCAAGTTATCGACGAAGATTTCCGCTGCGAAGTTATACTCAAGACTTGACCATAATGGTCATGATTTATGTAAGACGGTATGTATGGATGTAAGACTCTTATTATACAGCTGATGTGTGTTCAGTGAGCATTGATCTCCGGGATCACTGTACACGTGCATTCGGTGATCACGACTTATGAGTCGGGGTCCCCACATATCGGAATGCCGAGAGGGTGCGCGAGAGGCCTGGGCCATGGTGAAGACGCGATATACCAACCTGAATCCTAAACACATGGCTCGTGTCGGACCGGTAGGGTCCAATGGGGAAGAAATTCCCGTTAGTTTAGTATATGACCAAGTAGAGGTGGCCACCAAATATTCCCAACATGATTGTAAGTTAGACTGCCAGTTGGAAGGTGTAGAAGAGGAGGTTTTCGAGTCCAAGTGACTATGTACTTTCCTCATCTAGCTGAATTGTATATCATTTGTCATGGCAGACCTTTTCGCTTTGAACCTCCGGTCCCGAAGGTGCGGAGTGTTTTCGAATACCGTCGTAGCCGAATAGGCCAGGGTATGCCTGGAAAACTAGGCGTAGGGGTCATAGTTGCTTGAACAGACAAGTTGTATCCAGCTTGCTATGTTATATTACATTAGAATCGTAAGAAACATCTTCGAGAGAGAATAGTTACGTTAAGCGTTCCTTTCCCTGGGTATGCATGCATTTAATGCGCATGTCCAAATTGTAATGTGAGCACCACGGTTTGTATAACTTCTGGGGGTGCATAATGGAGTGAGCTTTTAAAAAACATCTTTAATTCGCGGATCGAATATTCCCATAAGAACGCTAGCTTTCGGCTTCACCCAGTCTAAGGTACACATCCGGATGACCCGGCGGTAACAATCGCAGAGGTGCTCCCTTTATGCCCTAGCCGAACTAACGGGAATGTAGGGCATAAGCATAGGAGCTAGGCAACCCAGCTTGGCCAAAACATAAGTCATATCGATGCATATAATGGCAAAGAAAAGGTACATATGGAAAAACTCATATGTGAGGAGCTTGATGCTCAAGGAATGACAAGAACTTTTGTCCAAGAAGCCCCCAGGTACAAGTGGCGTACATTTTTAAAGATGTATGTGCCAATGGTGTGCGGTCTAGGCGCACCAAATCTTTAAAGCAGAAAGAAGAAAGTAATCGGAGAAGAGAGAAAAAATAATGGAAACTATAGGGGAGGAGGAGACGAACAAGGGGTTTAGCACTAGGCGTAGAATCTCCGGAGTCTGGCCGCGTTCTAGGGGTTCGGCTCGAGGTGATTGTCTGATGCATCACGAAGACGGTATGCTCCTCCAGTGAGAACTTCGTCAATTATGAAGGGACCCTCCATTTGGGCTTGAGTTTGTCCTTTTTCTTCCCCGGGGGCCGTAGAACGAGTTCGCCAATGTTGTAAGTCTTGGCCCGTACTTCTCTGCTTTGATATCTTCGAGCCTGTTGTTGGTAAACTGGTGAACGGGCTTTCGCGAGATCGTGTTCCTCCTCCAGGGCATCTAGGTTGTCCTACCAATCGAGCTCGGCTTCTCTCTCTTCATACATACGCACTCTAGGTGAGTCGTGAATAATATCGCAGGGCAATACGGCCTCTGCACCATACACCATGAAGAAAGGTGTGTACCCGGTAGTACGGTTGGGCGTGGTCCGCAGCCCCCAGAGTACGGAGTCGAGATCCTCAACCCAGTGCTTGTCTGATTCTTTCAAAGACCGCACCAGTCTGGGCTTGATGCCGCTCATAATAATACCGTTGGCACATTCGACTTGACTGTTGGTTTGTGGGTGGTAGACGGAGGCGTAATCTAGTTTAATACCCAGATTAGTACACCAGGTTTTTACCTCGTCGGCTGTGAAACTGGATCTGTTGTCAGTGATGATGCTATGTGGGACACCATAACGGTGCACAACATCAGATTTGATGTCTATCACCGGGCCGGACTCAGCCGTTTTGACTAGTTTAGCCTCTATCCACTTAGTGAATTTTTCCACCATAACCAGCAGATATTTTTCTTATGCCTTCCTCCTTTAAGCGGTCCAAGCATGTCGAGTCCCCAGACCGCAAAAGGCCAAGTGATGGGGATTGTTTGTAGGGCAGTGGGGGGCATATGGCTTTGATTGGCAAAGAGTTGGCATCCGACGCAACATTGGACAAGGTCATGTGCATCTGCTCGGGCCGTCGGCCAATAAATCCTTGTACGAAAGGCCTTGGTAACAAGGGCCCGAGCTGCGGTGTGGTGACAGCCGAGTCCGGCATGAATTTCAGCCAGGAGTTGCCGCCCCTCTTCCTCGGATATACATCGTTGAAGGACTCCGGCGGCGCTTTTCTTGTAGAGCTCTCTGAGGGAGTCCTGGATTAGGGGGTGTTCGGGTAGCTGGACTATACCTTCAGCCGGACTCCAGGACTATGAAGATACAAGATTGAAGACTTCGTCCCATGTCCGGATGGGACTTTCCTTGCCGTGGAAGGCAAGCTTGGCGATGCAAATATTCAAGATCTCCTACCATTGTAACCGACTCTGTGTAACCCTAACTCTATCCGGTGTCTATATAAACCGGAGGGTTCTAGTCCGTAGGACAATTTCATCATACAACAATCATGCCATAGGCTAGCTTCTAGGGTTTAGCCTCCTTGATCTCGTGGTAGATCTACTCTTGTACTACCCAAATCATCAATATTAATCAAGCAGGAGTAGGGTTTTACCTCCATCGAGAGGGCCCAAACCCGGGTAAAAACATCGTGTCCCTTGTCTCCTGTTACCATCCGCCTAGACGCACAGTTCGGGACCCCCTACCCGAGATCCGCCAGTTTTGACACCGACATGGTGCTTTCATTGAGAGTTCCTCTGTGTCACCACTTTTGGGCTCGATGGCCCCTTTGATCATCAACGACGATGCGGTCGAGGGTGAGACTTTTCTCCCCGGACAGATCTTCATCTTCGGCGGCTTCGCACTGCGAGCCAATTCGCTTGGCCACCTGGAGCAGATCGAAAGCTACGCCCCTGGCCATCAGGTCTGGTTTGGAAGCTTAAACTACACGGCAGACACCCGCGGGGATTTGATCTTCGACGGATTCAAGCCACAGGTGAGCACGCCGCACTGTGTCGAGAGGCATGATCTAGCTCTGCCGCCGAACAGTGCCCTGGAGGCCGCACAAGCACCGGTTCCGACCCTTTATTCGGAACCTATTGCGCCAATCGAGGATGAGCGGTTGGACGTCACCTCGGGGGCTACGATCTCAAAGGCGATCGAGCCGAACGTCAGCCCCGCGTTCCGCATGGCCCGTGACTCCAAGGAGCCGGATTCCTCTCCGAACTCCCGCGCCCCTGCCGATCGAATCCAATTGGGCGCCGATAATGGAGTTCACCGCCGCGGACATCTTTCAGCACTCGCCTTTTGGCGACATCCTGAACTCTCTAAAGTCTCTCTCTTTATCAGGAGAGCCCTGGCCGGACTACGGTCAGCGAGGATGGGATATAGACGATGAAGAAATTGAAAGCCCACCCACCACCCACTTGGTAGCCACTGTCGACAATTTAAATGACGTGCTCAACTTCGACTCTGCAGACATCGATAGCATGGACGACGATGCAGGAGATACAGATGAGCCAACGCCCGTAGGGCATTGGACAGTCACCCCATCTCATGATGTGTACATGGTGGATATCCCTAAAGGAAACAACAACGAGGAAAAGGGGGATGGAACGGGGGACCGATCCCTCAAAAAGCAATCAAAGTGTCGGCGTAAACGCCGACCCAAGCCCTGCCTCGATAAAGACCCAGCCATAGAGCAGGATGAGTCGGTAGACGACGAGCAGGACTTAGAGCAACCGTCCGAACAGGGCAACACGGATAGAGAAACCGAACATCCCTCCCCCGACGAAAACGGCACTCCGGACGACCTTACGCCGGATAAACCCACGAAGCAGAAGAATCTCCACAAGAGGCTCGTTGCAATAGTACGCAGACTGAAAAAGCAGAAGCGGAAGCTAAAAACGGCGGAAGATGCACTGAGGATCCGATGGAGCAAAGTAATCAATACCGCAGAAAAATACGGCGACAGTCGCCTCACTAAAAGCTATCCGAGGAGAAAGCTGCTGCCCGAATTCGACGAAGAGGCCCTAGAGCCCTTGCATTCAAAAAATAAGAAAGCCACATGGGCGGATAGACGACCCCATGGCCAGCATAAAGCGGCAAGCGGCGCCGCACTTAAATCGGCATGCGACCCACTTAAGGATTCGCATCAGGGCCCAGTCAGGTCCATTTACGGGCCAATAAAGCAAGCTCTCGTAAGCAATGCAATAAAGCCATCACCAAAATCCGGCACACCCAAATACAGGGGCGCCGCACACCCCCTATGTTTCACCGATGAGGTCCTGGACTATGAATTTCCAGAGGGATTCGAACCCATAAACATAGAGGCATATGATGGAACAACAGACCCTGGAGTATTATATCCTCCACATACATATGGCTAGAGGAGATGACCTCCACACCATAAAATACTTACCCCTTAAGCTTAAAGGGCCAGCCCGGCATTGGCTTAAAAGCCTTCCTGAAAACACAATCGGAAGTTGGGAAGAACTCGAGGACGCTTTCCGAGCAAATTTTCAAGGGACCTATGTCCGCCCTCCGGATGCAGACGATCTTAGTCACATAACTCAACAGCCCGGAGAATCAGCTCGACAATTATGGAATAGATTCCTCACTAAAAAGAATCAGATAGTCGATTGTCCGGACGCCGAAGCCTTAGCAGCTTTCAGGCATAACATCTGAGACGAATGGTTGGCCAGACACCTCGGCCAAGAAAAGCCAAGAACAATGGCCGCACTAACAAGCCTCATGACCCGCTTTTGTGCAGGAGAGGACAGCTGGTTGGCAAGATGCAGCCCCAGTGACCCAAGTACATCCGAAACTAGGGATGGAAATGGAAAACCGCGACGCAACAAGGACCGTCGCCGGACTAAGGAAAAAAGTCCGAAGAGCACGGCAGTCAACGCCGGATTCAAAAGTTCACGACAGAATCAGACAAAGCCACCCCTCTAGGATAACAGGGATGATCCATCCAACTTAAACAAAATCCTGGATAGGATATGTCAAATACACATTACTCCCGGTAAGCCTGCTAACCATACCCACAGAGATTGTTGGGTTTTCAAACAATCTGGCAGACTCAACGCCGAACACAAGGGGCTCGACACACCAAGCGAAGACGAGGACGAACCCCAAAAGCAGAGCACCAGGAAATAAAAGAACTTCCCACGAGAAGTAAAAACAGTAAACTTACTTCACATAACAAAACGTGTGGCGCCCATAAAGGCACGCACCACATGACCTATCCCAAAGGGGTCCCGCCATTGGTTGTCAGAACCAATCATCTTCGATCAGCTGGATTATTCTAGAAGTATCAGGAACGCAGGCTGGACTGCCTTGGTACTCGATCCAATAATTTTCGGACTCCAGTGTTCAAATGTCCTTACGGATGGCGGCAGTGGACTAAACCTGATATATCAGGACACAATCCGCCACATGGGAATAGACCCAGCAAGAATCCGCCGCAGCAAAACCGCCTTTCAAGGGGTCACGCCTGGTCCGGACACCCATTGCATGGGTTTTCTCCGGCTCGAAGTTATATTCGGCTCTATCGATAACTTCCGCCGCGAAAAGCTGACCTTCCACATCATCCCATTCTCCAGTCGCTATCAAGCACTACTGGGACGCGAAGCTTTCGCCTGCTTTAACGCAATACCGCATTATGCATCTCTAACGCTTAAGATGCCCGGTCCACGAGGCATCATCTCTTTGAAGAGGAAGCATTGATGTGCCCCTCCCCCAAGCGGAGGACTGTGCAGCTGCTTTGACAGCCCCACAGTAAAATGGCTTCACCGGCCAAAAATTTCGGAATAGGTCATTAAAGACCACGAACGCGGATAGACGAGTTCGGTACAAAATCATCATTGATGCAGGCTTAGTGGCCATATACCCCCGCACTAGGGGCTCCGTACATATACAATAAGAGACAAATAAAGCTCAGTTCTATATATTTTACTTTATACTTTGCTTATTTTAAACTTTTGTTCGGCACGACCCATTTTCAACTCAGTTCCTCTCTTTCGCAGATGAACGTCGTGCGGCACCCGTCCAGGATACGGCACAATAGAGACACAGGCGCAGACGTGCAGTAGGGACCCGTTCTAAGGATTCTTTTTAGATTAAGACCCTGCGTAAACCTTTTTTACTTTCTCTTGTTGCTACATATCCCCTGGTTTTCTCTGATATAACCAAGGAGGAGGCTGGCGTCTTGGCATGTGGCCACGTCAGAATTTTTGCGCGTACCTGTACACTAGGGGCTTTTTTTTAATAAAGAGTGTTGTTTTGCTCGCACTCATAAAGACCGAACACCTTAGGGAGTGTTCAGCGTCGCGGGTTTTGGCACTATATGCATCAGCTCCGAATCATGTCTTTGGTCAAATGTTGGGTTGCCCGGCTCCTGAGTTCGGCTACCTTACGTTCCGCTCTATCAGCTAAGGTAGCACCAGGAGAACTACTGCGATTGTGCCCCAGTTAGGCCGGGCGAGCGCCTCAGTAGAGAAAGCCGAAAACTGACTGTCATGATGTGGTGTGAGACTGGTCAGCCACCCGATGACCTATCGGAATCTATAGGATTCCTCCGTTTTAACGAAGGGCCGTTTCCAGGCCAGGCACATACGCGCCCCGAACTCGGGCGAGCGCAGTCGCCACCAAGGGGCTACCTAAATAGTCCCACTGTCAAGCTCCTATGGCTAAGTGAAAGTGTTAAAGCATTATAGTCCGGTTGCCTGGCCCGCTGCGCTATCACCTCCTTTGTAGGACCAAGACGTTGGGTTAAGTGTGAAAATGCGTCTTCTGCGAGCACCCTCGCACTATGTGCGTGGGGGCTGAAGCCAACGACTGCCATCTTTCAGATTATATATATATGTATCTTAAAACGGCCGCACAGGAGGTGTTCCCAATACTTGAAGGCACAAGTATAAAAGGCCACTACAATTTATCAAAATATTGCTTGATAATTACATATGCTATCATAACATAGCATCCTTAGAGCATTGTGTCTCTATTACACGAGGGCCTTCAAGGACTTCCTGAAAATACTGCTCGGAGGGTACTCGGCTTTTGTCCGAATCTCGGGACGCAACAACGGTGGTCTCCATCTCTGCCCAGTATGTCTTGACACGGGCAAGAGCCATCCGTGCGCCCTTTATGCATGTTGACCTCTTCATCGCATTGATACGCGGCACTGCGTCAAGGAATTGTTGCACCAAGCTGAAATAACTCTTTTGCTCCGATCTCCCAGGCCACAGATGACCCATGACGTACTTCATGGCGAGTCCGGACAATCTATTCAGTTCGGCCCATTGAGCCAGGCGATCGTCCACTGCCAGTGGACGCTCTGGATTGTGGAATTGTGACTAGAAAAGCTTTAACACTTCGCGATCTTTTAGATCTCGAAAGTGTTCGGTCGCATCAGCAGCACTTGCTACCAAATCCAGATAGGTGTCCTCCACACTCCACATCCGGTCCAACGGAGCAAACTTTGGATCGCAAAACTTCCTCCGCAGCATAAAGGGCTTTCCAGCCGCAATCTGTTCGGCCTGACGCAGCTCCTCCTTCGCATCTCTCATCGCAGAGCGAGCGTCCTTGGCATCGGCAATGGCCTTCTCTAAGTCCGTCTGTCTCGCCCGGCATCGGCAATGGCAACGGTCTGCAGCGCTCTTTAACTTCTCAGCCATCTCTTCTTTGCTTCGGCAGTTAGCAGCCTATTCGGCTCTCAGATCTTCGAGGGCCTTCTCGGCAGCCGCATCGCTTTTTCTGGCTTGCTCCTTAGCTCGGGCAAGTTCGGCCCTAAGATTCTCCACGGCGGCCGTACCATCTGCGTCAAGCACACACATTGTAAGACACTGGCATGAAGCTCCTCTTACCTAATGCCGTCCGAAGAATTACATACCTTGAGCCTCATCAAGCCACTTGTTGACAAGCGTGATGTCGGCATCTGCCACGTCCAGTTGCCGCTTTAGTTCGGCCAAATCATCAGTTCGGCTTGATTCCGGACACCTCGCCACCTACATTCAAAGGCGACATCTTAGACCAGGGATTATGATCCTCTGCGTGCCGTCATTTCTTGACAACGCACAGAGTCTCAGGGGCTACTATCTACACAGGGCGCATCTTGTTTTATGCGCAACTGACGAAGAAGTACATTATCAAACGTACCTCAAAACTCGTCAGCAAACTTCTGACGGCCTCAGGCAATCCGCTTTCCGCGGACGAAATCCTTCCAATCACCGTACCCATCAATGCACGGTGCTCCTCTGAGATAGAAGCTCGCCCCAGCAGAATCATCAGCTCCTCCGACCGCGCACCGGACGGTGCCGAACTTGTCCTATGGCCGCTTTTGAAGGCCGGACATGGAGAACCTTGGGGCCACATAGCTATCATCCGCCCCTGCCGGATTCAGAGAAACCCTCCGCGACGACACCTCAGGGTCACCCGCCTCGCTAGGCGGTACGACAGGGGGAGGTGTCCCGCTCTCCATCATCTCCGGAAGAAGATCCCCCGAAGACAAGCTCTGCTGAGAAGGGCTGAGGTCCAAGCTACAAGGTAAAATTTCGGTTAATCTTCTCAGATATAAATCAAGGATTTCTCTCATCCCTCAAAAGGAAAACCTCTCTCTACTTACAGCTTGCTGGAGGGCTGATCCCTTTGAGGGCGTAGTTCGGCCGAGGAACTCCCCGGTGTCGGACCCTCTGACGAGGATTTTCTCCCCCGCTTCGAGGCCATGGTCTCTGGGTCGTCAGAGGCGGCCCTCTTCTTCCCCTTAGGAGAGGAATTGTCGGTTCCTCCCTTCGGAGCAGCCTCCTTCGAGGAGGCCATAGTTTCCTTGTCCTCCCCCTCACTTCCCTCCAAAGGCACGATCTTCAACATCCTGACTAGCACGGGATCCGGCCTGGTCTCAGGAAGGGGAGCCAAACACCTGATCAGCTTTGCCTTCGCTATCCACTCCTGTTTAAAAGGATAGCTCTTTTAGGGGCGAATTTATGGCGATTTTACGGATAGCGAGTCCGGGCACAAGGTTACTTACTTGAGTACCCGGGCGATTGCAGCTTAAACCTGCGTCCTCGGTCAAATCCGGACACATTGCTTGTGATACGAAGAAAATTTTATACATCTCCACGGGCGTTGCGCCCATAAAATGCTGGAGAGCTCGTGGTCCCTCCGGATTGAACTCCCATAGAAGAAGGGAGCGACGTTTGCCGGGCAGTGTTCGGCGAATCAGCATGACCTGCGTCACCTTGACCAGGTTGAGGTCTCTTTCTAAGAGATCCCTGATGCGGCCCTGCAACAAGGGCACGTCTTTGGATAACCCCCAATCTAATCCTTTGTTGACCCATGACGCTAGCCGTGATGGGGGACCCGAGCGAAAGGCAGGAGGCGCCACCCACTTGGCGCTCCTGGGAGCGGTGATATAGAACCACTCTCGTTGCCACAAGCCGAGCTCCTCTTGAAAGGAGCCCTCGGGCCATGGAGCATCAGCATTCTTACTTATGACAGCGCCTCCGCACTCTGCGTGCCGTCCCTCGATCATCTTCGGCTCCACTCCAAAAGTCTTGAGCCATAATCCGAAGTGAGGAGTAACACGGAGGAACGCTTCGCACACAACGATGAATGAGGAAATGTGGAGGATGGACTCCGGAGCTAAGTCATGAAATTCCAGCATGTAATAAAACAGCAGCCCCCTCACGAAGGGATCCATCGGGAAGCCTAACCCCCAAAGGAAGTGAGACATGAACACTACTCTCACCGGGCTGGGGAATAGCCTGCCTTTGAGCAGGCAACCTATGCGAAATTTCGGCGGTCAAGAACTTAGCCTCTCTCAACTTTAGCACGTCCTCCTCCGTGATGGAGGAGGGCATCCATCGTCCTCGAAGGTCGGAACCGGACATTGTCGAAGGTCCGGAGCGCCTGGAATCTGGAGCCTTGGGTGTTGGAACTCGAGGCGACGGGCGAACTTGTTTTGAGATTGGGGAAAAGGAGTAAGGCCCTGGTCTCTTTATAAGAGGTTGAATACCAGGAGCCCTCTCCGTAACCGTTTGGGACTCGCCTTTAATCGAGGAAATGTGCTAGCAGGAACGATTGGGTTACCCACGTCCGTATTGATGAGAATCCCATAAAAGGGGGGACACGATCTCTGCTTTGACAAGACGTGCCAAGGAAACCACCTCGCAAAACGTGCTGAGGTGGAAAAGTAAAAACAATTCGAGTAAAGGACTTGGCCGTAGTGTGATGTCACGCTGTGGAATACGTCAGCAGATTAGATTTGTGTTAATATTATTCTCTCTATGGCAATATGTGGAAACTTATTTTGCAGAGCTGGACACTATCCTTGGTGTTTAAAATCTTCTTGAAGAACTTGGAGGAGGAACCCGCCTTGCAATGCCGAAGACAATCTGCGCGCCGGACTCGTCGTCATTGAAGCCTGGTTCAGGGGCTACTGAGGGAGTCCTGGATTAGGGGGTGTTCAGGTAGCCGGACTATACCTTCAGCCGGACTCCAGGACTATGAAGATACAAGATTGAAGACTTCGTCCCGTGTCCGGATGGGACTTTCCTTGGCGTGGAAGGTAAGCTTGGCGATGCGGATATTCAAGATCTCCTACCATTGTAACCGACTCTGTGTAACCCTAACCCTATCCAGTGTCTATATAAACCGGAGGGTTCTAGTCTGTAGGACAACTTCATCATACAACAATCATGCCATAGGCTAGCTTCTAGGGTTTAGCCTCCTTGATCTCGTGGTAGATCTACTCTTGTACTACCCATATCATCAATATTAATCAAGCAGGAGTAGGGTTTTACCTCCATCGAGAGGGCCCGAACCTGGGTAAAAACATGGTGTCCCTTGTCTCCTGTTACCATCCGCCTAGACGCAGAGTTCGGGACCCCCTACCCGAGATCCGCCGGTTTTGACACCGACACTCTCCATCATGAACCTTGTAGGCCTTTGAGCGCCGAACAATGCAGCGGGCCTCATTCTGGTCCTTAGGAAGCTCCTTCCTATTAAGGCATGCCAGGAAGGGTTCGGTCCATGGGGCAATGACTGCCATGATGAGATGCGTCGACGGTGTTATGTTGGTGTTTTCGGGATCTGGCGTTATGTTTCGGTCCGGACTAGTATTGCCGTTTTCCCGCTGCCACACCACGGATGGCTTAAAGAGCCTTTCCAGGAAGATATTAGGTGGGACGGGGTCACGCTTAGCGCCAATACGAGCAAGAACATCCACCGCTTTATTACTTTCTCGAGCCACATGATGGAACTCGAGCCCCTCGAACCGGGCCGACATTTTTATGACTGTGTTACGATACGCTGCCATCTTCGGATCTTTAGCGTCGAAATCTCCATTTATTTGAGATATTGCAAGGTTTGAGTCCCCGCGCACTTCTAGGCGTTGTATGCCCATGGAGACAGCCATCCGGAGACCATGCAATAAGCCCTCGTATTCGGCCGCATTATTGGAGTCTGTGTATAGTATTTGGAGAACATACTGGATGATTTCTCCGGTAGGGGAGGTTAAAACGACACCCGCTCCTAACCCTGCCAGCATTTTGCAGCCGTCGAAGTGCAGGACCCAATTGGAGTATGTGTCGTACTCTTTAGGGAGTTCAGCCTCTGTCCATTCGGCGATGAAGTCGGCCAATACTTGGGATTTCATAGCTCGACGTGGTTTATATGTAATGTCAAATGGCAGGAGCTCAATGGCCCATTTGGCAATCCGACCTGCAGCATCGCGGTTGTTTATAATGTCGTTGAGTGGTACTTTGGAGGCCATCATGATTGAACACTCCTGGAAGTAGTGACGGAGCTATCGGGATGCCATGAAGACCGCGTATGCTATTTTTTGATAATGAGGGTACCGGGATTTGCATGGTGTAAGGACAGTAGATATGTAGTATAATGGCTTCTGAAGCGGGAATTTATGTCGGTCATGTTCTCGTTCAATGACGAGTATGATGCTCACCACCTGATGTGTTGCCGATATGTATAATAACATCGGTTCGCCAGCGTTTGGTGCGGCCAGGATTGAATTGCTCGCAAGAAGAGTTTTTATTTCTTCTAGTCCGGCTGTTGCCGCGTCCGTCCACTCGAAGTGGTCGGTTCGTCGTAGAAGGCGATAGAGTGGCAGTGCCTTTTCTCCTAATCTGTAGATAAAGTGGCTTAGAGCTGCCACGCAACCTACAAGTTTCTGAACTTGTTTAAGGTCTATTGGCTTAGCCAATTTTGACAAAGCTCGGATTTTGGCTGGGTTTTCTTTGATTCCCCTATTGTAGACGATGAAGCCCAGCAGTTTTCCAGCAGGGACGCCGAAGACACACTTTTCTGGGTTGAGCTTGATGTCATACGCCCTGAGGTTGTCGAATGTAAGACGTAAGTTGTCTATTAGTGTTTCCACGTGCCTGGTTTAGATGACGATGTCATCAACGTAAGCTTCTACTATTTTGCCAATCTGTTTCTCTAGGCATGTTTGAATCATGCATTGATATGTGGCGCCGGTGTTCTTGAGCCCAAAGGGCATGGTATTGAAGAAGAATGGCCCGTATGGGGTAATAAATGTTGTTGCGGCTTGATCAGATTCCTTCATTTTGATTTGATGGTATCTGGAGTATGCATTGAGGAAACACAGTGAGTCGTGTCCTATGGTTGCGTCAATGATTTGATCAATGCGGGGAAGGGGAAATGGGTCCTTAGGTCAAGCCTTGTTGAGATCCTTGAAATCGACACATAGGCGCAAGGATTTATCTTTCTTTGGTACCATTACCAGGATTGCCAGCCAGTCCGGATGCTTGATTTCCCTGATGAATCCGGCCTCGATGAGCTTGGTGTAACACCCTCGATGCGACTATATCTCCCATGTGTCAAGGCACAACTTAGAGGCATAATCGCATTGAAGGCATATGTCGCAAGTGAGGTAATCTTCACACAACCAATGTAATATAATAAGGGAAAAAGATACATAGTTGGCTTACAATCGCCACTTCACCCAATTACATGAATAAAGCATTACATCAATCAGATACAATCAAGGCCCGACTACGGAGCCAAAATAAAAGAAGAACCCCAAATGCGACAAAAGGTCCCCGATCGACCCCAACTTGGCTCCACTACTGATCAACTACAACGAAACAACACAAAGGACAAGATCTTCATCGAGCTCCTCCTTGAACTTGGTTGCGTCATCTGCACGGACTCATCGGCACCTGCAAGCTGGTTTTGGAAATATCTGTGAGCCACGGGGACTCAGCAATCTCACACCCTCGTGATCAAGACTATTTAAGCTTATGGGTAAGGTAAAAGGTATGAGGTGGAGCTGCAGCAAGCAACTAGCATATATGGTGGCTAACCTATTCGCAAAAGAGAGCAAGAAGAGAAGGCAAAGCACGGTCGATAAAAGTATGATCAAGAAGTGATCCTAGAACAACCTACGTCAAGCATAACTCCAACACCGTGTTCACTTCCCGGACTCCACTGGAAAGAGACCATCATGGTTACACACGCGGTTGACTCATTTTAATTAAGTTAAGGTTCAAGTTATCTACAACCGGACGTTAACAAATTCCCATCTGCCCATAACCGCGGGCACGGCTTTCGAAAGTTCAAATCCCTGCAGGGGTGTCCCAACTTAGCCCATCACAAGCTCTCACGGTCAACGAAGTAATAGACCTCCTCCCGAGACATTCCGATCAGACTCGGTATCCCGGTACTCCAAGACATCCTCGACAATGGTAAAACAAGTCCAGCAAGACCACCCGATGCGCCGACATCCCGATAGGAGCTGCACATATCTCATTCTCAGGGCAACACCGGATGAGACATCCTACGAGTAAAACCAGCCCTCAAGTTTCCCCGAGGTGGCCCCGCAGTCTACTCAGTTCGGACCAACACTTAGACAAGCACTGGCCCGGGGGGGTTTAAAAATAAAGATGACCCTTGGGCTGGCCTAACCCAAGGGAAAAAGAGGCTAGGTGGCGAATGGTAAGACCAAGGTTGGGCCTTGCTGGAGGAGTTTTATTCAAAGCGAACTGTCAAGGGTTCCCATTATAGCCCAACCGCGTAAGGGACACAAAATCCGGGAACACAACACCGATATGACGGAAACTAGGGCGGCAACAGTGGAACAAAACACCAGGCATAAGGCCGAGCATTCCACCCTTTACCAAGTATATAGATGCATTAAATAAATAAGATATATTGTGATATCCCAACAATTAAACATGTTCCAACAAGGAACAACATCTCCATGTTCCAACAAGGAACAAACTTCAATCTTCACCTGCAACTAACAACGCTATAAGAGGGGGTGAGCAAAGCGGTAACATAGCCAATCAACGGTTTGGTAGGACAAGGTGGGTTAGAGGCTTGGTTCAACAATATAGGAGGCATGATAAGCAAGTGGTAGGTATCGCTGCATAGGCATAGCAAAAGGCGAGCAACTAAGCAAGCAAAGATAGAAGTGATTTCGAGGGTATGATCATATTGCCTGAAATCCCGCAAGGAAGAAGAACGAGTCCATGAAGAAGACAAACGGACATAGACGAACGGGTCCTCACAAGTGCGACATTACCGGAACCAACCCGAAGAAGCAAACACCGGAAAAGAAGCACACAACATAGTAAACAACCAACACATGAACATGATATGATATGCGGGATGCGGTATGCGATGCATATGCATGATTTGACAAGAGATGAAAGAACCTGGCCTCAACTTGGAAATCCAAGTGTGCCACTGGAAAGGTGAGATGAAATCGCTTGAAAACGATATAAAGAACGCCGGAATCGGAGTTACGGTTTGGAAATGGCAAGCGATTCAAATATGACTCCGCTCTGCGATTTACAGCAAGTAGCCATCTAAATGCAATGAGATGAGCATGCTACATCACCCAAACAAGACAACACAATACATGGCAGGGAAGAATTCATGATGCTTAACAAAAGTCTAGCACTGAGCTACGGCCAATTCATCCATTAACAGGTTCAAACAAGCATGGCAAAAATGCATATGACAAACAGATCTCAGACTTAGTGAAATTAACACTTGTCTGGAATTTCAGATCAGGTAGCCCTCTTCGGAGCAACAAAACTATATGCTACAGGACCTGAACATGGCAAAGTAAAGCATGGCATGGAGCTACTCAAAGAGCTTAACGAAAGTCCCTTAGTGACCTTGAGCCAAAAGGGATCAGAAAATACAATTGCAAGCATGTGAACATAGCAAAAACATAATCAGTTTTCAGACTTAGTGAAAACTGGCACATGCTGAAATATAACTCAAGTAGGCATGTTTACGATCTCGTTGCACTCACTACGGTGCAAGTCATAACAATATCAGCATACATCCCTTAAGAACACACAAAATGCAAGCTAGACATGGCAAGAACAATAGCATAGCATGCATGGATCAACTACAACATCATCGGCAAAATTGCAAACAAGTTGAGAATCTTCCCAGATTCACAAAGTAGCAAAAATAGAGCTCGATTGACTCAAGCTAGGCTGCTCCATAATTTCAAACAAAGACATGGATGGATAGAGCACGACAATATTAACAAAACATCCTTACTGATCATCCTCAAAAGAGGCACGGATCACTAGGAAACAACATGAACATATGGCATCATGAGATAAACAGCTCAAGGACTTGGTGGAATTGCTAAGTCCCTGAAAACAGAATTAGCAAGTGCACCACTTTGCAAGCTTGCAATAGACACCACACACATCACAAAAATACATGGGTTGCACCTCTGGAAAGATGACAAAACTCTTAACAAAACATATGTAGAGCATCAGGGCATATCATGCACACAATAATCATGGCAAAAATGACAAAAAGCTAAACGGAGTAGCAGATCTGACAATTATCTCAAGTAGCCCTCTTCTAACAGCATTTCGGGCATCAAGATGAACTTAAATGAAAATGATGCAATGGAATGAAATGATGTACTCTCTGAGATGAACATTTTGCTATGCTATATGCATGAATCGGAGCTACGGATGCAAAGTTACGAGGCCAGGAACAAGAGCACTTGGATCTGGAATTTCGGGGACGAAGAGGACCCGGGACGAGGAGATCCGGGCGACGCGGGGCTGTTTGGATCGGTGAGGTGGTGGATCTGATCCCGGTCTGCGGAGGATAGGGCCGGCTAGGGTTCCAGTGACGCATGGATTTCGAGGATCGCCGGAGTCTTCGTCGGAGTAGCCGCGGTGGTGGCCGGACTAGAAGAAGAAGGCCGGGGCGAGGTGAGGCCGGGGCCGGCGGGGCGATGGCGGCGCCGGGAGGCGGCGGTGAAGCGGCGAGGGCGGTGGCTTGCAGCGCCGGACGACGGCGGCC
>NC_041390.1:437088780-437174600 GCF_002162155.2 Triticum dicoccoides | reverse complement strand
GACGCGCGGGCCGCGTGGGCCGGCTACGGGCCCCGTGGGCCGGCGGCGGGGTGCGGAGGAGAGAGAGGGAGGATGGCGCTGAGGTGGCGAGCCGCGGTTGGCCCGGGGCGGATGGCGCGGCTGATGTGGCGGGCTCTGATAGGCCTGAGTGAGGTGGCCGGCTGGGTGGACGCGTCCGCCGGCGGGTGGACATGTCCGGCGGCGCGGAGGGAGTTGGGTCTAGGGTTGGAGTGCGCGAAAAATTCGGGGAGAGCCACATATATATAGGTAGAGGGAGCTAGGAGAGTCCAAATGATGTGCGGTTTTCGGCCATGTGATCGTGATCGAACGCTCTAGGTGATGGAGCAAGTTTAGGTGGGTTTTGGGCCAAATTGGAGGGGTGTTGGGCTGAAACACACACGAGGCCTTTTCGGTCCCTCGGTTAACCGTTGGAGTATCAAACGAAGTCCAAATGGTACAAAACTTGACAGGCGGTCTACCGGTAGTAAACCAAGGCCGCTTGGCAAATCTCGGTCCAATCCGGAAATGTTTAGTCCCCACAAAAGAAAGATAGAAATGACCACCGGAGGAGAACTGAACGCCGGATTGCAAAACGGACAACGGGAAAAAAGCTCGGATGCATGAGACGAACACGTATGCAAATGAAATGCACATGATGACATGATATGCAATGCATGACATGCAAGAAATGACAACGCAACAACATCGAATAACTGGACGACACCTGGCACATCGGTCTCAGGGCGTTACACTTGGCCAGCTCCTCTCCCATGGCTTTTCACTTAGGTTTGAAAAAGCGCCAAAGTGTTTGCTTGACTGGTTTAAATACCTTTAAAATGTTGAGGCTATGTTCGGCCAACTTGCGTGGGATCCCTAGCATATCCGAAGGGTGCCAGGAAAATATGTCCTAGTTTTCACGCAGCAATTCTCATAGTGCGGCGTCGACTGTTGGGTTCAATTGAGCTCCGATGGATGTTGTCTTCTTGGGGTCCATTGGGTGGACTTGGAATTTGATTATTTCTTCTGCCGGTTTGAACGAGGTGGATTTGGGGCGTTTGTCGAGGATCACATCGTCCCTGTCCACTGTGGAGCGTAGTGCGGTTAATGCTTCAGCCGCGAGGACTTCGGATAGCGCCTCCAGGGCTAGGGATGCGGTTTTGTTTTCAGCGCAGAGTTCTATGTCCGGATCACTGATGAGAGTGATTATACTGTTTGGTCCGGGCATTTTGAGCTTCATATATCTGTAGTGAGGTATAGCTTGAAAGCGTGTAAAAGCATCCCGCCCCAACAGGGCGTGATATCCGCTGCTGAAAGGGGCCACTTGGAAGGTTACTTCTTCGGACTGATAGTTCTCCGCCGATCCGAATACCACGTCAAGCATGATTTTGCCCGCGCACCGCGCCTCCCGACTAGGAACAATTCCCCGGAAGGTTGTGTTACTTTGTTTGATGCGGCTCCTGTCTATTTCCATTTTATGGAGTGTGTCCTCATAAATGAGATCTAGTCCGCTACCGCCGTCCATGAGGACCTTGGTGAGTTGAAACCCATCCACGATGGGGCTGAGGACTAACGCGGCGGGTGCTCGTACTATTCTGTACTTTGGTTCGTCACCGGCGTTGAATGTTATAGCCGTGTCGTTCCATGGGTTTGTTATAGTGACTTGGCAGACTTCGTTGAGCTCGCGAAGTGCCCTTTTGCGCTTGTTATTTGAAGCGAATGTCTCGAAGACTGTCAATACTCTTGGGTCATTGTCTTCTGGGGGTGTTGTTCTGGGGCATCCTTGATAAGGATGTCCTCGCCGCTCTTGGCTACCTGTCGTACTATCCAACATGCTCTAAGGCTATGGGTTGCCACGGTATCTGTTGTTGTAGGTATTTTGCATGGGCCATCAAGCCACCCTTCCAGAACGGTGCCGTGCCGTATAGTGGCTTTGTGTTTTTTGACTGTTGGACTGGGTGTGCCCCGAGGGTACGCCCTTTTCGCCTGTAGGGGAAGTTGGGTTGATGCTGGTGGTTCCCAGCAAGCTACCCGAGTTTCCCAGGCGCTTTCCATTACGCAGTTTTTTTGTATGATGGTTGCTAAGTCAGCAAATTTTAGTATGCGGCATCGATTTATGGTGTTGAGGATTCCTTCATCCTCACAATTTTTGCAGAATGCTGATATTGCGTCCTCGTCACGGCAATCTTTTACCTTGTCCTTAACAAGGAGGAATCTGGCCCAAAAGTGGCGGACCTTCTCCTGATATTGCTATTTTATGCTCATGAGAACCTCTATGTCCGGGTTGGTGGGTGGAATTAAATCCGAACCCCGACCTAACCGGTTGTCCGGAGTCCGACGACCTTCCGGACTAGATAGTCCGGGTTCCGGAATATCTTCTGATTGTTTGGAACCGCTGTCCGATGCTATGTTCGGGAGGGCTGGTTGCGTCCTTTCGCGGGTGAGTATAAGGCTCTTCATGAACGGTGACGCGAACATAGTCCGTCTTCAATATAGAAGAAGACTTGCCGTCCTGCTCCAGGACTACCGCGATCTGGTGGGTGACCGGTGGAGTTTCGGTTTCTCCCTGATCGGTTCTAGGCCCGATCTGATCATAATCTGTGACGATTCCCAAGGCAGTGATGCGATCTAGGAGCTCGTTTAAGGATGAAAACTCAACTGGATACATCTTCTTGGAGTGCTCGGAGTTGATGTGAACAGGATTTTCGATGGCCCGAGAGGTCATCGTTGGCTCCGCAGCCGAAGGGCCGATCATGGTAAAGTCGCCCAGCCGGGGGTTTGGCTTGAGGCCAAAACTACCCCTGCGGTAATGTTGTCTTTAATGACAAGGTGATCCATCGAGCTTTTCATCGACGGAACAGTGGAACTCGCAATGAAAGCACCAATGTCGGTGTCAAAACCGGCGGATCTCGAGTAGGGGGTCCTGAACTGTGCATCTAGGATCGATGGTGATAACCCACAAGTATAGGGGATCGCAACAGTTTTCGATAAGTAAGAGTGTCGAACCCAACGAGGAGCTAAAGGCAGAACAAATATTCCCTCAAGTTCTATCGACCACCAATAGGACAATGAAAATCTACTCATACATCATAGGATGGCAACACATCATTGGATAATAATATGAAGCATACAGCACCATGTTCAAGTAGAGAGTACTGCGGGTTGCGGGAGAGTGGCCCGCTGTAGATAGAAGGGGGAAGGTGATGGAGATGTTGGTGAAGATGGCGGAGGTGTTGGTGTAGATCGCGGTGATGATGATGATGGCCACGGCAACGTTCCAGCACCACCGGAAGAGAAGGGGAGAGGGGGCCCCTTTGTCTTCTTCTTGCTTGACCTCCTCCCTAGATGGGAGAAGGGTTTCCCATCTGGTCCTTGGCCTCCATGGCATGGGAGGGGCGAGATCCCCTCCGAGATTGGATCTTTCTCTCTATCTCTCTCTGTCTCTGCGTTCTGTTCTGTTGCCCTTTCACCGTTTCGTATATATAAGGAGATCCGTAACTCCGATTGGACCGAAACCTTCGCCGTGATTTTTTTTACCAAAAATTAGCTTTCTTACGGTCGAAGAAGGGCATCAACCGCCTTATGGGTGGACCACGAGGGTCAGGGGCGCGCCCCCTGCCTCATGCCCACCTCGGACACCGTTTTGCATTGATCTTTCTCCCAGATTTTCCAAATATTCCAAAAATAAGCTCTGTCTGTTTTTATCCCGTTTGGACTCCGTTTGATATGGATATTCTGCGAAACATAAAACATGCAACAAACAAGAACTGGCACTGGGCACTGGATCAATATGTTAGTCCCAAAAAATAATATAAGAAGTTGCCAAAAGTATATGAAAGTTGTAGAATATTGGCATGGAACAATCAAAAATTATAGATACGACGGAGACGTATCAGCATCCCCAAGCTTAATTCCTGCTCGTCCTCGAGTAGGTAAATGATAAAAAGATAATTTTTTATGTGGAATGCTACCTAGCATAATCTTGATCACATATCTAATCATGGCATCAATATTAAGATGCGAGTGATTCAAAGCAATAGTCTATCATTTGACATAAAAACAATAATACTTCAAGCCTACTAATAAAGCAATCATGTCTTTTCAAAATAACATGGCCACCGAATGTTATCCCTACAAAATCATATGGTCTGGCTATGCTCCATCTTCACCACACAAAATATTCACATCATGCACAACCCCGATGACAAGCCAAGCTATTGTTTCATACTTTTGACGTTCTCAAACTTTTTCAACTTTCACGCAATACATGAGCGTGAGCCATGGACATATCACTATAGGTGTAATAGAATATGATAGTGGACAAGACAAAAGGAGGAGATAGTCTCACATCAACTAGGCATATCAACGGGCTATGGAGATGCCCATCAATAGATATCAATGTGAGTGAGTAGGTGATACGTCTCCAACGTATCTATAATTTTTGATTACTCCATGCTATATTATCTACTTTTTTGGACTATACTGGGCTTTATTTTCCACTTTTATATTATTTTTGGGAGTAACCTATTAACCGGAGGCCCGGCCCAGAATTGCTGTTTTTTGCCTAATTTAGTGTTTTGGAGAAACAGAATATCAAACGGAGTCCAAATGGAATGAAATCTTCGGGAACGTGATTTTCTCATCAGATAAGATCCAGGAGACTTGGACCCTCCGTCAAGAAAGCCACGAGGCGGCCACGAGGGTGGAGGGCGCCCCCCCCCCTAGGGCGTGCCCCCCTGCCTCGTGGGCCCTCGAAGCTCCACCGACGTACTTCTTCCTCCTATATATACCCACGTACCCCCACACGATCAAAGACGGAGCCAAAAACCTAATTCCACCGCCGCAACTTTCTGTATCCACGAGATCCCATTTTGGGGCCTGTTCCGAAGCTCCGCAGGAGGGGGCATCGATCATGGAGGGCTTCTACATCATCATCCAAGCCCCTCCGATGAAGTGTGAGTAGTTTACTCCAGACCTACGGGTCCATAGTTAGTAGCTAGATGGCTTCTTCTCTCTTTTTGGATCTCAATACAATGTTCTCCCCCTCTCTTGTGGAGATCTATTCGATGTAATCATCTTTTTGCGGTGTGTTTGTTGAGACCGATGAATTGTGGGTGTTTGATCAAGTCTATCTATGAATAATATTTGAATCTTCTCTGTATTCTTTTATGTATGATTGGTTATCTTTGCAAGTCACTTCGAATTATCAGTTTGGTTTGGCCTACTAGATTGGTTTTTCTTGCCATGGGAGAAGTGCTTAGCTTTGGGTTCGATCTTGTGGTGTCCTTTCCCAGTGACAGAAGGGGCAGCAAGGCACGTATTGTATCGTTGCCATCGAGGATAACAAGATGGGGTTTTTATCATATTGCATGAAACTATCCCTCTACATCATGTCATCTTGCTTAAGGCGTTACTATGTTTTTAACTTAATACTCTAGATGCATGCTGGATATCGGTCGATGAGTGGAGTAATAGTAGTAGCTGCAGGCAGGAGTCGGTCTACTTGTCTCGGACGTGATGCCTATATACATGATCATACCTAGATATTCTCATAACTATGCTCAATTCTGTCATTTGCTCAACAGTAATTTGTTCACCCAACGTAGAATACTTATGCTCTTGAGAGAAGCCACTAGTGAAACCTATGGCCCCCGGGTCTCTTTCTCATCATATCAATCTCCATCACTTTATTATTGATTTGCTTTTACTTTGCCTTTTACTTTTCACTTTGCATCTCTATACCAAAAATATCAAAAATATTATTTATCATCTCTATCAGATCTCACTTTCGTAAGTGACCATGAAGGGATTGACAACCCCTAAGCGCGTTGGTTGCGTTGAGCTATTGTTTTTGTGTAGGTACGAGGGACTCGCGCGTAGCCTCCTACTGGATTAATACCTTGGTTCTCAAAAACTGAGGGAAATACTTACGCTACTTTGCTGCATCATCCTCTCCTCTTCGAGGAAATCCAACGCAGTGCTCAAGAGGTAGCAAGAAGAATTTCTGGCGCCGTTGCCGAGGAGTCTGCACAAAAGTCAACATACCAAGTACCCATGACAATCCCTATCTCCCGCATTACATTATTTTCCATTTGCCTCTCGTTTTCCTCTCCCCCACTTCACCCTTGCCGCTTTATTCGCCCTCTCTCTCTATCCTCCCTCTCTTTCTCTATTTGCCTCTTTTTGCCTGTTTGCCTTTTGTTTGCTCGTGTGTTGGATTGCTTGTTTGTCGCGATGGCTCAAGATAATACTAAATTGTGTGACTTCACCAATACCAACAATAATGATTTCCTTAGCACTCCGATTGCTCCTCTTACCGATGCTGAATCTTGTGAAATTAATACTGCTTTGCTGAATCTTGTCATGAAAGATCCGTTCTCCGGCCTTCCTAGTGAAGATGCCGCTACCCATCTTAATAGCTTCGTTGATTTGTGTGATATGCAAAAGAAGAAAGATGTCGATAATGATATTATTAAATTGAAGCTATTTCCTTTTTCGCTTAGAGATCGTGCTAAAGCTTGGTTTTCATCTTTGCCTAAAAATACTATAGATTCATGGAACAAGTGCAAAGATTCTTTTATCTCTAAGTATTTTCCTCCCGCTAAGATCATCTCTCTTAGAAATGATATTATGAATTTTAAACAACTTGATCATGAACATGTTTCACAAGCTTGGGAGAGAATCAAATTAA
The DNA here is from genome assembly GCF_002162155.2 of Triticum dicoccoides. Taxonomy (NCBI): domain Eukaryota; kingdom Viridiplantae; phylum Streptophyta; class Magnoliopsida; order Poales; family Poaceae; genus Triticum; species Triticum dicoccoides. Next base: position 437,167,912 of record NC_041390.1, on the reverse strand, counting down.
TGATACGTAATTGCCCTACTCATGGTTTAAATTTGTGGATGATTATACAAAATTTTTATGCCGGATTGAATTTTGCTTCTAGAAATATTTTAGATTCGGCCGTGGGAGGCACTTTTATGGAAATCACTTTAGGAGATGCTACTAAACTCCTAGATAATATTATGGTTAATTATTCTCAATGGCATACTGAAAGATCTACTAATAAAAAGGTGCATGCGATAGAAGAAATTAATATTTTGAGTGGAAAGATGGATGAACTTATGAAATTATTTGCTAATAAGAGTGTTTCTTTTGATCCTAATGATATGCCCATGTGTACTTTGATCGAGAATAATAATGAATCTATGGATGTGAATTTTGTTGGTAGGAACAATTTTGGTAGCAACGCGTATAGAGGAAATTTCAATCCTAGGCCTTATCCTAGTAATCCCTCTAATAATTATGGTAATTCCTACAACAATTCTTATGGAAATTATAATAAGATGCCCTCTGATTTTGATTCTAATATTAAAGAATTTATTTCTTCACAAAAGGATTTTAATGCTATGATTGAAGAAAAATTGCTTAAGATTGATGATTTGGCTAGGAACGTTCATAGAATTTCTCTTGATGTTGATTCTTTAAAGCTTAGATCTATTCCTCCTAAGCATGACATCAATGAGTCTCTCAAAGCCATGAGAATTTCCATTGATGAGTTCAAGGAAAGAACCGCTAGGACGCATGCTATGAAAGATGCCTTTATTAAAGCGTGTTCTTCTAGTTCCTATGAAAATAATAATGAAGATCTAAAAGTTATTGATGTGTACCCTATTAAATCTTTGTTTCCAATATGAATCTTGATAATTATGGGACTGAATATGATCCACCTTTACCTAGAAGGCGTTCCAAGAATTCTGAATCTTTTGATCTTGATGCTAAATTTGATAGAAGTGGGATTGAAGAAATTAAAACCCTAGATGTTGCTAAACCCACTATTATGGATATCAAGGAATTTAATTATGAAAATTGCTCTTTAATTGATTGTATTTCCTTGTTACAATCCATGCTAAATTCTCCTCATGCTTATAGTCAAAATAAAGCCTTTACCGAACATATCGTTGATGCCTTGATGCAATCTTATGAAGAAAAACTTGAGTTGAAAGTTTCTATCCCTAGAAAACTTTATGATGAGTGGGAACCTACTATTAAAATTAAAATTAAATATTATGATTTTTATGCTTTGTGTGATTTGGGTGCTAGTGTCTCTACTATTCCCAAAACTTTGAGTGATTTGCTAGATTTCCGTGATTTTGATGATTGCTCTCTAAACTTGCATCTTGCGAATTCCACTATTAAGAAACCTATGGGAAGAATTAATGATGTTATTATTGTTGCAAATAGGAATTATGTGCCCATAGATTTTATTGTTCTTGACATAGATTGCAATCCTTCATGTCCTATTATTTTTGGTAGACCTTTCCTTAGAACGATTGATGCAATTATTGATATGAAGGAAGGAAATATTAGATTCCAATTTCCGTTAAGGAAAGGCATGGAACACTTCCCTAGAAAGAAAATTAAATTACCTTATGAATCTATTATGAGAGACACTTATGGATTGCCTACCAAACATGGCAATACCTAGATCTATTCTTGCTTGTTATGCCTAGCTAGGGGCGCTAAACGATAGCGCTTGTTGGGAGGAAACCCAATTTTATTTCTAATCCTTGCTTTTTGCTCCTTTGTAGTAATAAATAAATTATTTAGACTCTGTTTTGGTTGTGTTTTTTGTGTTTAATTAGTGTTTGTGCCAAGTAGAACCGTTGGGAAGACTTGGGGAAAGTCTTGTTGAACTTGCTGTAAAAAACAGAAACTTCAGTGCTCACGAGAACTGCTGTAATTTTTATTTGGAAAGTGATATTTAGTTAATTATTTTTGAAGAAGATTAATAGATAAATTCCTCACGTCCAGAAATTTATTTTAGAATTTTTGGGGTTCCAGATCTTGCTCTAGCTACAGATTACTACAGACTGTTCTGTTTTTGACAGATTCTATTTTTCGTGTGTTGTTTGCTTATTTTGATGAATCTATGGCTAGTCAAATAGTTTATAATCCATATAGAAGTTGGAATACAGTAGGTTTAACATCAATATAAATAAAGAATGAGTTCATTACAGTACCTTGAAGTGGTCTTTTGTTTTATTTCGCTAACGGAGCTCACGCGATTTTCTACTTTAAGTTTTGTGTTCTGAAGTTTTCAAGTTTTGGGTAAAGATTTGATGGATTATGGAACAAGGAGTGGCAAGAGCCTAAGCTTGGGGATGCCCATGGAACCCCCAAGATAATATAAGGACACTTAAAAGCCAAAGGTTGGGGATGCCCCAGAAGGCATCCTCTCTTTCGTCTACTTCTATCGGTAACTTTACTTGGAGCTATATTTTTATTCACCACATGATATGTGTTTTGCTTGGAGCGTCTTTTATGATTTGAGTCTTTGGTTTTTAGTCTACCACAATATTCCTTGCTGTACACACCTTTTGAGAGAGCCATACATGATTTGGAATTTGATAGAATACTCTATGTGCTTCACTTATATCTTTTGAGCTTTATAGTTTTACTCTAGTGCTTCACTTATATCTTTTGAGCTTTATAGTTTTGCTCTAGTGCTTCACTTATATCTTTTAGAGCACGGTGGTGGATTTGTTTTATAGAAACTATTGATCTCTCATGCTTCACTTAGATTATTCTGAGAGTCTTAATAGCATGGTAATTTGCTTAAAATCCTAATATGCTTGGTATGCAAGATTAATAATAAAACTTTCTTATGAGTTTGTTGAATACTAAGAAAATTTTGATGCTTGATGATTGTTTTGAGATATGGAGGTAATAATGTCAAAGTCATGCCAGTTGAGTAGTTGTGAAATTGGGAAATACTTGTGTTGAGGTTTGCAAGTCCCGTAGCATGCACGTATGGTAAACGTTATGCAACAAATTTGAAACATGAGGTGTTATTTGATTGTCCTCCTTATGAGTGGCGGTCGGGGACGAGCGATGGTCTTTTCCTACCAATCTATCCCCCTAAGAGCATGCGCGTAGTGCCGAGGTTTTTGATGACTTGTATATTTTTGCAATAAGTATGTGAGTTCTTTATGACTAATGTTGAGTCCATGGATTATACGCACTCTCACCCTTCCATCCTTGCTAGCCTCTTTGGTACCGTGCATTGCCCTTTCTCACATTGAGAGTTGGCGCAAACTTCGCCGGTGCATCCAAACCCCGTGATATGATACGCTCTTTCACACATAAACCTCCTTATATCTTCCTCAAAACAGCCACCATACCAACCTATTATGGCATTTCCATAGCCATTCCGAGATATATTGCCATGCAACTTTCCATCATTCCGTTCATCATGACACATTCATCATTGTCATATTGCTTAGCATGATCATGTAGTTGACACAGTATTTGTGGCAAAGCCACCGTTCATAATTCTTTCATACATGTCACTCTTGGTTCATTGCATATCCCAGTACACCGCCGGAGGCATTCATATAGAGTCATCTTTGTTCTAGTATCGAGTTGTAATCATTGAGTTGTAAATAAATAGAAGTGTGATGATCATCATTATTAGAGCATTGTCCCAAGTGAGGAATAAAAAAAGAGAAAGACCATAAAAAAGAGAAGGCCCAAAAAAGAGAAAGGCCATAAAAAAAGAACAGGCCCAAAAAAATGAGAGAAAAAGAGAGAAGGGACAATGTTACTATCCTTTTACCACACTTGTGCTTCAAAGTAGCACCATGATCTTCATAGTAAAGAGTCTCTCATGTTATCACTTTCATATACTAGTGGGAATTTTTCATTATAGAACTTTGCTTGTATATTCCAACAATGGGCCTCCTCAAGTGCCCTAGGTCTTCATGAGCAAGCAAGTTGGATGCACACCCACTAGTTTCTTTTGTTGCACTTTCATACATTTATAGCTCTAGTGCATCCGTTGCATGGCAATCCCTACTCCTTGCATTAACATCAATCGGTGGGCATCTCCATAGCCCATTGATTAGCCTCGTTGATGTGAGACTTTCTCCTTTTTTGTCTTCTCCACATAACCCCTTCATTATATTCTATTCCACCCATAGTGCTATGTCCATGGCTCGCGCTCATATATTGCGTGAAAGTTTATAGGTTTGAGATTACTAAAGTATAAAACAATTGCTTGGCTTGTCATCGGGGTTGTGCATGATGATAGCATTCTTGTGTGATGAAAATGAAACATGACTAAACCATATGATTTTGTAGGGATGAACTTTCTTTGGCCATGTTATTTTGAGAAGACATAATTGCTTAGTTAGTATGCTTGAAGTATTATCATTTTTATGTCAATATGAACTTTTGTCTTGAATCTTTCGGATCTGAATATTCATACCACAATTAGGAAGAATTAAATTAAAATTATGCCAAGTAGCACTCCGCATCAAAAATTCTCTTTTTATCATTTACCTACTCGAGGACGAGCAGGAATTAAGCTTGGGGATCCTTGATACATCTCCAACTTATCTATAATTTTTGATTGCTCCATGCTATATTATCTACTGTTTTGGACTATACTGGGCTTTATTTTCCACTTTTATATTATTTTTGGGACTAACCTATTAACCGGAGGCCCAGAGTTGATGTTTTTTTTGCCTATTTCAGTGTTTCGGAAAAACAGAATATCAAACGGAGTCCAAACGGAATGAAACCTTCGGAAACGTGATTTTCTCATCAGATAAGATCCAGGAGACTTGGACCCTCCGTCAAGAAAGCCATGAGGCGGCCACGAGGGTGGAGGGCGCCCCCCTAGGGCGCGCCCCCTGCCTCGTGGGCCCCTCCAAGCTCCACCGACGTACTTCTTCCTCCTATATATACCCACGTACCCCCAAACGATCAAAGATGGAGCCAAAAACCTAATTCCACCGCCGCAACTTTTTGTATCCACGAGATCCCATCTTGGGGCCTGTTCCGGAGCGCCCCCCGAGGGGGCATCGATCACGGAGGGCTTCTACATCATCATCCAAGCCCCTCCGATGAAGTGTGAGTAGTTTACTTTAGACCTACGGGTCCATAGTTAGTAGCTAGATGGCTTCTTCTCTCTTTTTGGATCTCAATACAATGTTCTCCCCCTCTCTTGTGGAGATCTATTCGATGTAATCTTCTTTTTGCGGTGTGTTTGTTGAGACCGATGAATTGTGGGTTTATGATCAAGTCTATCTATGAATAATATTTGAATCTTCTCTGAATTCTTTTATGTATGATTGGTTATCTTTGCAAGTCTCTTCGAATTATCGGTTTGGTTTGGCCTACTAGATTGGTTTTTCTTGCCATGGGAGAAGTGCTTAGCTTTGTGTTCGATCTTGCGGTGTCCTTTCCCAGTGACAGAAGGGGCAGCAAGGCACGTATTGTATCGTTGCCATCGAGGATAACAAGATGGGGTTTTTATCATATTGCATGAAACTATCCCTCTACATCATGTCATCTTGCTTAAGGCGTTACTCTGTTTTTAACTTAATACTCTAGATGCATGTTGGATAGAGGTCGATGAGTGGAGTAATAGTAGTAGATGCAGGCAGGAGTCGGTCTACTTGTCTCGGACGTGATGCCTATATACATGATCATACCTAGATATTCTCATAACTATGCTCAATTCTGTCAATTGCTCAACAGTAATTTGTTCACCCACCGTAGAATACTTATGCTCTTGAGAGAAGCCACTAGTGAAAGCTATGGCCCCCGGGTCTCTTTCTCATCATATCAATCTCCATCACTTTATTATTGCTTTGCTTTTACTTTGCCTTTTACTTTTCACTTTGCATCTCTATACCAAAAATACCAAAAATATTATTTATCATCACTATCAGATCTCACTTTCGTAAGTGACCGTGAAGGGATTGACAACCCCTAAGCGCGTTCGTTGCGTTGAGCTATTGTTTTTGTGTATGTACGAGGGACTCGCGCGTAGCCTCCTACTGGATTGATACCTTGGTTCTCAAAAACTGAGGGAAATACTTAAGCTACTTTGCTACATCATCCTCTCCTCTTCGGGGAAATCCAACGCAGTGCTCAAGAGGTAGCAGTAGGGATTGCCATGCAACGGATGCACTAGATCTATAAGTGTATGAAAGATCAAACTGAAAACTAAGTGGGTGTGCATCCAACTTGCTTGCTCATGAAGACCTCGGGCATTTGAGGAAGCCCATCATCGGAATATACAAGCCAAGTTCTATAATGAAAATTCCCACTAGTATATGAAAGTGATAGCTCAAGAGACAATCTCTATATGGAGAACATGGTGCTACTCTGAAGCACAAGTGTGGTAAAAGGATAGTAACATTGCCCCTTCTCTCTTTTTCTCTCATCATTTTTTTGGTGGGCTTCTTTGGCCTCTTTTATTTATTTTTAAAGTCCGGAGTCTCATCCCGACTTGTGGGGGAATCATAGTCTCCATCATCCTTTCCTCACTGGGGCAATGCTCTAATAATGATGATCATCACACTTTTATTTACTTACAACTCAATATTACAACTCGATACTAGAACAAAGATATGACTCTATATGAATGCCTGCAGCGGTGTACCGGGATGTGCAATGATCTAGCGTAGCAATGACATCAAAAAACGGACAAGCCATGAAAACATCATGCTAGCTGTCTTACGATCATGCAAAGCAATATGACAATGAATGATCAAGTCATGTATATGATGATGATGGAAGTTCCACGGCAATATATCTCGGAATGGCTATGGAAATGCCATGATAGGTAGGTATGGTGGCTGTTTTGAGGAAGGTATATGGTGGGTTTAAGGTACCGGCGAAAGTTGCGCGATACTAGAGAGGCTAGCAGTGATGGAAAGGTGAGACTGTGTATAATCCTTGGACTCAACATTAGTCATAAAGAACTCACATAATTATTGCAAAAGTCCATTCGTCATCAAAACAAAGTACTACGCGCATGCTCCTAGGGGGATAGATTGGTAGGAAAAGACCACCGCTCGTCCCCGACCGCCACTCATAAGGAAGACAATCAATAAATAAATCATGCTCCGACTTCATCACATAACGGTTCACCGTACATGCATGCTACGGGAATCAAAAACCTCAACATAAGTATTTCTACTGATCCACAACTACCCACTAGCATGACTCTAATATCACCATCTTTATATCGCACAACTATTGCAAGGAATCAAACATATCATATTCAGTGATCTACAAGCTTTATGTAGGATTTTATGACTAACCATGTGAATGACCAGTTCCTGTCATCTCTCTGAATAGATATAAGTGAAGCAAGAGAGTTTAATTCTTTCTACAAAAGATGTGCCCATGCTCTAACAAATATAAGTGAAGCAAAAGAGCATTCTACAAATGGCGGTTTTCTATGTAAACGGAAACAGGCAATCCAAACTTCAAATGATATAAGTGAAGCACATGAAGCATTCTATAAAGCCATATTCAAAAGATATGAGTGAAGTGCATAGAGCATTCTATAAATCAACCAAGGACTATCTCATACCAGCATGGTTCATAAAATAAAGATGAAAACTAAATGCAAAAGACGCTCCAAGATTGCACATATCGCATGAACGAAACGAATCCGAAAACATACCGATACTTGTTGAAGAAAGAGGGGATGCCTTCCGGGGCATCCCCAAGCTTAGACGCTTGAGTCTCCTTGAATATTTACTTGGGGTGACTGCATCCCCAAGCTTGAGCTCTTGCCTCTCTTCCTTCTTCTCACATCGAGACCTTCTCGATCATCAAACACTTAATCCACACAAAACTTCAACAAAAAACTCGGTAAGATCTGTTAGTATAATAAAGCAAATCACTACTCTAAGTACTGTTGCAAACCAATTCATATTTTGTTTTTTCATTGTGTCTACTGTAATATAACTTTTCCATGGCTTAATCCACTAATATAAATCGTTAGTTTCATCAAAACAAGCAAACTATGCATCAAAAACAGAATCTGTCTAAAACAGAACAGTCTGTAACAATCTGAACATTCACCATACTTCTGATACATGAAAAATTCTTCCACAATTAGGAAAAATACAAAATTTGTATACAAAGACAGTGCAAAAAGAATCAGAACCATTTGATGTTCCAGTAAAAAATGTAAAATCGCGCACTGCAGCCAAAGTTTTTGTCCTGCACCGTACAAACCAACAAGCAAAGTAAACATCCTAAAGGCAAACCTTGGCACATTATTTTTATAATACAATGGAATTGTACAAGGGGATAATTATTTTTATTGAAAATTTTCTGTAATCAAGATTCACAAAGTTGCCGTGAGCATGAACAAAGTTCAAGGAGCTCTCCCACTTCAACAATGCTTGTCTTTCTCACTTTCACTTTCCTTTTTGAAAAAGTTTTGGGTTCCCCTCTTTATTTTATTTTTTTAACTATATAAAAGCACTCAACAGAAATAGATGACTCTCTAAAAGTTCCGGGTTGTCTCCCTGGCAGCGCTTTCTTTAAATCCATTAAGCTAGGCATATAGTGCTCAAGCAGTGAATCCACCTAGATCCCAAGGTATATCAAAGCCAATTTTAATTAGAAATGATTTGTAATTTAGTAGTGAGCACAAAGCAACATATATCATGTAATGACGAAGTATAACTCTCTTCCTATGCATCGGCATGTCATAAAAGAACAATTCATGCACACATAGTAAAGGCCAATGTATAGTATAAATAGTTTCTTGCAATTTTGTTGTATTGGAAACATAGAGAGGTGGAGATATAGTTCCTCTCTCATAATAATTGCAAGTAGGAGCAGCAAGCACATGCATATTATATTCATCAAAATCATCATGTGTAATAGTAAAACGCAACCCATCAATATAATCCTTAATAAGTGCAAACTTCTCTGATATAGTGTAGTCGGGAGAATTCAAAAAGATAATAGGACTATCATGTGTGGGTGCAATAGCAACAATTTCATGTTTAACATAAGGAACTATAGCAATTTCATATCCATAAGCATAATTCATATTGGCATCTTGGCCACAAGCATAGCAAGCATCATCAAAAAGGGATATTTCAAAAGAATCAACGGGATCATAGCAATTATCATAGCATTCATCCTTCCGTAAGCACGAAGGGAAATTAAACAATGTATGAGTTAAAGAGTAACTCTCATTAGAAGGTGGGCACGGGTGATAAATCCGCTCTTCCTCCTTTTGTTCTTCGCTCTCCTCCTCATCTTTTTCATCCAATGAGCTCACAATTTCATCAACTTCTTCTTCCATAGATTCCTGCAAAATATTAGTCTCTTCTTGGACAGCGAAGACTTTCTCAATAAGCGCATTAATATAGGAATTATATTCATAATTATCATAGCAATATTTTAGGATAGCTAAATTTTTAGGCCTATAAACATCATCATCAAAAGCTTCATACTTTTCAAACAAAGATTCAATTTCATAAGCACCCTTAAAAGCAACAAATTCTTCTATTCGTTCCACATCATAGTAATCATATATTCCATTAGCATAAGAAGCTAAGGTTTCATTATCATTAAATTTGCATGAAAAGGGAAGGTGTGGAGCCTTCACCCTAGAGCAACAAGTATAATCATAACTTAAGCATACTTGCCGAGCATACCACTTCAATATATAAATTTGATCCCATAATAGTTTCCCTTTTTGTGTCAAGCGATAATCCCTAAAGTATTCACGTTGATCCAACGTTACTCCCATTACCAGATTGAATGGGGTTTTCTCAGGATTATCAAAGTACTACATAATTTCTTCAGATAATGAGCATCGAGGGTTTTAGGAGGTTCCTCATCTCCATGAGTAGCAAGTACACCTAATTTTTTTGGTATTTCGTGTTCCATATCCATAACTAAAGATAGAGAACAACTAAGAACAGCAAATAAAAATTACTTAGTGATAAAGCAAACAAGAACACACGAGAATATTCACCCCACGCTATTGCTCCCCGACAACGGCGCCAGAAAAAGGTCTTGATAACCCACATGTATAGGGTATCGCAACAGTTTTCGATAAGTAAGAGTGTCGAACCCAACAAGGAGCTAAAGGCAGAACAAATATTCCCTCAAGTTCTATCGACCACAAATAGGACAACAAAAATCTACGCAGACATCATAGGATGGCAACACATCATTGGATAATAATATGAAGCATAAAGCACCATGTTCAAGTAGAGGGTACAATGGGTTGCGGGAGAGTGGACCGCTGTAGATAGAAGGGGGAAGGTGATGGAGATGTTGGTGAAGATGGCGGAGGTGTTGGTGTAGATCGCGGTGATGATGATGATGGCAACGGCGGCGTTCCGGCGCCACCGAAAGAGAAGGGGAGAGGGGGCCCCTTCGTCTTATTCTTGCTTGACCTCCTCCCTAGATGGGAGAAGGGTTTCCCCTCTAGTCCTTGGCCTCCATGGCATGGGAGGGGCGAGAGCCCCTCCGAGATTGGATATGTCTCTCTATCTCTCTCTATTTATGCGTTCTGTTCTGCTGCCCTTTCACCATTTCATATATATATGGAGATCCGTAACTCCGATTGGACCGAAACCTTCGCCGTGATTTTTTACCAAAAATGAGCTTTCTTGCGGCCGAAGAAGGGCATCAACTGCCTTACGGGTGGACCACGAGGGTCAGGGGCGCGCCCAGGGGGTGGGGCGCGCCCCCCTGCCTCGTGCCCACCTTGGACACCGTTTCGCGTTGATCTTTCTCCCAGATTTTTCAAATATTCCAAAGATAAGCTCTGTCCATTTTTATCCCATTTGGACTCCATCTGATATGGTTATTCTGCAAAACATAAAACATGCAACAAACAGGAACTGGCACTGGGCACTGGATCAATATGTTAGTCCCAAAAAATAATATAAAAAGTTGCCAAAAGTATATGAAAGTTGTAGAATATTGGCATGGAACAATCAAAAATTATAGATACAACGGAGACGTATCAATGGTAACAGGAGACGGGGGACACGATGTTTACCCAGTTTCGGGCCCTCTCTATGGAGGTAATACCCTACTTCCTACTTGATTGATCTTGATGAATATGAGTATTACAAGAGTTGATCTACCTCGAGATCGTAATGGCTGAACCCTAGAAGTGTAGCCAATGTAATTATGATTGTCTCCACGGACTAAACCCTTCGGTTTATATAGACACCGGAGGGGACTAGGGTTATACAAAGTCGGTTATAGAGAAAGGAATCTTCATATCCGAACACCAAACTTGCCATACACACCAAGGAGAGTCCCATCCGGACACGGGTGAGAGTCTTCGTTCTTGTGTCTTCATAGCCCATCAGTCCGGCCCATGTCCAACGGGCCGGACGCCCGAGGACCCCTTAGTCCAGGACTCCCTCAGTAGCCCCTGAACCATGCTTCAATGGCGAGGTGTCCGGCGTGCAGATTGTCTTCGGCATTGCAAGGCGGGTTCTTCCTCCGAATACTCCAACACAGTCTTCGAACGTGTCCGGATCTGCAAAACAAGTTCCACACACCACCTTAGAGAGTATAATATTTCATGAGTCCAATCTGCTGACAACTTTTTGTGACATGATATCACGTCCCTGCCCGGTTATTATTTCGAACCGTTTTTGGCCTGCCGCTTCATATTTCGAGATGTGGCTTTATTGGCACATCTTCTCAAAGCAGAGATCATGTCCCTTTATTGCGGTATTCTCATCAATACGGGTATGGGTAATCCAACCGTGCCGCCTGCACGGCCCCTGGGGAATAGGCGAGTTTTTATGGCGAGTGGGGAGGCGCTTGATATTCACTGCCTTTATAAGGAGATAAGGATTCACCTCTTTCACCCTTGCCTTCTCTCTTTCCGCCTACCCATTCTCAAGCCCCAACGCCCAAGTTCTCGTCTTTCCTGTCCCAAGAGAGCACTCCAACCATGTCCGGAGCGCAGGGCAAGTGGATGGCCCCCACCGTCAAGGAGAAGGACATCACCCAGCTTCGGGGGGGGGGGCGGATATTTAGCCAAGGAGGTCGCCCATCGGCTTCCGACCGAGGGACAGATCGTCTCTACCCTGGAGCCCCATGAGAGGGTAGTTTTCATCCTCCACTTTGTCTGCGGGCCGGGATTCCCACTACACCCCTTCGTCCGCAGGCTCATGTTCTACTATGGGCTGGATTTCCATGATCTGGCCCCTAATTCCTTCCTCACCATCTCGGCGTTCATCGTCGTGTGTGAGGCTTTCCTCCGCATCCCCCCCACCCATTTCGGACTGTGGCTGAAGACCTTCAATGTGAAGCCAAAGGTGGTGGGCGGTGAACACGTAGAGTGCGAAGGCGCCATGGTGAGCAAAATGTCCAACGTCCCGTGGCCCAAAGGCACCTTCATGGAGACTGTCAAGGGGTGGCAAAAGTTGTGGTTCTACATCACAGAGCCCCGCGACACTACCTGGGCCGCAGCTCCCGAATTCAAATCCGGGGCCCCAATGCGGCTCATCTCCTAGCAAGAGAAGGGCCTGGATTGGCCTTCATCGGACGAGCTGACAACGCTCCAGACACGCATCAGGAGCATGATGGACAAGAACGTCAAGCTTGTCGATGTGATTTAGGTGATGCTATTTCACCAGATCCTTCCATGCCAGAGCCGGGCTTGCCACCTATGGGAGTTCGATCCGGCCGAGCACAAGACCCTGCAACGGTTCTTCGGAACTACACACGAAGATATCTGGGAGGTGCTCTTCAAGGCCAACTCGACGTGGCCGACCTGGCCCATCCCGCCAGTTTAGTAAGTTTTCCGTTGTTTCAAGGTGTATTCCTTACTTGCTTATTCAAGGAGGGTGTCCGAACTTCCCCATTTGTTTTTTCAGGCATGGACAAAGAAGGCGGAGCAGATTTAGTGTCCGGCTCCGCTGGCCGAGGATCCAGCCATCCCGCGTCCGACAAAGATGCTGGTTCCGGCGCCCTACAAGGCGCCGGAGAAGAAGGCCAAGAAGAAGGCCAAGGAGACCAGAGGTGGCCTCCGTCCCAAGGGTACTTCCGACATGGTGTCCGAAGACGCCGAAACTCACTCTGCCGCCGAAGATGACGAGGAGGAGGAAGAGGAAGAGGAAAGCAACTCCCCTCTCCCGGAGGGGGGAATGAAGAAGAGGGCGGCCTCCACAAATCTGGAGGCAGAGGCGTCCAAGAAGGAGAAGGTATCCCTCGCGGATAGCTCTGCGTGGGACGTCGACAACAGATCAGAATGGTGCCCCGGAGATAAGCCTCAAGCCAAATCGTGAGTATTCAAAGACCCAGACGCATTCATATATCAGCCTCTTTACTTCATTAGTTTAACATGTGAAATCATGCACTTGCAGTCCGGCTCGTTCCGCCCTCAAGCGATCCTTGTCTTCGGGGAACTCGCTGGACACGAAGGTGATGGACAGCGGGTCCCCTCCGACGGCCTCCTCTCCCAGGCCCATGGATTACACCGAGGTGTTGTCCGAAGGATCCTAGATGAGGGAGAGACGCAGGAGGCCATCAGGACGGCGCCAGAGGGCGAGACCTCGGCCGCCGGACACATGGGGGAGAATATCCCCATGGAGACTGGCGATGGGGGCCATAACCAATTCGGCCCCCAGCCAAATACGGTCCCGGAGACCTATACGGCTCCGAAATCCGGCAAGCAGCCTCCTTCATCGGAAGGAGGTGTGCCCATTCTGCCGTGACCTCTGTCCAACCAGAGGCGCTGTATACTCTACTGGAAGCGCTACGAAGCGCTTCCATCGTTGAGGAACACCGCACCCTCATGGGTGCGGTGATTGAGAAGATTCAGTCCGCGAAGAGCAGACTGACCGAAGCCTGCACAAGCCTTTTAACAGGATTTGAGGTAAGCAATGCAATTTGTGAAAAGAAAGTCACAGTATAGATAGTAGCCCTTGAGACTCTGTCCGGGGTTCGAAAAGAAAAGCCAAACAGAGGATCAAATAGTTTTTCGCAGGAGACTAACCATGTACGTCTATGTGAATAAGCAGGCGTCGCTGCTAGCCGCGACTTCTCATGCTGCCGAAGTCTCTTGATGGAAGCAGAGGCTAGAGTAGACCGAGGAAGAGCTCGGTCATGCAAAAAAGCAGCTGGAGGACAATCAAGGTATTCAATCATTTTATGCATGTCCGGAAAGTATCAATGTTTTTGCACTGACTGTAGTGTCGTGATATTTTCGTAGGGACGGCGATCGAGATAGAGGCCCTCAAGAAGGCGCTGGCCGAGGCCGAGGAGAGAGCGGTGAAGGAAAAAGATGTCTGAGAAAAGCATGAGGCCATGGTTGGCGAGGTCCAGCAGGAGGTCCAGGTCGCCGTGAAGAAATGTGAGTCCTCGAAGCGCCAGAATGCGGACCAAGAGTCCGAACTCGCTAAGGCCCGACAAAGCGCACAAGAGGCCCGGGCCGAAGACCAAGGCGCCCTCCGGGAGATTCAAGAGGCCAAGAAGATCGCGACGGGTAAGGCTTTTATTATGCAAAGCAATTATGTGAGCAAGAGGTATCTCTTACTAACCCGGATTTGGAGTTCTCCAGGGGCGTTTACGGATTTGCCGCGCAGTGTTTCTGACGCTGCGGAATTCTTTCGGGCCGAAGAGGGGAGCTCAATGGAGAAGCTGTTCTGGTCGCAATTGTCGGCGTTCTGGGAACGGGGGTCCCCAGACTTGCCTGCCTGCGGCCCGCGGCGTGGCTGGGTTGGCAGGTCTGTACGGCCCATTTTCATCGATAAGGCATTCAAGACCCTCGCGAGGGGCCAAGCCTCGCGAGGCGGATGACGCAAGATCTCCTCAGGAGCGGCCTCGCCAGGTAGGCTCACGAGGGGTGGAGAGATCAAGGCAAGGCAAACCTCACGAGGTCCTCGTGACATGAGCCATGATGATCGAGACCAAGCGGGTGAGGGACTCCTGGATTAGGGGGTCCTCGGACAGCCGGACTATATACTTTGGCCGGACTGTTGGACTATGAAGATACAAGATTGAAGACTTCATCCCGTATCCGGATGGGACTCTCAGCTTGGCGATTCAGATATGTAGATCTCCTCCCTTGTAACCGACTCTGTGTAACCCTAGCCCCTCTGGTGTCTATATAAACCGGAGGGTTTTAGTCCGTAGGACAACAAAATCATATCATAGGCTAGCTTCTAGGGTTTAGCCTCTCCGATCTCGTGGTATATCAACTCTTGTAATACTCATATCATCAAGATCAATCAAGCAGGAAGTATGGTATTACCTCCATCGAGAGGGCTCGAACCTGGGTAAACATTGGTGCTTTCATTGAGAGTTCCACTGTGCCGTTACGATAAGGCCTGATGGCTCGTCTCATTGTCATGGACAATGTTACCTCTGGGGGAGCCCTGGATGTAGGCCAAACTCTCCGATTAGGCGGCTTCATCATGACTGCCTCGTCGGCCATCGCGCCGATGATGACTTCTCGGGTCATCAAAAACAGCCTCCACGTCGGCTCGGGATTCACCGAGCAGATGGATCCAATAGAGCTCTCTTCTTTGAATGAGCTCTTGGATCGCATCGCCACCTTGGGAGTCGCTACGGACTATGATCGGATCGGGCTTAAACCCGACCAAAGGGAGATTAACTCTCCGCCAGTTACCCATCAGATAGCGGTGGTGGAGGAGCGATGCAGCGATTCTTCCTCTATTTCGAGGACAAACTATGTCTGGATTCCTGAGATCTCTGAGCCGGATACCCGTCTACGGGAGGACATGGCCCAAGCTTCGAACCTGGAATCGAACAGTGGGCTAGTACCGTTGGGCAACGTCCCAAAGCCCGAGCTACCAAGCTCGGAAACTCCTTTGGGCCTCAGACTGGGTCAGGGTTTGGACTTAAATCTACCCACCCACCCTCACATAAGTGATCTTTCCCATATTAGACAAGAGCTCCAAGAGACAGTACATCACTATTGGGCTAGATTCCTCCTTGCAATAAGCAAGGTGAAGGACTGTCGCAAGGAAGACGCAATTTCATTCTTTTGCAAAAATTGCACGGACAAGGGAATCCTCAACGCCATAAGTCGTCGTGATATAACACACTTCGCTGACTTGGCGTACATAGTACGGAAGTACTGTGCGATGGAAAGCACTTGGAAAACCCAAACACGATTCTGGGATCCTCCAGCTCTAACTAAACCATCTGTCCGAACTAAAAGGGTGTACTCTTGTGAGTCACCCAATCCAATTACAAAGAAGCCAAAACCAACTACAGGGCGCGGAACTGTATTGGAGGAATGGCTCAATGGGCCATGCAAAATTCATAGTACATCGGATACCATGCCAACACACAGCCTTAGAGCATGCTGGATACTCCGGCAGGTGGCTAGGAGCAGCGAGGATCTCCTCATCAACAATACCGCAGAGCACCCTCCCGCGGAAAATAACAATACAGTACTAACAGTCTTCGAGACTTTCACCTCAAACAATAGGCGCAAGCGGGCACTTCGCAGCCTCGCCGAAGTCTGCCACGTTGCAATGATAAATCCATGGAACGACACGGCCATAACCTTCAATGCCAGTGATGAACCTCAATTCCGCACAGCCCGAGCTCCAGCCGCTTTGGTCCTTAGTCCAATTGTGGATGGCTTCCGGCTTACTAAAGTACTCATGGACGGTGGCAGCGGATTAAACCTCATCTATGAGGAGACTCTTAGAAAAATGGAAATAGACAAGAGCAGCATTGAGCAAAGCAGCACGACCTTTAGAGGAATCATCCCTAGTCGGAAGGCACGATGTGCGGGAAAAATCACACTAGATGTGGTATTCGGCACGCCGGAGAATTACAGGTCCGAAGAAATCACATTCCAAGTGGCCCCGTTTAGTAGCGGATACCACGCCCTTCTAGGGAGAGAGGCATTCACGATCTTCCAAGCTATACCCCATTACGGATACATGAAGCTCAAGATGCTCGGGCCCAATGGAATCATCACTCTAGCTAGTGATCCAGACATAACACTCCGCGCCGAAAATAAAACCGCCGCACTAGCCCTCGAAGCGTTATCCGCAGCCCTCGCGGCCGAAGAACTAACTGCGCTGTGCTCTACAGTGGACAGGGACGACGTGATACTCGACAAAAGACCCAAGTCCACCTCTTTTAAATCAGCAGACGAAATAGTCAAATTACAGGTCCACCGAACGGACCCTAAAAAAACAGCATCCATCGAGGCACAACTGAACCCCGCAATAGACGCCGCACTGCGGGAGTTCTTACGCGAGAATTGGGACATCTTCGCCTGGCATCCTTCAGATATGCCAGGCATCCCACGCAGGCTGGCCGAGCATAGCCTAAACATTCTAAAGGGATACAAGCCGGTCAAGCAAACTCTTTGGTGTTTCTCCGAACCAAAGCGACAAGCCATGGGAGAAGAACTAGCCAAGTTACTCGAGGCCAGATTCATTAGAGAAATAAAACACCCGGACTGGCTAGCAAACCTGGTGATGGTACCAAAGAAGGACAAATCCTAGCGCCCATGTGTCGATTTTAAGGACCATAACAAGGCTTGCCCTAAGGATCCCTTCCCCCTCCCCCACATCGATCAAATTATCGACGCTACCGCGGGACACGACTCATTGTGTTTCCTCGATGCATACTCCGGATACCATCAAATCAAGATGGCGGAGCCCGATCAAGCCGCAACAGCATTCATTACTCCATACGGCCCCTTCTGTTTCAACACCATGCCTTTCGGGCTCAAAAACGCTGGTGCGACCTATCAACGCATGATTCAGACATGCCTGGAAGCATAAATCGGCAAAACAGTGGAGGCATACGTAGACAATGTGGTAATTAAAACCAGACACGTCGAATCTTTGATAGACGACTTCAGGCTCACGTTCGACAATCTCCGAACATATGAAATTAAGCTCAATCTGCATTTTCGGCGTACCCGCCGGAAAGCTCTTGGGCTTCATCCTTTCCAATAGAGGAATTGAAGCGAATCCGGCTAAAATCCAAGCTCTGTCACAGTTGGCTATCCCAACAAACCTCAAGCAAATCCAAAAATTAACTGGATGTGTGGCTGCCTTAAGCCACTTTATCTCCTGATTGGGAGAAAAGGCATTACCTCTTTATCGCCTTCTTCGGCACACCGAACACTTCGAGTGGACAGGCGCGGCTATGGCCGGATTGGAAGAAATAAAAGCTGCCTTGGCCAGCAAAACAATCTTGGCCGCGCCAAATATCGGCGAACCAATGTTGTTATATATAACGGCAACACACCACGTTGTAAGCACAGTGCTCATCGTCGAACAAGAAACAAACGGACATAAGTTCCCGCTTCAAAAGCTGGTATACTATGTATCTACTGTCCTCACCCCATGCAAATCCCAGTACCCACATTATCAAAAGATAGCATACGCGGTCTTCATGGCATCCTGAAAACTACGACACTACTTTCAAGAGTGTTGAATTACGGTGGCCTCCGAGGTTCCACTCAACGACATTATAAACAACCGCGATACCACGGGCCGGATTGCTAAATGGGCTATTGAGCTCCTCCCATTCGACATATCATACAAACCACGGCGAGCCATTAAGTCACAAGTACTGGCCGATTTCGTCGCCGAATGGACAGAAGCCGAACTCCCTAAAGAATGCGGCGCGTACTCCAATTGGATAATGCACTTCAATGGCTCTAAAATGCTGGCGGGTCTAGGAGCAGGCATCATCCTGACATCCCCAACCGGAGTACAGTCCAATACGTACTCCAAATAATATACACAGACTCCAACAACGCAGCCGAATCTGAGGCCCTGTTGCATGGTCTTCGGATGGCAGTCTCCATGGGCATTCAACGCCTAGAGGTGTGTGGGGATTCAAACCTCGCAATATCTCAAATAAATGGAGATTTTGATGCCAAGGACCCAAAAATGGCGGCTTATCGCACTGCCGTCCTCAAAATGTTAGCTCGATTCAAGGGGCTCGAATTCCATCATGTGGTCCGAGAAAACAATCATGCGGCGGATATCCTCACCCGAATTGGTGCTAAGCGCGACCCTGTCCCACCTAATATCTTCCGGGAAAGGCTGTTTAAGCCATCCGTGGTGTGGGAAGGGGAGACCGGCAACAATAATCCAGATCCGGCCACAACACCAGACCCCGAACACGCTGACGCAATCGAAGGCTCCACCACCGAGATAACACCTTTGGCCCACGTGATTATGGCTGTCATTGCCCCGTGGACAGAACCCTTCTTGGCTTACCTAAATAGGCAAGAACCCTTCTTGCTAGCTCTTTGCAAACCAACGCCATATGCCACCTACCGCTCTCCAAACAATCTCCATTACTTGGCCCTTCACAGTCTGGGGGCTTGATATGGTCGGACCCCTTAAAGGAGGAAGCCATAAGAAAAAGTACCTATTGGTCATGGTGGATAAAAATTCACCAAATGGATAGAGGCCAAACCAGTTAAAACGGGCGAATCCGGACCAGTGATAGATTTCATATCCGGGGTTGTACACCGCTACGGTGTCCCCCACAGTATCATCACCGATAGCGGCTCGAACTATACAGCCGACGAGGTAAAAACTTGGTGCGGCAACATGGGCATTAAGCTCGATTATGCATCCGTCTATCACCCTCAAACTAACGGTCAAGTCGAACGAGAAAATGGTCTTACAATGAGCGGCATTAAACCCAGACTAGTGCGGTCCTTGAAGGAATCAGATACGCACTAGGTCGAGGAGCTCGACTCCGTACTATGGGGGCTGCGGACCACGCCAAATCGCACTACCGGATACACACCTTTTTTATGGTGTACGGCACAGAGGCGGTACTGCCCTGCGACATCATTCATGACTCACCTCGCGTGCGCATGTATGAAGAGAAAGAAGCCGAGCTAGATCGGCAGGACAGTTTGACGCCCTGGAGGAGGAGCGTGACATGGCAAAAGCCCGATCCGCATTCTATCAACAACAGGCTCGACGATATCAAAGCAGAGAAGTACGGGTCAAAACTTATAATGTTGGCGAATTCGTTCTACGCCTACCAGAGAAGAAAAAGGACAAGCTCAAACCCAAATGGGAAGGTCCCTTTGTTATTGACAAAGTTCTGACCGGTGGAGCGCACCGTCTGCCAGATGCATCGGACAATCGACTAGAGCCAAACCCATGGAATGCAGCCAGACTCCGAAGGCTCTACGCCTAGCGCCGGACTCTGTGTTCATCTCCTTACCTCCATCAATTTTTTATATATTCGTTATCTATATTTTTTTGTCTTTCTTCCTTTTCTCCGCGGCCTTCAAAGGTTAAAATGTGTCTTGACTGCACAATTTGTACGCGCTAAGCGCGCTCATTATACCTGGGGGCTTCTTATATAGAAGCTTAATATAATTATGATCCGGGCTCTATGCCTGCCGCTCATGTGTTATTTTTACACATGCACCTTTTCTTCGCCATTATATGTATCGATATGACTTAAGTTTTGGCCAAGCGGGGTTGCCTGGCTCTTGTGTTTATGCCCTACGTTCCCGTTAATTCAACTAGGGCATAAGGGGAGCACCTCTGCGATTGTTAGTGCTGGGTCAGCCGGACATGTACCTCAGACTGGGTGAAGCCGAAAGCTAGCGTTCTTAAGGGAATATTCGGTCGGCAAACAAAGGATGACTTTTTTACTTATTAGAATACATACCCCTAGATGTTTATATCCTGCGTCTCTTGTCGCAACTCGGGAATGCACATTAATGCATGCGTACCCAGGGAAAGGAACCCTTAACGGAACTATTCTCCCTGGAAGATGATTCTTACTATCCATGTAATATAACATAACTAGTTGGGTACTTGTCTGTTCAAGCACTTATGACCCCTACGCCTAGTTTCCACGCGTACCCTGCTTTTTACACAACTGAGCGGGTATTCGGATACACTCCGGACTGTCAGGTACGGAGGTCGAAGCGAAAAGGTCCGCCATGACAAATGATTTACAATCCGGCTAGGGACAATATATGTCACTCGAAGTACACGGTCACTTAGACTGACTAAATTCTTTTTCTATACCATCCAACAAGCTGTCTAGCCTACAATCCTGTTGGGAATACTTTGCGGCTAATTTCACCTGGTCATACACCAAGCTGACGGGGATCTCTTTCCTGTCAGGCCCTACAGGTCCGACCTCGGCCATATGGTTCGGGTCAGCCTTGGTATATCGAGTCTTCACCATGGCCCATGCTTCCCTTGCACCTTGTCGATAGGCAGATATCTTCCATAATCGGAAGTGCCGCCGCTCTCCCTTGAGTATTTGTATAAGCTCCCCCATTCCTCCTGGCAGGGAGGCGGATGGCCACAAGGCCGAGGCAAGGTCCTGCATCACCTGCCGAACTTGTTCGTGCAGTTGTGAGAGCTCTGGCAGAAGATCTCCCGCAGACCCGGGCATCTCCTCTCCGGGACTGCCCGTCAACATACCTACAGATATAGCTCTATTAGATGGTTTCTTCATCGAACTCTATAGAAGTTCGCTCAAACAATTACTGGAAATGTCGCGTCGAAGCCTTTTATTCTCCTTTATGGAGTCAGCCAGCTGGGCCCGAACATCTTTCTGTTCAACATCCAGCCGGGTATTGGCATCTTGGAGATTGTTTTTCTCCCGCCTAACTTGTGTAAGCACGCGCTCGCCAGCCTTCTGCTGTCGTTGAGCATGTTGCTCCTCCGGATTCACTCCAGGATCATCTGCAGAATCTATTGATTAAATTAGCATGCAAGCCAAATATTAACCGGTCTATCTCATTCTTTTCGATAGGAACAAGTGCTACCAGATGGGGCCTTCTTGGACTCCATTTTGGCAACTGCGGCCCGTAGCTGGGCTTTGCACTCCTCCAGCTCTTGAGACAACTGGGTATTCTTCTCAGTAAGAACCTATGCAAATAATGATCCTTAAATCAGTTGTGCCAACTGTTTCAAGCCCCAGGGGCTACTGGTATATATAATTATCAGATTTTCTTACCCGTATATCCTTTACATACTGGTCCGTGGCTCTCGCAAGACCATTTTGAGTAGCTTAGATGTACGCGTCCCCTGAGTTGAAGGCATCAAACGCCTCTTCACAAAAACCAGGGTCGCGGAGTACGGCCCGGTGACGCCTGTGCTTCATGGCACTCTCCACTTTGGAATTTGTAGCGGACAGCCTATCCGCATCCTCGGTAGGAGGAATATCCGGCATTGTCCCCACGTTATCATCTACCTCCAAGTCCGGCTCCGAATCCCGGCTGGTGGAGGCATGGCCGGCAGGCTCTCCGGATACGGTCCGACAAGCGTTTTTCCTGCTTTTAACCACGGACATTATTATATTTTAATGACAATAACCACGGAGTAGGGTTCTTTTTCATATCTCTACGACGGCATCTCAGTCTTGACCGCCTTCCTTTTAAGCCTACCCAGTTTCGGTGCCCCTTGTTGGTGAGTCACTGTGGGTTCGGCATAGCGTCCCGAGGGCCTTCCCTGCAAGACACCATACGTGTGCGGTGGGTGAAGTGTGAAAAAGGGGATCCTTCTCGGAAGTTGGGACTCCGGTTTTACTTACATGCGATGCAGGGAGCAGTCCAGGATAATCGGCGGTGATGGGCAACAAGGCATCATCGTAGCTTAACTGATAAAACTTCCTGTCGATGAGCTCCACGAATATGTACGGATCTTCTTCGAGTCCGGGATCGCGAGCCCGATCAGGGTCCTCTGGCTGTGGAGATGGGTTGTGAATCTCCCTCAGAGCGTTTCGTAGTTCCTGCTATGAAATAGCAAGGTAAATATTTATGACAAAGAGAGCGGGAAGGTTTGGAGTAAAAAGCAGCAGCTCATCCAGTTTGGGGGGTTGTACATGGAGAATCCATCCCGCGGCTTAATATGGGTGAACTCCTCTTCCTCTCCCTTACATAAATCGGACAGTATTTTCGCCAGAGCGGCGGCGGTGTCCGGACCTTTACGGCCGCAGCGGGTGGCATCGTCTTCTCCATTGAAGTGCCACATGGGTTGTCCCCGATAATGAAGTGGCTGCACCCCCCGCATTATACATATTGACATAACCTCGATTATTGTCAGTCCTGATTCGTCCAGTGTCTTTATCCGGCTCATCAGGTAAAGGACTTCTCTGTTATCTTCCTCCTGGGGGCTCCGAGGGCGCCAGCTACGGCGTTTCTTCAAAGGGGCGTTGTTGAACTCAGGAAGGCCCATCCGAATAGGGTCTGGGAGGGGAATGTCCTCCATATAAAACCACTCCAAAGGCCAGTCTTCGGATGTCTTCTTCGGAGTACCGGACAGGTATCTGGTCCCGGTGATGCGCCATATTTCAGCTCCGCCCACTTGAAATATTGACCCCTCCTGTGTACGGGGCACGAGGCAGAATAGCCTTTGCCATAGCTCGAAATGAGCTTCGCAGCCCAGAAATAGCTTGCAAAGGGCAACGTAACCTGTGATGTGTAATATGGAGGTGGGAGTAAAGTTATGCAACTGGAGGCCATAGAACTCCAGGAGCCCACGAAGGAACGGATGGATTACAAATCCTAGTCCCCTAAATAAATAAGGGACGAGGCATACCCGCTCCCCCGTGGATGGGTTGGGAAAGCTTTCCGCTTGCTCCCCGCCATTATAAGTGGCTAGTCCAGCTCGTACGGGGACCATGTACGCAGGAGGGAGAAACCCTGGGTCCGTAACTCTACTAGTTGGCTATGGGGAATAGAACACTTCTCCCAACTACTTGGCTTAGGGCTACGAGGGCGAGAGGAGGAGCCGCGGTGGCCGTCCATGATGGGATGGATTTTTCTGGGCATGATCCGATTGATACTCGCTGCCGGAAGGTGGTGTGATCTAGATCTGAAGATCCCCGACTGTTTAAATAGACGATTCATCTACCTGGTTAGGGTGGTAAATGTAAAAACACCCCGACCTCTCGCATTCGCTCGACACATGGAAGATAGCCATTATTAAGTCACAGAAGGCGAGGAGTGCAACATTCATGGGAGGTCGGACACAACTCATTACGACACGTACTCAAGATTTGGAGGAGAACCCGGCTTGCAATGTCGAAGACAATCTGCGCGCTAGATTCATCATCATTGAAGCCTGGTTCAGGGGCTACTGAGGAAGTCCTGGATTAGGGAGTCCTTGGACAGCCGGACTATATACTTTGGTCGGACTGTTGGACTATGAAGATACAAGATTGAAGACTTCGTCCCGCGTCCAGATGGGACTCTCCTTTGTGTGGAAGGAAAGCCTTGCAATTCAGATATGTAGA
This sequence comes from Triticum dicoccoides, assembly GCF_002162155.2. Lineage (NCBI taxonomy): Eukaryota > Viridiplantae > Streptophyta > Magnoliopsida > Poales > Poaceae > Triticum > Triticum dicoccoides. The sequence continues at coordinate 437,143,711 of NC_041390.1, read as the reverse complement.
TCTCCTCCCTTGTAACCGACTCTGTGTAACCCTAGCCCCTCCGGTGTCTATATAAACCGAAGGGTTTTAGTCCGTAGGATAATAACAATCATACCATAGGCTAGCTTCTAGGGTTTAGCCTCTCCGATCTCGTGGTAGATCAACTCTTGTAATACTCATATCATCAAGATCAATCAAGCAGGAAGTAGGGTATTACCTCCATCGAGAGGGCCCGAACCTGGGTAAACATTGTGCCCCCGCCTCCTGTTACCATCCGCCTTAGACGCACAGTTTGGGACCCCCTACCCGAGATCTGCCGGTTTTGACACCGACAGCGGGCGTCAGGCGGGCGCCAGCACACGCAGTGTCCTTGCTTCCTCTTTGGTGCCAAGGGGGCAAGCGCAGTCGCGGAGTATCGATGCATCAAGCAACGGTTTCCATATCAGTGCAACAAGACGAAGACCAGCAGGACAGCAAGACGGAGGTCACCATGGAGCCCAGGACAGCGTCACCACCAGAGCCTTTTGCAGGCGAAGACCACTTTTGTCAGGATAAGCTATACTAGCTGTCCCCTTTCAAATTGGCCGTTGTGGGATCCCTTCCCGCTCAATATTTGGCGAGAGGACCAAGGCCTATATAAGTAGAACTAGCCACCATAGTAGAGGGGGTCGACCTCATGACGAACTGATTGGAGACGGATCCAGGATCATCTCACGCACACAAGTTCTCCAAGCACAAGAACACCTCAACCTCAGGAGGCTGTTCTTCCCCTTGTACTGTTCATCATCAGCCCAAGAGGCAATCCACCACCACCACACTGGAGTAGGGCATTACACCACAATGGTGGCCCGAACTAGTATAAATCTTGTGTCTTTCTATGTTGTGAGTTTGTCGAGTTCGTCCACGAGATCTCAGAGAGCTAGGGTGTGGATTGATAGGGAGAAAACCTTCGCGCACACCCTAGTTTTCAAAGCTCGAGGGTTTTCCCGGAACCCGTGATCCGACATTTGGCGCACCAGGTAGGGGTGCGCCGAAGCTCCTTCCGTCGCTCCGCGTCCTGTTGCTCTGTCGTCTCCATGGCGGACGCGCGTCGTGCTCGTGCTCAGCGCCGGGCTGCCCTCGCCGCCCACGTCAATCAGACGGCTCCCGTCGACAGGCCACCTCATCGTTCCCCGTCGCCTGCCGTCAACGCCGCCACCGGCCCGGCGGGGAACAAGCTGCAAGCATCCTTGCTGCACCCCTAGGTGCGGCGGGACAGCCGCACCGCCACTCCATCACTGACCCCGGCCGGTTCTTCTTCCCATGCACGTCGCCTCCCATGGACGCACGGGCCACGATCCTCATGGCGCACGAGCTCCTGCACTACCGCCCAGTCGACGACCTCTACGAGGACTGGCTCGAACACATCGCCGAGCTTGTCCGCGCTGCAGGGGTTCCCCTGCGTCGTCCCTCTCTCCGCCTCGCCCCCCGCCAGCTACGGGCGACGTAGCTCACGGAGCGCCTCCACCACCACTGCCCCAAGACGGTGCCCTGGCGCCAAGACGCGCGGCTCTGTGATGCGACCCGCCGCATCCTGCGCCCGCGCGTGAAGAAAGAAGTTGTCAAGAGGTCCCTCGACCGCAAGAAAATGCTCCGCCGCTCCTCGTGTCACCGCCCCGGGACAGGCTGTTGTGGCAAGACCGTGCGCCACTTGTAGCGGCAGGGCGCAGACCCCATCAAGACCAAGGTCCACCCCCAAGGTGGGCCCTGGTGACCACAGATGGCTGTTGCACTTTCACCCCCGAGCTGCGTAGCGTCGCCTGGCCGGGCATGTTCAAGCCGGATCTGCCTCCCCGCTACGACGGCTCCCCCGACCCCGCGGAGTTCTTGAAGCTCTACGAGCTGAGCATCGAAGCGGCCAACGGCGGCGAGAAAGTCATGACGAACAGGTTTCACATGGCTCTCAAGGAGGGTGCCCGCTCCTGGCTCCTGAACCTGCCTCCAGGCTCAATTTCCTCCTAGGACGAAATGCGCAACCGCTTCATTGCCAACTTCTAGGGCACTCGCGACCGCCCCCAGTCGCGGGCGACCTGCGCCGCATCAAGAAACAACCAGGAGAAACCTTGCAGAAGTACATTCAGCGCTTCAACAGAACATGGATCAAGATCCCCAAGGTAACCGACGAGGCCATCATCTCAGCATTCTTTGACAGTGTTCGCGACGTCAAGATGAAGGAGGAGCTCGCCATCCAGGAAGAGTTGTGCATGACTCTGGAGCTGTTCAACATCGCGACAAAGTGTGCTAGAGCTGAGGAGGGGCGCCTCTCCCTCCTCGAGCTCCCTGCTGCGGACCCAAAGGAGAAGAAATCCAAGGCCAAGGACGTGAAGCGCAAGGGAGCAGCCGTGCTCGCAGCGGAACCAGACACCAAGCGTGGCAGAGACGAACCAGAGTCATCCAAGAGCAGCCGTCCGTTCTACGCTTTCCACAACCCGAACACCCACAACACCAGTGAATGTCAAGAGCTTAGAGCCATTCGCGAAGGATGCTTCGGTCAACGCCCCGAGCGCGGCGACCGGGGCTACCGCTGAGGAGTAGGACGTGGTGGCGGACGCTGGGACGACCTTGGCCCGCGCCAGGAGTGGCGTGATCGGCCTCGTGAGGACCGCTGGTAGGATCAACCTCGCGAGAGCGCCTGGAGGGATCAGCCTCGTGAGGATCACCCTCAAGGCAACGCGGGACTCCCTCCGCTGCCACCACCGCCAAGAAGGAATGACGAACATCATCAAGACGAGGGAGCTGGGGGCTTCTAGGAACCGCGTGCTATCGCCTGTATCTTGGGCGGAGCCCAGGCCCCAGCATCGTAGTGTATCTTCAAGCAATTTGCTCGTGAAGTGAATGCAGTCCTCCCCAAGCTCGAAGCCACACGCCTGCTTGGATGGTCCCAGTGCCCCATCACTTTCAACTCGACAGACCAGCTCAAGTGCGTAGCTACCACTAGCGCCCTCCCGATGCTTTGCTCCCCAGTCATCAGCAATGTGCAGGTTACCAAGACCCTCATCGACGGCGGTGCAGGGCTCAACGTCCAGTCCGTCGACATGTTCAACAGCCTCCAAGTGCCATATGACCAGCTTCAGCCCACCAAGCCTTTCTCAGGAGTGACCGACGGTTCCACCACACCGATAGGGCAGGTCTGCTCCCTGTCACCCTCGGGGAACACAAGAACTACCGCACCAAGCTCATCGACTTCGACGTCGCGCACATCCATCTGCCGTACAATGCCATCCTCGGGTACCCAGCCCTGGCCAAGTTCATGGCGGTGACCCATCACGGCTACAATGTCCTCAAGATGCCAGGAAGCGGCGGGATCATCACGGTCCCATGTGAAGAAAGAGATGCGATGTGCTCCCTCGAGCGTGCCTTCCAAGCTGCAGCAATCGACGACCCCGGCAACAAGGGCGAGGGCCCTCCTGAGGCCATCCCCAAGAAGAAGAAGCAGCTGCGACTTGCAGGACCTCAGGAGGGTGGCGTCACAGCCGGAGCCTCGTCAGGATCAGCGCCCGCTCCAGGGGCGCCTCCCTCCATCGCATAGGAAGGCGCGCCCGGCGCCCTTCTCGGGCAGGGCTCGGGGGCTTTCTTCTGGAAGGCCTCAAACCTTGCCCACATCACGAGGGAGGTGCTCGGGCACCACTTGGAGGCGTGCTTCACGGCATGTTTCCCTCAGGAGGGCACAGGGCAAGGATTGTCCACTGTTCAGGATTTCATCACCAAGACCACCTAGGAATTGCAAGACGCAAGGGCCATGCGCGGCGACCGCCGCTCACGAGACGCAGCTTCCCATCTAGGCGAGGATGCCGGGCTGCGTGTCTGCATCGACGTTCCAGGTCTCAACAGGGCTGCTTCTCAGGAGCTTTTCTGGCCTTCGCGTGTGGGACACTACGAGGGTCCACCGCACACCTACGTTCGGATGCCCTTTGGCCTGCAGAGCGTGTCGTCCGCCTACCAGCGCAACTTGTGGCGCATCCTAGCGGCTCAGGAGGCCAGGCACCACGCCGTCCTGATGGAGATGGAGACGGTCCTCAAGGAACCGCCTGAGCCCCCAGAGCCTCCAGAGGCTTAGGGCCCCGGTGGCTCGTGAGGAGCAACCATTTCGCTGCGCACCTTTGGCTGCCCCAACTCTCCTCCGTCAACTTAACCAGGTGACATCTTTCCAAGTTCATTTAGCTGGGAGCGCCCCTCGGGCTGCATCATTCCCAGGCCGCGTGGATCCGTCCCTACGGCACGTATCCCTTTTTATGTCTTTAGCTTACCTTGTTGGGAGCGCCCCTCGGGCTGCATCATCCCCAAGCCGCTCGGGCCTAACCCAGTGGCATGTATATCCTTCGCATTTACTTAAGCCTGCTACCCTCATGTTTAATCTACCTATGATTACTACTTGCTCGATCGCCACCCATCATGGGGACCGCGCGCCAGCCGTCCTTCTTCAGGACCCTTCGCGTGAGAAAGTTGAGCATGGCGTCTGTGCTCGGGCCCGTCCCTGCAACGTCGATAAAATCCAATGGCTGAGCTCTGTCAGGCGGGCTGGCCCTGTTTATGTCACCTCCTGGGGCTGTTGGTGCTTGGCTTTCTCACGCGATAACCTCAGGAGATTCGTTCGGCGCAGGTTGTCTGACCACCTCGCAGGACTAACACAGCGAACAAGAACCAAGACCAGGCGCAACCCGCCTTGAGGTAGGGCCTCGTGAGTCCCACGTTGGCTCACGAGTGCCCAGATACACCTCGTCTAGCCCTGTCGTGCAAGCCACGTGTCAGGGCGGGGCTGTACACGCCCCGGGGGCTCCCCGCAGAGGGAGCCCCCTCCCACGCACAAGTGGAAGCACCATGCTCCGCGCTGGTCGTCGACACTGCCGAGGAGTGGCTATGCCCGTGCACAAGCGGAAGCACTATGCTCCGCGCTGATGATAAACAACTGAGGGCGGCTTCATGGTCGTACCATCCTTAGGGAGCCCCAGAGCTCAGCGTCCGGCCTCACCGCAACGCCTCCCCTCGGGAGAGCCGTGCAAGGGGGCTAGGCACGGGGGCTGCGCTCGGGTCACGCCCAAGCGCACACCACCCAACCAGATCTCCCAGACCTGGTCGTCGCACGCCCCTCCCGAGCCGAGCCTCAGCGAGGGAAAAGGTATAGAGATTGTTTGCACGTCAAGGGGGACTCCTGAGCATCGCGACTCAGGAGCCTAACTGGTCACGTAGCCCCTCATTCCTTGGTCTGTCCTTGTCTCCGGTCGGCCCAACGGCGGTTGAGGTATGCGCGGGGCCGGGCTCTGCCGATGTAGAACATCAACCTATCCTCATGTACTCTCCCTGTAAGCTGTTTGCGCGTCAAGGGGGACTCCTGAGCATCGCGACTTAGGAGCCTAACTGGTCACGTGGCCCCTCACTCCTTGGTCTGTCCTGGTCTCTGATCGGCCCAACGGTGGTTGAGGTACGCGCGGAGCCGGGCTCTACCGACGCAGAACACAACGCAAATAGGAGGAAAATCGCAAAATCTCGAAGCAAATATTACAAGGTATATTGTTATCACAATATCAAATGAAAGTTTAACGCCTCCACGAGGCCTGATGCATATTGCAAGAATGAAACAGGAAGGCAGCTGCAGGTCACCCTTGCACACCGCCATTGCCTGCAGAAGGTGCTCCTCCCTTGGTAGCGTCGCCTTCACCTGCACCACTAGCCGCAGGATCGGTGACATCGCCGGTCGAGGGCGCGAGGACGAAGCTGTGGAACTTCTTCAGCAGGGCCTCCACTGACCTTTCACGGCTGTGGCGGCGGCCGCACAATGTTCATCAGCTACAGGCTCCATCGGCTCGTCGAGATGAGCATTGGGGTCACGAAGGTACAGATGGCTGAAGACACGTGTGAGCATATCTGAAGAAAGGACACGAGCCTCTGCCTCAGCCATGGGGCCGATGCCCTCCACGACTTCCTCAAGCGCCTTCACCAAGTGGGGAAGCAGTTGAGCACGACCATCCTCATCGGTGGTCAGCGGCTTCTCCAGGCTCTTCTCGTATAGTGACTTCAGCGCCACGCTGGACCTCTTCTCAAGAAGCGAGAAGGCCACGCGGTCTTCGGCCAGGACACTCCCCTTGGAGTCGAGCTCGGCCTCCCTCGCCTTCGCCTTCTACTCCAGCCCCTCCAGTCGACTACGCTCCACGGCCTGCGCCTTCATCGGCTCCCCCAGCTCGGCGTCGTGGCCTTTGATGGCGTCCTCCCGAGCCTTCATCTCCTCCTCCCTCGCTTCATAGTCACGTGCTTCTTTTGCGTGCTCGTCGCACAGCCTCTTCAGCTCGCCCTCTAGCTCTCGGCAGCGGTCGCGGGCGACCTCGGCGTCCTTCAGCACCGCCTCGTGATTGGCCGCAGCTCTGGCGGCGGCCTGCTTCTCCTTCTCGGAGGCCGCCGCTGCCTGGCTCAGCGATGCTCGAATGCTGAGTCAGGGTAAAGCCAGCCCGAGGCTAGCTCCAGGCGCCTGCCACTAGGTGCGAGTCCGCGCCTAGGAGGTCTTCCCGCAGCTTATCCATCCCCGAGAAGACACGCTCCAAGACTGTGGAGGAGGCAGAAGAACTTGGGGCCGAAGGCGCAGCAGGAGGAGGAGGCGACGTCGTTACCAGAGCCTGGAAGATCGAGGGCTCCGGAGCCCTTGGGACCTCATCAGCAGAGCCGGGTGCCGGCACTTCTAGAGCCAGCGGGGCCACGGGGGCTGGTTCATCCTGTTGATGCTCCTCTTGGCCTCGCGAGGGCGACCAGGCTGGGGAGGTGCGGGTGTTGTCGCCTCTCTCCTATGCAGAGGGGGGCATGGCCGCGGCATCCTCCTTCCTCTTCTTCATTGAAGACACCGGCCTAATCAACCAAAGGCGAACGTTAGAAAGTAGCAAGTACAAGCAGGAACAAGACAAAGCTCGAAGCACTTACTGATCCACTGCGACATAGTCCACCTTCCGCTTGGTGAGCCTGAAACCCGAAAGCGTCGGGGCCTGAGGAGTGGGCACACGGGTTCCGGGGGTAGAAGACGGCGCAGCAGAAGGACCGGAGCCGGCCCCAGGCGGTACCAAGTTGGAGGCAGCATCTTGAGAGACCAGCGAGGATCTACCCCTTCTCGGGATGAGGGGCAGCTCCCTCACCTTCTGGCGGGCGTCGACCTCGGAGTCGTCTGGTAGAGCGCGGAGGATGTCGGCCTTTCTCAAGGGGGATTTCTCCCCCATCTCCTCGGGGGTCTCCTCCAAGTCCTCCTCTGCTCTTCCTCCCTGCGGGACTCGTCAGAAGACACCTCCACCAGCTTCGGCGTGGTGGACACCCCAGCGAGCGCCGGCGGCACCAGCCCGCGCGTGTCAAAGGTCAGCCAAGAGGCGACGAATTGCTCCCAGTCCTTGCGATGGAACAAAGGAACAAAGGCACTCGGCGGGTACTCTTGGTTATCCCCAACCAAGAGCATAGAACTGCAGTCAGCTCGTCATCAGGCAGGGCCACCGGGCTCAGACGAACCTTGTCTTCTTTATCTCCAAGCTTCCACAAAGGGCGCATGCGCACCTGGAGTGGAGCAACGCGCATCGTCAATAATTTCCTCAGGAGCATGACCCCCGTCACCTTGGCTGCCTTCGCATTGCCCGGCTTCAAATCGATCTTCATCTGCTCCAACACCGACGACGCCCGCTCGTCGGTGAGCTCTACACGAGACCACCCCTTGTCCGACTGGGGCGCCTCCGTCGGTAGTTCCAAGCGTGGATGGACGCACTTGGCACTCATCATGATCCATTTGGACCTGATGTTTTCAACCCTCTTCCCGGTGTTCGAGATCGAGTTTGCCTGGTTGGCCGTGATGAAGTTGGTGCACCCGGAGATATGGCCACCAGTGACGCGAAGGAAGAAGAAGTGGCGCAGCAGTGCCACAGACGGCATCATGCCCAGGTACGCCTTGCAATAGTAGGCGAAGATAGACAAGAGAAGAACGGAGTTGGGATGGAGATGCAGCGCCTGCAGCCCGAAGTGGTCGAGGACCTCGAAAAAGAAATCAGAAAAGGGGGGAACCAACCTGGCGGCGATGCTGCTCGTGAAGAAAGGGAAGAAGGTGCTTACCTCAGATTTCGGCACGTCGGAGGCAAGCCGGAGCTCCATCTTCCCCCTCTCATTGCTCTCCCCCGCTGTCAGGAAGCGCGTGGCGGCTAGGTTCTTCTCCGTGATGTTGGGCGCACCAAGGGTTGGCTCGAACCAAGATGGCGCCGAGGAGGACTTGACCTTGCACGGCGCCATTGGTCGCCAATGCGGAGCGAGGTTGAAGCGGATCTGGAAGTTTCGGCAGCAAGGAGCGAGAAAGGGGATCTGGAGCAAGGCGAGGAAGAAGCAATGAAGGCAAGCACTGTCTGTGCCAGCCTTTTTCTCAAGTCGGGCGATTGCCGAGGCAGCGTGGGGAAGCGGAGACGCCCACGTCCAATCAACCGCCACGCGTCAACCGAGGCTGTAGGCTTTTCGGGCCTGCGGCGCTCCGCGCTTGACCTTTGGCTTCACCTCGAAGCCAAGCCCGAGCGCGCCTTGGGCCCGGGGGCTACTGTCGGTGTTCTGGGAACGGGGGTCCCCAGACTTGGCTGCTTGCGGCCCGCGGCGTGGCTGGGCTGGGAGGTCTGTATGGCCCATCTTCATCGACAAGGCATTCGAGACCCTCGCGAGGGGCCAAGCCTCGTGAGGCGGACGACGCAAGACCTCCTCAGGAGCGGCCTCACCAAGAAGGCTCACGAGGGGCGGAGAGATCAAGGCAAGGCAAAGCTCGCGAGGTCCTCGTGATGAGAGCCATGACGATCGAGACCAGGCGGGCGCCAGCACGCGCAGTGTCCTTGCTTCCTCTTTGGTGCCAAGGGGGCAAGCGCAGGCGCAGAGTACCAAGGCATCAAGCAAAGGTTTCCATATCGGTGCAACATGACCAAGACCAGCAGGACGGCAAGACGGAGGTCACCACGGAGCCCAGGACAGCGTCACCACCAGAGCCTTTTGCAGGCGAAGACCACTTTTGTCAGGATAAGTTGTACTAGTTGTCCCCTTTCAAATTGGCCGTTGTTGGCTCCCTTCCCGCTCAATATTTGGGGAGAGGACCAGGGCCTATATAAGTAGAACTAGCCACCACAGTAGAGAGGATCGACCTCATGACGAACTGATTGGAGACGAATCCAAGATCATCTCACCCACACAAGTTCGCCAACCACAAGAACACCTCAACCTCAGGAGGCTGTTCTTCCCCTTGTACTATTCATCATCAGCCCAAGAGACAATCCACCACCACCACACTGGAGTAGGGTATTACACCACAACGGTGGCCCGAACCAGTATAAATCTCGTGTCTTGCTGTGTTGTGAGTTCATCGAGTTCGTCCGCGAGATCTCAGAGAGCTAGGGCGTGGATCGATAGGGAGGAAACCTTCGCGCGCACCCTAGTGTTCGAACCTCGAGGATTTTGCCGAAACCCGTGATCCGACAGCAAACTTGCGCCAGAATATCCGGTGCCCTTTAGCGACCAGCTAAAATAGTTGGTCGAGCTGCATAGGATGGCCGAACTAGCCATGAAGGATTTAATAATCCGGTTGTGGCCTGCAGAAGCTAAACCCGGCAGCTACTTCGGCCTCGTGAAGCGGCTGGTCAATGCCTGCCCTCGCCTTGACGCCATCGCCCGTGTCAAGATATAATGGGCGAACATGGACGCTGTCAAGATCGCGACCGAAGGACCGCCCGCGGACAAGGAGCACCGCACACCCGACCGGTATTTTGAAGATGTTCTGAAGGGATCCCGCATTGTGGCAGAGCAATGTGCTAAGGACATTATTTTTGAATGAATACATTCATGTAATCCCGTCATGTATGATGAAAACAAGGCTGATATGTAATACAATGCTTTGTTGTTTATTATTTAAAGTTTTACCTCCTGTGCGGCCGTTTTATCAAGTCTGAGAGTTGGCCAGTCGTCGACTTCTGCCCCCACGTAGGTAGTACGGGGGTGTTCGGGATGAATCTAAAGACTCTTTATCCAAGAATTTGGTCCTTAAAGGAGGTGCTTAGCGCAACGAACCAGGCAATCGGACTTTGTGGCTTTATCACCCTCACTTAGCCATAGGTGTTTAACAATAAAATTTAGGCACAGCCCCTAGTGTCCGAACTAGGGTGTTGTAAACACCTGATCAGATAAGAACAGATTCATGACATAATGCGGAAAAATCGCTAAAGATTTGAAACCTCTGAAGAGCTAACCAGCTCACGCCACATCATGACAGTCAGTTTTCGGCTTTCTCTACTGAGGTTCTCATCCGGATAAACCAAGACACAATCACAGTAGTTCTCCCTTTACTACCCAAGACGATATAGCGGAACGTAAGGTAGTAAGCACAGGAGCCGGGCAACCCAACTATTGACCAAAGACATGATTCGGAGCCATGCATATAATGCTAAATTCAGGGTGCCGAACAATACTGTAAAAAGTGGTCAGACTTTGTTGCCGTATTATGGGGCGCAATGAAGCCCCTGGCGGACTAAAGCGTACCGAAGTACACGGGTGCGATTTGATAAGATTATCAAAAGGGCAAACTAGTGCCGCAAAAGTTGGGCTGCAAACTGTTTCCATTATAGTTTGATCAATACGTCAAAGCGTATTTGTACAAGTAGTGCAATAAGTAACAGGGCTGTTTAATATGCCACAACCAAGGGACAGCTGCGTGCGGGTCCTGAAAACAGGTAGAGTCACCGTTAAAGAGACCACCTATAAATTCCGTTATACATCAATATCTTGTGCCGTCTTGGTGTACCAATCCTTTCGAAAGGACCTGTGATCATGCCGTCAGGAAGGGCCTATGGAAAGGAAACCTAAAAAGGAAAGAAAAAAAGGTGAAAGTATGTGTGTCCAGGGGAGATCGAGTCGTATTATGGATCACACTCTAGTTATGCCTCCGTCTATGCCCATGGTATTTTGAGTGCGTAGTTATGTACGAGCGGTACGAACGCCACCACTTGGTAGGGGCTGGGACGGAGGCCGAACTGCTAGTCGAGCTCTTGATGAGCTGGGATGTCCTGCTGCGGAGTAGTCCAGACTCGTTTGACGGTGTCCGGGAGCTCGGCCGCCGAATTGAGGTTCTGCTTGGACAGGCCGCTCTGTACTTCTGCTGCTAAAGCAGCGGTGAGCTCCTTAGTACGGAGGGGGCGTTCCATGTTTCCATTGACTGTTATGACGTTGTGTGGTCCGGGCATCTTGAGCTTGAGATAAGCATAGTGTGGCACCACATTGAATCAAGCAAATGCGGTTCGTCCGAGCAGCGCGTGATAGCCACTGCGGAAGGGGACGATATCGAAGATCAACTATTCACTTCGGAAGTTGTCCGGGGATCCGAAGACAACCTCTAGTGTGATTGAGCCTGTACAACGGGCCTCTACCCCTGGTATGACTCCTTTAAAGGTAGTCTTTGTGGGTTTGATCCTTGAGGGATTAATACCCATTTTGCGCACTATATCCTGATAGAGCAAGTTCAGGCTGCTGCCACCATCCATAAGGAGTCGCGTGAGATGGAATCCATAAATGATTTGGTCAAGGACTAGCGTGGCTGAACCTCCATGATGGATACTGGTCGGGTGGTCCCTGCGATCGAAAGTGATCGAGCAGGAAGACCATGGGTTGAATTTTGGGGCGACTGGCTCTATCACATACACGTATCTGAGCGCGCGCTTGCGCTCCCTTTTGGTGATATGGGTAGCGTATATCATGTTCACCGTTTTGATTTGAGGGGGAACTTCTTCTGTCCCCCTGTGTTCAGTGGACGGGGCTCCTCATCATCGTTCTCGCTTTGCGAACCCTTCTCCTTGTCTTCGACATTTAACTTGTCAGCCTGTTTGAAGACCCAACAACTTATGTGGGTATGATTGGCTGGTTTATCAGGGGTGCCATGGATTTGACATGGGCGATCGAGTATGTGGTCCACGCTGGAAGGGCCCTGATTATTTCTTTTATATGGCTTCTTCCGATGGCCAGTCTTGGAGCCACTGAATCCGATGTTGACCGTCGTGTCATCGGTATTATCACCGTTGCTTCGATGCTTATGTCTGTTGCGTCGGGGCTTGCCATTGCTATTTCTGGCTTCCAAAGTGCCACATTCGCTTGTATTGTTATTGCTACGGGCTAGCCATCTATCTTCGCCCGCGCAAAAGCGGGTCATGAGTGCCGTGAGGGCCTCCATGGACTTCGACTTTTCTTGGCCGAGGTGTCAGGCAAGCCATTCGTCCTGGATGCTATGTTTAAAGGCCGCTAGGGCTTCGGCATCCAGATAGTCGACGATCTGGTTCTTTTTGGTTAAGCTAGTCCAGAATTTCCTGGCTGACTCTCCGGGATGTTGGATTATGTGACTCAAGTCATCGGCATTCGTAGGTCAAACATATATAACTTGGAAGTTGTCAAGGAAGGCTTCTTCCAAGTCCTCCCAGCTGCCAACGGAGTTTTCAGGCAGGCTATTCAACCAGTGTCGGGCTGGCCCCTTGATTTTTAGGGGGGTATTTGATGGCATGAAGATCATCACCGCGGGCCATGTGAATATGGAGAATAAAGCCTTCAATCCATACCATAGAATTTGTGGTTCCATCGTATGATTCAATATTCACAGGTTTGAACCCTTCTGGGAATTCATGTTCCATTACTTCATCAGTGAAGTGGAGGGGGTGTGCGACGCCTATGTACCGGGCCAAGTCGCGCCGTAGTTCAGATGGAGTCCTTCTGCGATTTTCGGCTCGGACATAATTGTGCTTGCCATGTTCGGCTTGATAGCCGTTGTCGCACGTCGGGGCACACCCCCGTGATCTATAGATCGATCTGGCCAGACCTGCTTTATTCTTCTAGTCCTGCCGGAGATCCTACGTGTATGCCTGAGCTGTTTTATCCTTGCCTTTACCACGAGGTAGTACGGGCTGGTGTTCGGCTTGAGTTTCCATTTTGTCTCGGCCACGTGGCGGTCGATTAGTCACATTACACGATGATGGTGCGGGCTCAAGTGCCTCATAATCGAATTAGGGTAGCAGTTTACGCTTCGGGTAACTTTTGGTTGGGCGCTCGAGGTCGTATTCTTCTGCTACCAGGACATCAGTCCATCTATCATTGAGCAGATCTTGATCATCTTGAAGTCGTTGCTGCTTCTTTTTCAGGCTCCTTAAAGTGGCTATTAGTTGTTGCTTAAAGCGCTCCTGCTCGAGAGGTTCCTAAGGCATGACAAAGTCTTCGTCGCCGAGGCTCACCTCATCCTCGGAGAGTGGAAGATAATTACTGTCCTTCGAGTCTTAATGCACGGCCTGTTCATCAGGGCTAACTCGCCCATCTTCCCATTCGTCCTGTCCGGAAGTTGGCTCAACGAGGTCTTCATTGTCTTCGGCATCATCTAGAGTATTATTTTCTCCTGTGCCTGTATTGCTGTCTTTTTCATGGCGTGACTTAGAGCGGCGCCGCTATCGTTGGCGCTTTGGCTGTATCTCAGGGTGTTTATCTTACACTTTTTCTTCTTTGTCATCGCTGTTAACTTCTTTGGATGTGTCCACCATATATACATCGTAAGAGGAGGTGGCCATCCAGCGCCCGGTAAATGGCAGGTTTTGGGCTTGCTCCTCTTCGGCATCGTCGTCCATACCGTCGATGTCTTCAGAGTTGTAGTCGAGCATGTCGGTTAGATCTTTGACAGTGGCTATTAAGTGGGGGTGGGTGGGAAGCGAAGTTCCCCGTCATCAGCCCCTAGTTCAAACCGGATATAATTTGACTCTGAGTCCCCTGCTAAAGAGAGGGTTTTCAATGAGTTTAGCACATCGCCTAAAGGTGAGTGCCCGAAGATGTCCGCGGAACTGAATTCAACGATCGGCGCCTAGTAATGCTCGGCGGACGCGATTGCATGTACTTCGGAACCTGTGACCAGAGATGAATCCGGGGGTCCGGTGACGCAGACCCCGCTCGAAGTTGAGTCTGTGTGCGGCCCCAACACCGATGAGTCTGGGGCTTCCATGGGAGGGTTAAGCTTCCCGTCTTCGGATGGCACAAGCTGCTCCGGATCTAGGGCCAGAGCGCTTACAGGAGCAATCTCCTAGGTATGGTCTGATGACACATTTAGGTCATGTTCATCGCGGTGGCAGGGAGCGGCTGCCCTGGCTCAAATCCGTCGAAGATCAAGTCTCCGTAGATATCAACGACGTACTTCAAGCTTCCAAACCTGACCTGACGGCCAGGGGCGTAGCTGTCGATCTTCTCTAGATGGCCAAGCAAGTTGGCCCGCAGTGCGAAGCCGCCGAATACGAAGATCTGGCTAGGGAGAAAGACATCTCCCTGGGCAGGATTGTTGATGTTGGATGGAGCCATTGAACCTTCTGATGACGGCACAGCGGAACTCTCAATGAAAGCACCAATGTCGGTGTCAAAACCGGTGGATCTCGGGTAGGGGGGGCCGAACTGCGCGTCTAGGGTTGATGGTAACAGGATACAGGGGACACGATGTTTACCCAGGTTCGGGCCCTCTCTATGGAGGTAATACCCTACTTCCTGCTTGATTGATCTTGATGAATATGAGTATAACAAGAGTTGATCTACCTCAAGATTGTAATGGCTAAACCCTAGAAGTCTAGCCTACGTGCTTATGATTGTCTCCACGGACTAAACCCTCTGGTTTATATAGACACCGGAGGGGACCAGGGTTATACAAAGTCGGTTATAGAGAAAGGAATCTTCATATCCGAACACCAAACTTGCCATCCGCGCCAAGGAGACTCCCATCCGGACACGGGTGAGAGTCTTCGGTCTTGTGTCTTCATAGCCCATATGTCCGGCCAATGTCCAATAGGCCGGATGCCTGAGAACCCCTTAGTCCAGGACTCCCTCAATGACAACTACTGAACTTGTGGCTGTTCAATCTGAAATCAAAAACGTCGGTGATGAATTTGACACGTACCGTGCTGATTGGCTGGGAGCCAAAGTCACATTCGTCAAGTTGGCTGAAGGATTCACCACCAATGTTGCAGCCCCAATGCAACATGAATCTCCTCAAGATGAATCTTCTGCTCAGCCAACTGAAGAACATGCCGGCACCACTGATGAAAATCAGGCTGCTAATGAAACTGCTAGTACCAGGGCTGATGACTCCATTCCAGCCACTGATGATAATGCCAGGGCAACCACTAGTGTTGTGCCTGAGGAACAAGCCAGGCCACATGAAGCATCCGTCGCTGCACCTGAAGAAACTGATAATGCCAGGGCAACTCCATCAGTTGCTCCTGAGGTTATTGAACCAATTTCCTCTACCCCTCCTGCGCCAACGCCAAGTCCAGTTCTTCCTTCTACATCAGAAGCAAAGAAAAGCAAGGCTGCGGAGCGAGCAACAGTGAAGAAAAGAAAAGCATCTGCTTCATCAGATTCTTCAGCACCGAAGAAGATGAAGAAATTGACAAGCTCTTTTGAGCATCCAATTGATGCTATTCTAGTTTCAAGCATGCCATCAAAGGAACTCGTTCCCTTTGGTGAGGATTATGATATCCCAAGCGGATCTGATGAAGATGTTCCTTCTATTGCTTCTTCAGAGCAGTTGGACAAAGAAATTGAAGCGGATAATATCCCTTCAACCCCAGTCATCTCATCGACTATGCCTTAGTTCACAACTAAAGAGGCATGCATTGAAGAATTGAATGAATAAGATGAAGACGTGGACATTGGGTGCTCCACTCCAGTGCTGAATGATGATTATTGGGATAGTCTGCACCCCAACTCTCCGCTCTTCACGCCACTGCAACAAATCCCTCGGTCCTTGGTGTCAGTGTCAAAACCGGCAGATCTCAGGAAGGGGGTCCTGAACTGTGCGTCTAGGATCGATGGTAACAGGAGACGGGGGACACAATGTTTACCTAGGTTCGGGCCCTCTCTATGGAGGTAATACCCTACTTCCTTCTTGATTGATCTTGATGAATATGGGTATTACAAGAGTTGATCTACCACGAGATCGTAATGGCTAAACCCTAAAAGTCTAGCATGGCTATGATTATGAGGATCTATCTATGGACCCTGGCTATTTGACATGCCAAGGGTCGATGGCTGAGGTAGAAGGCACTTTACAGGCTCGCAAAATAGAGAGGACGGTCTAAAAAAGTTGTTTTGGACCTCCTGTTGCACGTCTGCGCCGCCTTTCCTTGATGAAGGGGCTCCTTAAAGGGAGTAACTTTTGGATGAATGTACAAACCGAAACTCCGATGGAGTCGGTGAGATGACCAGCCTATGTGTCACCTATGATAAAAGGATACTGAAAAAAGAAAAAGTCGTCATAAAAGAACTGAAAAGAAGGGGGTTATAGAATTACTTGTAGGCTCGTCCGTATTATTCCTCCGCCGACGCCCATGGTATTTTAAGTGCATAGTTATGCATGCGCGGTATAGATTTCGCAGGTGTATGAGGTGGACGGCGGAGGCCGAACTACTAGTCCAGCTCCATAACTTGTCGGTCCTGCCGAATGGGGACCGGCGGCTTTGTGGCCAACAAGGTACGCGGTTTAATAAGGCCGACTTGTACTCCGGCTGGAGGGAACGTAGTATGATCCTCAGTTTGGAGGGAGTATGTCTCATGCTCCTCTGTAGGGGTGTGTGTCATGTATACCAGGTTCACCGTTTTTACCTCGGGGGGAAATTGCTTCTGACCCCCGGTATTTGTTTGGTGAATCCCTTCATCCTCGCTATCACCGGGCGGTCTTTTCCCCTTATGTTCAGTGTTGAGCCTACCGGCCTGTTTGAAGACCCAACAACTTCTGTTGGTGTGATTGGCTATCTTATCAGGATTGCCATGAATCTGGTAGGGTCGAGCCAATATCTTGTCTAAGGTGGATGGCTTGTCTCTGTTTGCCTTGAATGGCTTTTTCCGTTGACCGGGTTTGGGGCCACTGAATCCGGCGTTGACCGTTGTGTCGCGCGTTCTCTCATTATCATTGCGACGTTTGTGTTTGCTGCGTCGTGGTTTGCCATTGCCATCTTGGACTTCGGAAGTGCCCGGATCGCTGGAACTGTTGCTTCTACGAGCGAGCCAGCTGTCTTCTCCTGCGCAAAAGTGGGTCATCAGAGCGGTAAGGGCTGACATGGATTTTGGTTTTTCTTGACCGATGTGGCGGGCGAGCCACTCGTCCCGGACGCTGTGTTTGAAGGCCGCTAGGGCTTCCGCGTTCGGACAGTCGACGATTTGGTTCTTTTTAACTAAGAACCTCGTCCAGAGCTTCCTGGCTGACTCTCTGGGCTGTTGAACTATATGGCTTAAGTCATCGGCATCTAGTGGCTGGACATATGTACCTTGGAAGTTGTCGCGGAAGGCGTATTCCAAATCCTCCCAGTTGCCAATAGAGTCTGCGGGCAGACTGTTTAACCAATGTCGAGCTGGACCTTTGAGTTTTAACGGGAGGTATTTGATGGCATGAAGGTCATCTCTGTGGGCCATGTGGATATGGAGAAGGAAATCCTCGATCCATACCACGGGATTAGTTGTTCCATCATATGATTCGATATTCACGGGTTTAAACCCTTCTGGGAATTCGTGCTCCATTACTTCGTCTGTGAAGCAAAAGGGGTGTGCGGCGCCTCTATGTTGGGCCACATTGCGACGTAGCTCCGATGGAGTCCGTCTACGGTTTTCGGCCCGGGTTTGACTAGGCTTGTCACGTCTGAATAGATAGCCATTGTCACGTGTCGGGGCACGTCCTCGCGATCCGTAGATCGATCTGGTATGTCCTACTCTACTGTCCAGGTCCTGCCAAAGGTCATATGTGTGACCACAAGCTATGTTATCTCTGCCATTACGGTGAGGAGGGGCGGGCTGGTGTTCGGCTTGAGTTGTCACTTTGTCCCGACCACGTGGTGTTCGGTTAGCCGCATTGTGCGGTGATGGTATGGGCTCCGGTGCATCGTCATCGAACTGAGGTAGCAATTTGCGCTTCGAGTAAATTTTTGTTGGGCGCTTGAGGCCGTATACTTCGGCTGCTAGGACATTAGTCCATCTATCGTTGAGCAGAACTTGGTCAGCTTGAAGCTGTTGCTGCTTCTTTTTAGGCTCCTTGCAGTGGCTATTAGCCGGCGCTTAAAGCGCTACTGCTCTTGAGGTTCCTCAGGCACGATAAAATCTTCGCTGCCAAGACTCACCTCATCCCCGAAGAGTGGAAGATAATTACTATCCTCCGAGTCGTCGTTTATGGCCTATTCGTTAGGGCTAACTTGCCCGTTTTCCCGATAGTCCTGTTCGGCAGTTCATTCGTCGGGATCTTCTTTGTCTTCGGCACCGTCCGGAGTGTTGTCCTCTCCTGTGTCCGGATCACCATTTATTCCATGACGCGACTTATAGCGGTGTCGCTGACACCGGTGTTTTGGTTGTATCCCAAGAGGTTTGTCCTCAAATGGATCTGCTTTCTCATTGTCGTTAGTTCTCTTAGGTGTATCCACCATGTATACTTCGTAGGAAGAGGTGGTTGTCCAGCGTTCTGTAAACGGCGGGTCTTGGCGCGGTTCCTCATTGGCATCGTCGTCCATACCGTAGATGTCTTCGGAGACATAGTCGAGCGAGTCAGTTAAGTCTTCGACAGTGTGTATGAAGTGGGCAGTGGGTGGGAAACAAAATTCTCCATTATCAATCTTCAGTTCAAACCGGATAGAGTTTGGCTGTGAGCCCCCCGCTAAGGATAGTGCTCTTAACGAGTTTAGCACGTCGCTGGCTGATCATGCCAGAAGATGTCCGCGGCGCTGAATTCGGTGATCGATGACTGATCATGCTCGATATGCGCGGACACGCATAGTTCGGAACCTGTAGCTGGAGACGGGTCTATAGTTCCGGCGACATAGATGTCACTTGAAGTTAAGTCTGTGTGAGGCTCCAACACCGCTAAGACCGCGGCTTCCGCGGCGGGGTTGAGCTTCCTGTCCTCGGATGGTGTGATCTTCTCCGGATCTATGGCTGGATGTAACACCCCGTATGTAACCTGCCATATTTGTATTGCAACTCTTGCCGTTTCCGGCACTAAGTTATGATATTTCCTCGTTGTCGGTGTTTTGTCTTCGTGTGCTTTTGTCTTTGTCATGCATCTCATATCATGTCATCATGTGCATCGCATTTGCATACGTGTTCGTCTCATGCATCCGAGCATTTTCCCCATTGTCCGTTTTGCATTCCGGCGCTCCTATCTCCTCCAGCATCTGCTCTGGCCACCGCAACCTCGACTCCGGCGAGATCCCGGCCGCCTCGGTTCGCGTGCCCGACGAACCCTAGATCTCGGTTGACTTTCTCTCCTATCCCAGTAATTTTGTGCATTTTTCATCGCATCATAACTCTACATCCGTAGCTCCGTATTGGGCGTGTAGCATATCAAATTGTTCGTCTCGACGAGTACTTCATTTCATTCCATTGCACCATGTTCATTTGAGCTCATCTTGATGCCCTAAATGTTGTTGTAAGAGTGCTAGTTTATATTAGTTTTAAATTCTCAACAGTAATTGGACATTTGTCATTTTTGCCATGATTAATGTGTGCCTCCTATGAACTTGAGCTCTACGTGAGTTTTGTAGTATGCCATGCCATCTTTACAGGGGTGTATGCCATGTATTTTTGTGATCTCTGTGGTGACTAGCACAAGCATGCAAAGTAGCCCTCGTAATGTTGCTGATTTCAGGGACTTAGAAATCTTCAAAGTCTTTGTCCTGTTAATATTTTGATGCCATGTAATCATGTTGCTACAGAGTGATCCATGACTCTTTTGAGCATGATCAGTAAGGATGTTTTGTAGATATTGTTGTGCTCTATCCATCCATGTCTTTGTTTGCAATTATGGAGCACCCTAGTTTGACTCAACCGAGCTCTACTTTTGCTATAAAATGTTCCTGGCAGAATGTTTATGTGTTAAGCATTTTTGCCGAGGTTGTTGTAGTTGATCCATAAATGCTATGTTGTTGTTCTTGCCATGTTTACCTTCTATGCCATGTCTACTTGCTGGGTGTATGCTTAGTTTGTCATGCAATGCCTCGTGGTGAGTGCATCGAGCTCGTAAACATGCCTACTTGATATCTGTTTTGCCATGTTCCAGTTTTCTACTAAGCCTGAATCGATTAACGATAATTGCTATGTTCACATGGTTGCCATTGTATTTTCTTATCCCTTTTGGCTTATGGTCAGTAAGGGACTTTTGTTGTCTGCTTTGAGTAGCTTCATGCCATGCCTTGCTTTGCCATGATATGTTCCTATAGCATGTTGATATCTTGCTCTAAACATTGCTTCCTGATGTTAAATTCCTGACTTGTTGTTATTTTCACTAAGTCTGTAACCTGTTATCTTTTGCACTTTTGCCATGCTTTTTTGAACCTGCTATTGAGTGAATTAGCCTTAGCTCAGTGTTCATCTTTTGTCAAGCATCTTGAGTGGATCCCTTCCATGTATTTTTTTGCTATGTTAGAGTGCTGTAGCATGTTGTTCTTGATGCATTTAGATGGGCTCGTGCTGTTAATCGCAGATCGGTGCCATATTTGTATTGTTTGTCATTTGCAAACCGTGCATCCGATTCCGGTGATCTTTATATCAATTTCAACCGAAATCAACTCATCTTTCCAGTGGAACTCTTGGTTTTCCAAGTTGAGGCCAGGTTCAATCTTTCTTTCCCGAATCATGCATATGCATCGCATATCACATCCCGCATATCATGCCATGTTTTGCATCTTGTTGCTTGTGCATTGCACGTGGTTGATTGTCTCCCTTTGCTTGTCTTGTTGCTTTGGGTAGAGCCGAGAGACGAGTACGTGATCGAGGAACCCGTTGAGTACGCTTATGAGGATCAAGCTAATGTCTACTCGGAGAACTTTGCAGGCAAGATGACCATACCCTCGAAATCACTTCTATCTTTGCTTGCTAGATGCTCGCTCTATTGCTATGCCTATGCTACGATACCTACCACTTGCTTATCATGCCTCCCATATTGCCATGTCAAACCTCTAACCCACCTTGTACTAGCAAACCGTTGTTTGGCTATGTTACCGCTTTGCTCAGCCCCTCTTATAGCGTTGCTAGTTGCAGGTGAAGATTAGAGTTTGTTCCTTGTAGGAACATGTTTAGTGTTGGGATATCATTATTATATCTTGTCTATTTTTAATGCACCTATACACTTGGTAAAGGGTGGAAGGCTCGGCCTTATGCCTGGTGTTTTGTTCCACTTTTGCCGCCCTGGTTTCCATCATACCGGTGTTATGTTCCATGATTTTGCGTTCCTTACACGGTTGGGTTATAATGGGAACCCCTTGACAGTTCGCCTTGAATAAAACTCCTCCAGCAATGCCCAACATTGTTTTACCATTTGCCACCTAGCCTCTTTTCCCTTGGGTTTCCGAAGCCCGAGGGTCATCTTTATTTAAACCCCCCCCCCCCGGGCCAGTGCTCCTCTGAGTGTTGGTCCAAACTAGAGCCCTTTGCAGCGCCCCCTCGAGGAAACTCGAGGTTTGGTTTTAGTTGTACGAAGCGCTCATCTGAGTGTGCCCTGAGAACGAGATATGTGCAGCTCCTATCGGGATTTGTTGGCACATTCTGGCGGCTTTGCTGGTTTAGTTTTACCATTGTCGAGATGTCTTGTAACCGGGATTCCGAGTCTGATCAGATTGTCTTGGGAGAAGGAATATCCTTCATTGACCGTGAGAGCTTGTGATGGGCTAAGTTGGGACTCCCCTGGAGGGATTTGAACTTTCGAAAGCCGTGCCTGCGGTTATGGGCAGATGGGAATTTGTTAATGTCTGGTTGTAGAAAACCTGAAACCTTAACGTAATTAAAATGCATCAACCGCGTGTGTAGCCGTGATGGTCTCTTCTCGGCGGGGTCCGGGAAGTGAACACGGTGTTGGAGTTATGCTTGAACGTAGGTTGTTCTAGGATCACTTCTTGATCATAGTTTTCTCGACCGTGCTTTTGCCTTCTCTTCTCGCTCTCATTTGCGTATGTTAGCCACCAAATATGCTAGTCGCTTGCTGCAGCTCCACCTTATACCTTTACCCTTCCTATAAGCTTAAATAGTCTTGATCGCGAGGGTGTGAGATTGCTGAGTCCCCGTGACTCACAGATACTTCCAAAACCAGTTTGCAGGTGCCGATGAAATCATGCAGGTGACGCAACCAAGCTCAAGGAGGAGCTCGATAGAGTTCATGTTTGTTTTGTTGTTCCGTTTCCAGTTGATCAGTAGTGGAGCCCAGTTGGGACGATCGGGGATCTGTGTAGCATTTGGGGTAGTCTTCTTTTATTTTGGGTTCCGTAGTCGGACCTTGATTGTATCTAGTTGATGTAATGCTTTATTCATGTATTGTGTGAAGTGGCGATTGTAAGCCAACTATGTGTCTCTTTCCCTTATGTATTACATGGGTTGTGTGAAGATTACCTCACTTGCGACATTGCTTTCAATGCGGTTATGCCTCTAAGTTGTGCTTCGACACGTGGGAGATATAGCCGCATCGAGGGCATTCCATACATGCCGCCGGAGAGCGCGTTCTGACCTGAGTCAAAGAGGAGAAAAACAAACTCCAGGATTCCAACATCTAGCTGGGCGAGGAACTGAAAGATGTGCGGCCGTGGTTGTAGATAACCTGAAACTTAACTTAATTAAAATGAATCAACAGAGTGTGTGGCTGTGATGGTCTCTTTTCAGCGGAGTCCGGGAAGAGAACATGGTCTCGTGTTATGCTTGAACGTAGGTTGTTCTAGGATCACTTCTTGATCATAGTTCATCGACTGTGCCTTTGCCTTCTCTTCTCGCTCTCATTTGCGTATGTTAGCCACCATATAAGCTAGTGCTTGCTGCAGCTCCACCTCATACCTTTTACCCTACCTATAAGCTTAAATAGTCTTGATCGCGAGGGTGTGAGATTGCTGAGTCCCTGTGACTCACAGATTACTTCCAAAACCAGATGTAGGGACCGATGATACCGCTCTGGGAGATTCAACTGAGCTCAAGTGGGAGTTCGATGAAGACTCGGGACGATACTACGTTTCCTTTCCAGACGATCAGTAGTGGTGCCCAGTTGGGACGATCGGGGACTTTGTTGCATTTGGGGTTGTTCTTTATTTTGGTTCTGTAGTCAGACCTTGATTGTATCTGGATGAATGTAATGTTATTTATGCATTAGGTGACGTGGCGATTGTAAGCCAACTATTTATCTTTTTCCTTATTCATTACATGGGTTGTGTGAAGATTACCCCACTTGCGACATTGCTTACAATGCGGTTATGCCTCTAAGTCGTGCTTCGACACGTCGGAGATATAGCCGCATCGTGGGCGTTACACTGGAGCAGCTACATGTACTATTTCTGCGTGTGGACCGATGACAGATTTAGGTCATGTTCATCATGGTGGCAGAGAGTGGCTGCCGTGGTCTCGAATCCGTCGAAGATCAAGTCTCCACGGATATCTACGACGTAGTTCAAGTTTCCAAATCTGACCTGGTGGCCAGGGGCATAGCTTTCGATCTACTCCAGATGGCCGAGCGAGTTGGCCCGCAGTGCGAAGCCGCCGAACATGAAGATCTGTCCGGGGAGGAAAACTTCTCCTTGGACAACATCATTGTAGATGATTGAAGGAGCCATCAAACCTTTTGAGGACGGCACAGTGGAACTCTCAATGAAAGAACCAATGTCAGTGTCAAAACCGGCGGATCTCGGGTAGGTGGTCCCGAACTATGCGTCTAGGATCGATGATAACAGGAGACGGCGGACACAATGTTTACCCAGGTTCGAGCCCTCTCTATGGAGGTAATACCCTACTTCCTGCTTGATTGATCTTGATGAATATGAGTATTACAAGAGTTGATCTACCACGAGATCGTAATGGCTAAATCCTAAAAGTCTAGCCTGGCTATGATTATGAGGATCTATCTATGGACCTAGCCCTCCGGTTTATATAGACATGAGAGGGATCTAGGGTTACACAAGGTCGGTTACAGAGAAAGGAATATTCATATTTGGTCACCAAGATTTCCTTCCATGCCAAGGAGAGTCCCATCCGGACACGGGTAGAGTCTTCGGTCTTCATATCTTCACGGCCCAATAGTCCGGCCCATATCAATAGGTCGGACACCCGAGGACCCCTTAGTCCAAGACTCCCTCACCCAGTCCACACTGATGTTGAAATGGGTTCTGAAGATCATCATCCCACTCCTTCCATCAATGAAGAAATTCCAGCCACTAGCGCGGATGTCAATGTTGATGAAGAATTGAAGACCCAGGCTACTACTAAAGCAGAAACTGAAATTCCTCAGCCTGTGGTTCCTGAGAATGTGATTCCTGAGGCTGTGATGACTTTGACTGACACTCCTCAGCCCAAGCCGAAGAATCCCTTATCCAAGAAGCAAAAATTCAAGGTTGATGACTTCTTTTATGAGCATGTATTCTTCACAGATTACAATCCATATGACTCTACTCGTCTACGAAGGAAGTGTTTCTGGACTGCAAGCCAAGCCAACTTCTATTCTTCACTGCTTTTCAATAAGGACACAGTATTTGATCATGCACATATTCCTCATGTGGACATGGAATCACTGCCTTGCTTCACACCAGTCCTCGGTGTTATTCATGAAGCTGGGTTGCTCAACTTCTGCACTGACATCGTAGACTGGAATGAATAACTAATTCTTTAGTTCTACGCGACGCTGCACATCACAGGAAATGTTGAAGATGTGAATTCTTGGGTGTTGGACTGGATGACCGATAACACTCATTTCAAAGCACTAGCCTCTGAATTGCTTCATGCCCTGCCTGTCAGCCCTCCCCTTGAATGTGCGCAGCTGATCTATCATGAACCTGATCTTTCAGGTCACTACATGCAAGTGCTGATGAAACCGCTGAAGCCTGGTCAAGCCCCAAGGACCAAATTCCTCGTGAAGGAATTGTTCTATGTGCCACGGACTGTCTATTGCATTCTAACCAAGACGTTGAGTCCAATCAAAGGCCATGACTCAAATGAAGAAGAGGTCATTGGCATCATGAAGAATCTACTTTTCAATATCATCCATGGAGTTCCAATCAACTACCATGATTTCTTCATGAGGACTCTGGCAAATGTTGCATTATCTCCTTTTGAGTTGAAGTACGCTCCTT
The DNA here is from genome assembly GCF_002162155.2 of Triticum dicoccoides. Classification (NCBI taxonomy): domain Eukaryota; kingdom Viridiplantae; phylum Streptophyta; class Magnoliopsida; order Poales; family Poaceae; genus Triticum; species Triticum dicoccoides. Next base: position 437,118,602 of record NC_041390.1, on the reverse strand, counting down.
GGATTATGAGATTCCTCATATCAAGGTCTTCAATCAAATACAAGGATGATTTGCAGAATCACGTCAGCTATTTGCCCCCAATTGAAGTCTTCAAGTGACCTATTTCCTCATCTAATGACAAGGGCAAGGCACCTACTGTTATCGATGAAGGCATTCGTCCATTGGATGGTCAGTTGCGCAAAGCTGCATCTTACTCCACCAATGATGACTCTGCCACTCATGACTCTGCCGCCAATGCTTCAAAGCAACATCCTCAAGCCACAGCTCCAAGGGTATTGACTGATCATGAGCTTCTCCTCAGTCTTCACCAGAAGATCGATTGCAACCACAAATGGGTCAAGCGTCAGTTTGATTCAATTCTTCAGAACATGACCATCACTCAGAATTCAGTGAAGAAGAACCATTACTACCTCGATGAAGTATTTGATCGCACCTGGGTTGTTCTGTCTCATCTCTACGGTGAAGATGATCTCAACAAGATGGGCTTCAAGCAGGACTTTGACTGGTCTCAGCCACCTTCGAAGAAATTCAAGAAGGTCAAAGTTCCTCACTTGGTGGCCAGCTCTTATTCTTCATTGCGCGAGACGGATGAGCATGAAGATTTGGAAGACACTGTTGTAGGCCCTACTTCAACAAACGACCCCAACAATGCTGGCGCTCCTCCATCGACTCAGTGATGATATTCTTCAGGGGCGTTAGTCCTCACTTTTCATCCCTTTTGGTCATTCGATGACAAAGGGGGAGAAATTTTGAGTTAGTCTTCAAGCGGGTCTTTATATATGGTCGTTTTTTTGCTAAGCTACAACTCTCGTTCTTTTTGACGACTTTGTTGGATCGAGTTGTAATCTTAAACCCGATGGTGGTCTGATACTTTTGCTATGTTCTTCTGCATGCTATTTCCTCATGTATGATAATGCACGCATGCTAAAGAATATCAGCCACCATATTTCATCATGCATTTCAAATTCTTCATATTATATGTTAAATGCGTGTATGAATTACAAGATATAGGGGGAAATCTCCATGATTCTACTCTTGAAATGTGCATTGCTTCAAAATAAAATTCCTCACTCTGCACATCTTCATGGGGAGTTCTTCTGTATCTTGCAATCAAATTCCTCAATATTAGTATTTACACTTCCTATGTTTATCCCTGTTGAGAACTTAACCTATATTGTCATCAATCACCAAAAAGGGGGAGATTGTAAGTGCATCTAGTGCCCCTTAGTGATTTTGGTGTATTGAAGACTTATAGGTTAAGAGACTGATGCGTTTGTGAGTGTACATAGGTCTATAAGTCTATAAGGAGTTTGATATTTATAGAGAAAGTCGACCCTAAAAATGAATGTCTTCAACTGAAGACTTTGGATTTCTGAAGACTTTCTGAAGACTCTGAAAGTGAAGAAATTGGTGAAGACTTTTGTTTTCGTAGTTTCATTTTATCTTTCTTGAGTCATAGGAAACACTGTACTGTTAAAGGGGGTCGAGGTAAAACTAAGGAAAAGTTTCCAGGTGATGCTCAACTCAAAATCCTACACCTACCAATCCCTTCGAGTGAAGCCATTGGAAATCTCATACAGTTCAGTCAATTTCTTCAGTGATAGAGACGTAGTTCTTCTGGTCTCTGAGGAATTTGTCCTGACTGAGGAGTTAGGAATTCGCCAGTGCAGATTGCCTACAAGTGAGGAACATGATAGCCCTGAGGAATTTGAGCCTCAAATTTCCGACCGTTGCTGTGCTACGCGCCAGCTGTCCCAAAATATCTACGCACCTAATGGTCATATCATTTAAGGGAATTTATGTCTTATCATGTCGGGTGCTCCCTTGGCTATAAATAGCCGCCCCCTACAACCACTAGCTGGTTGGCTGCTCCACGAGAAACTGACACTTGTCATTGAGAGCATCCCATCCTCCGAGGACTCTGAGCGAAAATCATCAAGTGAGGAAAAAACAAAAACCCAAACCAAAACACCTACAAACCCAAAGTGATTGAGCATCACTGAAGAGATTGTTCCTGTGTAGAACCGACGCTTGTTACCTTTGAGGACTGTGCATCCTCCAGACAGTTAGGCGTCATGGTCTAGAGCATCCAAGAGGAAATTATGGATCGGCGGGTGACCGGGTTTGTGAAGGTTTGGAAGTCACCTGAAGACTTACCACAAGTGATTGGACGAGGTCTGTGAGACCTTAGTTCAAGGAGAATATGGTGAGGACTGTGTGTCCAGGACTGTGTGTCCTCAGGTTTAAATACCTAGCCGCTCTAACCAGATGTACAACTGTCACAACAGTTGGAACTGGTCTACCAAATCTTTATCTTCACCGAGCTAGCTGGTTCTATTTCCTCAACCCTTTAACTTCTTCATTACTATGTTGTGTACCTGTTCACATCTGTTTGAAGACTTTGACTGAAGACATTCTCAATTCCTCAGTTCAATTTCTTCAGTCTGTTTGTCTTCATTCTATTTTATCCAGTGCTTACGCTTTCTGTATTGTGTGTTTGTTTTCTATTCATCATGATGTCCATGCTTATGTTATGCCATGCTTGCATCTGAGTACTTATTTCACTGCAAGTAGTTCTTCGCTTAGGAATTTCCTCACCCTGAAGTTCCTCAGTGAAGAATTCATAAAAATCGCCTATTCACCCCCCCCCCCTCTAGTCGACTTAACGCACTTTCACTCCTGATGTGCTTGATGTTCACACTGAAATTCATCGAGGCCCTTGAGGAAAATCATTTGAAGACTTCCTGCACTTCAGTTTTGTAAGCAATGATATGCACCCAGGTGTAACGAGAATAATCATGAACAGTAACAAAGCCATATAGAGATGCAGCATTTGTTAGTGTGGCATAATGAGTAGGGCCAAAGAGGTCCATGTGAAGCAATTCAAAAGGATGAGTGGTAGTTATGATTGTCTTCAAGGGATGCTTGGATCTGGTCATCTTCCCAGCCTCACAAGCCCCACAAAGATGATCTTTAAGGAATTTAACACCCTCTATGCCAATGACGTGCTTCTTCTTCACAAGTGTGTGCAAGTTCCTCATGCCAGCATGACCGAGTCGACGATGCCATAGCCAGCCTTCTGAAACTTCTGCAAGTAGACATGTGGGAGGTTGTCGTCCTGCTTTGAAATCAACAATGTACAAGTCTCCTCTCCTAAAGCCATCGAAGACTTTGGAATTATTAGATTCCATGAGTACTATGCAATGATATTTGCCAAAGATGACAACCATATCAAGATCACAAAGCATTGAGACAGACATAAGGTTGCATCCGAGGGACTCAACAAGCATGACTTTGTCCATGTGTCGATCCTTTGAGATCGCAACCCTACCTAGACCCGATACCTTGCTTTTGCCTTTCTCTGTGTAGGTGATATGCTTCAGATGTGATGGAGATAAAGCAGAGTCCATCAATAAGTTCTTCTCAACGGTCATGTGATTTGTACATCCACTGTCGAGGACCCACTCAGTAGCTTTGGGTGTTTCATCCTGCAGACGAATTTGTGCATCTTACGAACTCATATACTTCAGAGTGAAGAATATGACATTAGATTCATCAAACATAATTTCATAAACAGTGCAACATATATAGCAATATGAGGACATGAGAAATGAGAGAATCATTTCTTCATGTTTAGCTTGCATCCTTTCAAGCATTCTGAGGTCTCCAACAAATTCTTCAGACGATTTAGTTCATCTCGAGACCTAACCTTGCATAAGAGATTAGTTCTTTTTCATCACCACCCACATTTGGAGGGGTGGTAATGCAAAGAGTTCATCATTCTGCGAGCTCCATAAGAGAAAGATGGCATTGAAGCCAGTGCACTTCGTTTCACATAAAGAGGGGTTAGAGTAGGCATATGAATAAGAAGGGAAATTCTACAAGGACTTATGAACATAATGATTTGAAGAATAATGCACATATTCATAGCTCTTAGATTTTCCCTGAGAAACAAAAGCGTTAGCATGATGATGCTAATATGAGGATTTGGATCCACGTGAGGAATTTGATCCTTATGAAGACTTTGGTTCATATGAAGAATTTGATCTGGTGTTCCCATTCTTCACAGGTGGTGTCATGAGGACATCACCTGAAGACTTTCAAGGCACCTTTTGGGAACCCAGATGTTCTTCATAGGAGGACCATTCATGTAGTTAGTTCCAACATATCTAGCAAATACTTCACCATTCTGATTTTTGAACATCTTATAGCTGGAGTCAAATGACTCATCACATGAATATGAAGATTCACATATAAAGCCAGATAAAGTGGATGGATCTACGGGAGGTCCTTTTGCAACAACCCATGTGGTTTTGGGGTACTGCTCAGGTTTCTAGTAGGACCCATCAGTATTGAGTTTCCTCTTAAATGCAATACCCTCTTTCCTAGGGTTCCTGTTGAGGATCTTCTTCTTCAGCACATCACATAGAGTCTGATGCCCTTTGAGGCTTTTGTACATGCCTGTTACATACAATTACTTCAACCCTGCATTGTCAGTGATACTTGTAGTATCCTTAGATGAGGAATTTGTGACAACAGAGACAGTTGAAGAATTTACATCAATAGAAGCAATTGAACTTTCAGGTGAGGAATTAGTAGATTCTCGTTCAATTCATTTCAAACATGGTGGAATGAATTCTTCCTAAGTAGAACTGATCTGTTGAGCAAGCAATGAATCATTTCCCTTCTGAAGATCTTCATGACTCACCCTTAGCTTCTCAAGATCTTACTTTCTTTGAAGAAATTCATAAGAAAGCTTCTCATGATCGGCTAAGAGTGTTACATGATGACCTTGATGAAGGAAATATGCCCTAGACGCAATAATAAAGTTGTTATTTATATTTCCTTATATCATGATAAATGTTTATTATTCATGCTAGAATTGTATTAACTGGAAACTTAGTACATGTGTGAATACATAGACAAACAGAGTTTCACTAGTTTGCCTCTACTTGACTAGCTAGTTGAATCAATGATGGTTATGTTTCCTAACCATAGACATGAGTTGTCATTTGATTAACGGGATCACATCATTAGAGAATGATGTGATTGACTTGACCCATCCATTAGCTTAGCACGATGATCATTTAGTTTGTTGCTATTGCTTTCTTCATGACTTATACATGTTCCTATGACTATGAGATTATGCAACTCCCAAGTACCGGAGGAACACTTTGTGTGCTACCAAACATCACAACGTAACTGGGTGATTATAAAGGTGCTCTACAGGTGTCTCCGATGGTGCTTGTTGAGTTGGCATAGATCGAGATTAGGATTTGTCACTCCAATTGTCGGAGAGGTATCTCTGAGCCCGCTCGGTAATGCACATCACAATAAGCCTTGCAAGCAATGTAGCAAATGAGTTAGTTACGGGATGTAGCATTATGGAACGAGTAAACAGACTTTCCGGTAACGAGATTGAACTAGGTATTGAGATACCGACGATCAAATCTCAGGCAAGTAACATACCGATGACAAAGGGAACAACGTATATTGTTATGCGGTTTGACCGATAAAGATCTTCGTAGAATATGTAGGAACCGATATGAGCATCCAGGTTCTGATATTGGTTATTGCCCGGAGACATGTCTCGGTCATGTCTACATTGTTCTCGAACCCGTAGGGTCCGCACGCTTAACGTTTGGTGATGATCAGTAATATGAGTTTATGTGTTTTAATGTACCGAAGGCAGTTCGGAGTCCCGAATTTGATCAGGACATGACGAGGAGTCTTGAAATGGTTGAGACAAAAAGATCGATATATTGGATGACTATATTAGGACTTCAGAAGGGTTCTGGGCAAGTTCGAATAAATACTGGAGTACCGGGGGGTTACCGGAACCCCCCGGGGAGTGTAATGGTCCTATTGGGCCTTAGTGGAGAAGAGGAGGGGCGGCCAGGACAGGCCGCACGCCCCCTCTCCCTCTAGTCCGAATTGTACAAGGAGGGGGGGCGACGCCCCCCTTTCCTTCCCCCTCTCTCCTACTCCTACTCTTGGAAGATTTGGAGTCCTACTCCCGGTGGGATTAGGACTCCCCATGGGGCACTCCTAGGAGGGTCGGCCTCTCCCCCTCCTCCACTCCTTTATATACGGGGAGGGGGCACCCCATAGACACACAAGTTGATCAATTGATCTTTTAGCCGTGTGCGGTGCCCCCCTCAACTGTAATCCACCTCGATTATCTCGTAGCGGTGCTTAGGCAAAGCCATGCGTCGGTAGCATCACAATCACCATCATCACACCGTCATGCTAACGGAACTCTCCCTCGAAGCTCTGCTGGATCGGAGTTCGTGGGACGTCACCGAGTTGAACGTGTGCTGAACTCGGAGGTGTCCTACGTTCGGTACTTGGATCGGTCGGATCATGAAGACGTACGACTACATCAACCGCATTCTCATAACGCTTCCACTTACGGTCTATGAGGGTACGTGGACGACACTCTCCCCTCTCGTTGCTATGCATAACCATGATCTTGCGTGTGCGTATGAAATTTTTTGAAATTAGTACGTTCCCCAACAGTGGCACTCGAGCCAGGTTTATGCGTAAATGTTATATGCACGAGTAGAAGACAAAGGAGTTGTGGGCGTGGGTATATACATATTGCTTGCCGTCACTAGTTGATTCTTGATTCGGCGGTATTGTTGGATGAAGCGGCCCAGACCGACATTACGTGTACGCTTACGCGGGACTGGTTCTACGAACGTGCTTCGCACACAGGTGGCTAGTGGGTGTCTGTTTCTCCAACTTTAGTTGAATCAGATTCAATGAACAGGGTTCTTTCTGAAGATCAAAAAGCAATCACTATACCTCGTTGTGGTTTTTTAATGCGTATGTAAGAACGGTTCTTGCTCAGCCTATAGCAGCCACGTAAAACTTGCAACAACGAAGTAGAGGACGTCTAACTTGTTTTTGCAGGGCTTGTTGTGATGTGATATGGTCAATACGTGATGAGATATAAGTTGTTGTATGAGATTTCATGTTTTGTTGAAGTTATCGGCAACTGGCATAAGCCTTATGGTTGTTTCTTTATTGCATAAGATGCAAGCGCCAAATAATTGCTTTATTTTATCGCTATGCGATAGCAATAGTTGCAAGAGAAAAAGTTGGCGAGACGACCATGTGATGACACGTTGATAGAGATCAAGATGATGGAGATCATTGTGTCATGCCGGTGACGATAGAGATCATGACGATACTTTGGAGATGGAGATCAAAGGCGCAAGATGGTCATGGCCATATCATGTCACATATTTTGATTGCATGTGATGTTTATCCTTTATGCATCTTATTTCGCTTAGTTCGGTGGTACCATTATAAGATGATCTCTCACTAAATTTCAAGGTATAAGTGTTCTCCCTGAGCATGCATCGTTGCGACAGTTCGTCGTGCCGAGACACCACGTGATGATCGGGTGTGATAAGCTCTACGTTCACACACAACGGGTGCAAGCCAGTTTTGCACACGCGGAATACTCGGGTTAAACTTGAAGAGCCTAGCATATGCAGATATGGCCTCGGAACACTAGAGACCGAAATATCGAGCGTGAATCATATAGTAGATATGATCAACATAGTGATATTCACCATTGAAAACTACTCCATCTCACGTGATGATCGGACATGGTTTAGTTCATTTGGATCACATGATCATTTAGATGACTAGAGGGATGTCTATCTAAGTGGGAGTTCTTAAGTAATATGATTAATTGAACATCAATTTATCATGAACTTAGTCCTGATAGTATTTGCATAACTATGTTGTGGATCAATAGCTCGCGATGTAGCTCCCCGTTTATTTTTGATATCTTCCTAGAGAAAAACTATGTTGAAATATGATAGTAGAAATGATGCGGACTAGGTCCGTAATCTGAGGATTATCCTCATTGCTGCACAGAAGAATTATGTCCTTGATTCACCGCTAGGTGACAGACCTATTGCAGGAGAAGATGCAGAAGTTATGAATGTTTGACAAGCTCGGTATGATGACTACTTGATAGTTTAGTGCACCATGCTTTACGGCTTAGAACTGGGACTTCAAAAATGTTTTGAACACCACAAAGCATATAAGATGTTCCAAGAGTTGAAATTGGTATCTCATACTCATGCCTGTGTCAAGAAGTATGAGACCTCTGACAGTACTTTGCCTACAAGATGGAGGAGAATAGCTCAACGAATGAGCATGTGCTCAGAATGTCTGAGTACTAAAATCACTCGAATCAAGTGGGAGTTAATCTTCCCGATAAGATAGTGATTGACAAAGTTCTCTAGTCAGTATCACCAAGTTACTAGAACTTCGTGATGAACTATAATATGCAAGGGTTAACAGAAACGATTCCCAAAGCTCTTCGCGATGCTAAAATCGGCGAAGGTAGAAATCAAGAAAAAGCATCAAGTGTTGATGATTGACAAGACCACTAGTTTCAAGTAAAAGGGCAAGGGAAAGAAAGGGAACTTCAAGAAGAATAGCAAGCAAGTTGCCACTCCCATGAAGAAGCCCAAAGCTATACCCAAGCCTGAAACTGAGTGCTTCTACTACAAAGGAAATGGTCAATAGAAGTGGAATTGCCCTAGATACTTGGCAGATAAGAAGGATGGCAAAGTGAACAAAGGTATATTTGATATACATGTTATTGATGTGTACTTTACTAGTGTTTATAGCAAACCCCTCGGTATCTGATACTAGTTCAGTTGCTAAGAGTAGTAACTCGAAACGGGAGTTGCAAAATAAACAAAGACTAGTTGAGGACGAGGTGATGATGTGTGTTGGAAATGATTCCAAGGTTGATAAGATCACCATCGCACACTTCCTTTACCTTCGGGATTAGTGTTGAAGCTAAAATAAATGTTATTTGGTGTTTGTGTTGAGCATAATATGATTGGATCATGTTTATTGCAATACGGTTATACATTTAAGTCAAAGAATAATTGTTATTCTGTTTACATGAATAAAACCTTCTGTGGTCATACACCCAAGGTGAATGGTTTATTGAATCTCGATCGTAGTGATACACATATTCATAATATTGAAGCCAAAAGATGCAAAGTTAATAATGATAGTGGAACCTATTTGTGGCACTGCCGTTTAGGTCATATTGGTGTAAAGCGCATAAAGAAACTCCATGCTGATGGACTTTTGGAATCACTTGATGCTTGCGAACCATGCCTCATGGTAAAGATGACTAAGAATCCGTTCTCCGGAACAATGGAGCGAGAAACTGACTTATTGGAAATAATACATACAGATGTATGCGATCCGATAAGTGTTGAGGCTCGCGGCGGGTATCATTATTTTCTGACCTTCACAAATGATTTGAGAAGATATGGGTATATCTACTTAATGAAACATAAGTCTGAAACATTTGAAAAGTTCAAAGAACTACAGAGTGAAGTGGAAAACCATCGTAACAAGAAAATAAAGTTTCTATGATCTGATGGCTGAGGGGAATATTTGAGTTACGAGTTTGGTCTTCATTTGAAACAATGTGGAATAGTTTCGCAACTCACGCCACCTGGAACACCACATCATAATGGTGTGTCCGAACGTTGTAATCGTACTTTATTGGATATGGTGCGATCTATGATGTCTATTACCGATTTACCACTATCATTTGGGGTTATGCATTAGAGACAGCTACATTCACGTTAAATAGGGAACCATCTAAATCCGTTGAGATGACACCGTATGAACTATGGTTTGGCAAGAAACCAAAACTGTCATTTCTTAAAGATTGGGGCTGCGATGCTTATGTGAAAAATCTTCAACCTAATAAGCTCGAACCCAAATCGGAGAAATGTGTCTTCATAGGATACCCAAAGGAGACTGTTGGGTACACCTTCTATCACAGATCCGAAGGCAAGACATTCGTTGATAAGAATGGATCCTTTCTAGAGAAGGAGATTCTCTCGAAAGAAATGAGTGGGAGGAAAGTAGAACTTGACGAGCTAATTGTATCTTCTCCCTTATTGGAAAGTAGGTCATCACTGAAATTAGTTCCAGTGATTCCTACACCAGTAAGTGAGGAAGCTAATGATGATGATCATGAAACTTCTGATCAAGTTACTACCGAACCTCATAGGTCAACCAGAGTAAGATCCGCACTGGAGTGGTACGGTAATACTGTTCTGGAGGTCATGTTACTTGACCATGACGAACCTACAAACTATGAGGAAGCGATGATGAGCCTAGATTCCGCGAAATGGTTTGAGGCCATGAAATCTGAGATGGGATCCATGTATGAGAACAAAGTATGGGCTTTGGTTGACTTGCCCAATGATCGACAAGCCATAGAGAACGAATGGATCTTCAAGAAAAAGACTGACGCTGACGGTAATGTTACTGTCTACAAAGCTCCACTTGTTGCAAAAGGTTTTTGACAACTTCAAGGAGTTGACTATGATGAGACCTTCTCACCCGTAGCGATGCTTAAGTCTGTCTGAATCATGTTAGCAATTGCTGCATTTGATGATTATGAAATTTGGCAAATGGATGTCAAAACTGCATTCCTTAATGGATATCTTAAAGAAGAGTTGTATATGATGCAACCAGAAGGTTTTGTCGATCCTAAAGGTGCTAACAATGTGTGCAAGATCCAGCGATCCATTTATGGACTCGTGCAAGCCTCTCGGAGTTGGAATATACGCTTTGATAGTGTGATCAAAGCATATGGTTTTATACAAGCTTTTGGAGAAGCCTGTATTTACAAGAAAGTGAGTGGGAGCTCGATGGAATTTCTAATATTATATGTGGATGACATATTGTTGATTGGAAATAATAAAGAATTTCTGGATAGCATAAAAGAATACTTGAATAAGAATTTTTCAATCAAAAACCTCGGTGAAGCTGCTTATATATTGGGCATCAACATCTATAGAGATAGATCAAGACGCTTAATTGCACTTTCACAAAGCAAATACCTTCATAAAGTTTTGAAGAAGTTGAAAATGGATCAGTCAAAGAATGGGTTCTTGCCTATGTTACAAGGTGTGAAGTTGAGTCAGGCTCAATGCCCAACCACTTCAGAAGATAGAGAGAAAATGAAAGTCATTCCCTATACCTCAGCCATAGGTTCTATCATGTATGCAATGCTGTGTACCAGACCTGATGTGTGCCTTGATATAAGTTTAGCGGGGAGGTGCCAAAGTAATCCAGGAGTGGATCACTGGACAGCGGTCAAGAACATCCTGAAATACCTGAAAAGGACTAAGGACATGTTTCTCATTTATGGAGGTGACAAAGAGCTTGTCATAATGGTTACGTCAATGCAAGCTTTGACACTGATCCGGATGACTCTAAGTCACAAACTGGATACATATTTATATTGAATGGTGGATCTGTCAGTTGGTGTAGTTCCAAGCAGATCGTCATGGCGGGATCTACATGTGAAGCGGAATACATAGCTGCTTCGGAAGCAATAAATGAAGGAGTCTGGATGGAGTTCATATCCGATCTAGGTGTAATACCTAGTGCATCGGGTCCAATGAAAATCTTTTGTGACAATACTGGAGCAATTGCCTTGGTGAAGGAATCCATATTTCACAAGAGAACCAAACACATCAAGAACCGCTTCAATTCCATCCGCAATCAAATCAAGGAGGGAGACATAGAGATTTGCAAAATACATACGAATCTGAATGTTGCAGACCCTTTGACTAAGCCTCTCTCATGAGCAAAACATGATCAACACCAAGACTCCATGGGTGTTAGAATCATTACTATGTAATCCAGATTATTGACTCTAGTGCAAGTGGGAGACTAAAGGAAATATTCCCTAGAGGCAATAATAAAGTTGTCATTTATATTTCCTTATATCATGATAAATGTTTATTATTTATGCTAGAATTGTATTAACCGGAAACTTGGTACATGTGTGAATACATAGACAACAGAGTGTCCCTAGTATGCCTCTACTTGACTGGCTCATTAATCAAAGATGGTTAAGTTTCCTAACCATAGACATGTGTTGTAATTTGATGAACGAGATCACATCATTAGAGAATGATGTGATGGACAAGACCCATTCGTTAGCTTAGCATTGTGATCGTTTAGTTTTATTGCTATTGCTTTCTTCATGACTTATACACATTCCGCTGACTATGAGATTATGCAACTCCCAAATACGGAGGAACACCTTGTGTGCTATCAAACGTCACAACGTAACTGGGTGATTATAAAGATGCTCTACAGGTGTCTTCGAAGGTGTTTTTTGAGTTGGCATAGATCGAGATTAGGATTTGTCACCCCGTGTATCGGAGAGGTATCTCTGGGCTCTCTCGGTAATGCACATCACCATAAGCCTTGAAAACAATGTGACTAATGAGTTAGTTGCGGGGCGATGCATTACAGAACGAGTAGAGAGACTTGCCGGTAACGAGATTGAACTAGGTATGATGATACTGACGACCGACTCTCGGGCAAGTAACATACTGATGACCGATGTAATCTGAGATGGGATCTGAGATGGGATCCATGTATGAGAACAAAGTATGTACTTTGGTTGACTTTGCCCGATGATCGGCAAGCCATCGAGAATAAATGGATCTTCAAGAAGAAGACTGACGCTGATGGTAATGTTACTGTCTACAAAGCTCAACTTGTAGCAAAAGGTTTGTGACAAGTTCAAGGAGTTGACAACGATGAGACCTTCTCACCCGTAGCGATGCTTAAGTCCGTCCGAATCATGTTAGTAATTTCTGCATTTTATGATTATGAAATTTGGCAAATGGATGTAAAGACTGCATTCCTGAATGGATTTCTAGAAGAAGAGTTTTATATGATGCAACCTGAAGGTTTTATCGATCCAAAGGGTGCTAACAAAGTGTGCAAGCTCTAGCGATCCATCTATGGACTGGTGCAAGCATCTTGGAGTTGGAATAAACATTTTGATACTGTGATCAAAGCATATGGTTTTATACAAACTTTTGGAGAAGCCTGTATTTACAAGAAAGTGAGTGGGAGCTCTGTAGCATTTCTAATATTATATGTGGATGACATATTGTTGAATGGAAATGATATAGAATTTCTAGATAGCATAAAAGGATACTTGAATAAGAGTTTTTCAATGAAAGACCTCGGTGATGCTATTTATATATTGGGCATCAAGATCTATAGAGATAGATCAAGACGCTTAATTGGACTTTGACAAAGCACATACCTTGATAAAGTTTTGAAGAAGTTCAAAATGGATCGGGCAAAGAAAGGGTTCTTTCCTGTATTACAAGGTGTGAAGTTGAGTCGCACTCAATGCCCGACCACTTCAGAAGATGGAGAGAAAATGAAAGGTGTTCCCTATGCTTCAGCTATAGGCTCTAACATGTATGCAATGTTGTGTACCAGACCTGATGTGTGCCTTGCTATAAGTTTAGCAGGGAGGTACCAAAGTAATCCAGGAGTAAATCACTGGACAACGGTCAAGAACATCCTGAAATACCTGAAAAAGACTAAGGACATGTATCTCATTTATGGAGGTGACAAAGAGCTTGTCGTAAATGGTTACGTCAATGCAAGCTTTGACACTGATCCGGATGACTCTAAGTCACAAACCGGATACGTGTTTTTATTAAATGGTGGAGCTACCAGTTGATGCAATTCTAAGCAAAGCGTCGTGGCGGGATCTACGTGTGAAGCGGAGTACATAGCTGCTTCTGAAGCAGCAAATGAAGGAGTCTGGATGAAGGAGTTCATATCCGATCTAGGTGTCATACCTAGTGCATCAGGTCCAATGAAATTCTTTTGTGACAATACTGGAGCAATTGCCTTGGCAAAGGAATCCAGATTTCACAAAAGAACCAAGCACATCAAGACATGCTTCAATTCCATCCGCGATCAAGTGAAGGAGGGATACATAGAGATTTGCAAGATACATACGGATCTGAATGTTGCAGGTCCGTTGACTAAGCCTCTCTCACAAGCAAAACATGATCAGCACCAAGACTCCATGGGTGTTAGAATCATTACTGTGTAATCTAGATTATTGACTCTAGTGCAAGTGGGAGACTGAAGGAAATATGCCCTAGAGGCAATAATAAAGCTGTTATTTATATTTCCTTATATCATAATAAATGTTTATTATTCATGCTAGAATTGTATTAACCAGAAACTTAGTACATGTGTGAATACATAGACAAACAGAGTGTCACTAGTTTGCCTCTACTTGACTAGCTTGTTGAATCAATGATGGTTATGTTTCCTAACCATAGACATGAGTTATCATTTGATTAACGGGATCACATCATTAGAGAATGATGTGATTGACTTGACCCATCCATTAGCTTAGCATGATGATCGTTTAGTTTGTTACTATTGCTTTCTTCATGACTTATACATGTTCCTATGACTATGAGATTATGCAACTCCCGAGTTCCGGCGGAACACTTTGTGTTCTACCAAACGTCACAACGTAACTGGGTGATTATAAAGGTGTCTACAGGTTTCTCCGATGGTGCTTGTTGTGTTGGCATAGATCGAGATTAGGATTTGTCACTCCAATTGTCGGAGAGGTATCTCTGGGCCCTCTCGGTAATGCACATCACAATAAGCCTTGCAAGAAATGTATCTAATGAGTTAGTTACGGGATGTAGCATTATGGAACGAGTAAAGAGACTTGCCGGTAACGAGATTGAACTAATTATTGAGATACCGACGATCGAATCTCGGGCAAGTAACATACCGATGACAAAGGGAACAACGTATATTGTTATGCGGTTTGACTGATAAAGATCTTCGTAGAATATGTAGGAACCAATATGAGCATCCAGGTTCCGCTATTGTTATTGACCAGAGACGAGTCTCGGTCATGTCTACATAGTTATCGAACCCGTAGGGTCCGCACGCTTAACTTTCGGTGATGATCGGTAATATGAGTTTATGTGTTTTGATGTACCGAAGGTAGTTCAGAGTCCCGGATTTGATCACAGACATGACGAGGACTCTCGAAATGGCCGAGACATAATGATCGATATATTGGATGACTATATTTGGACTTTGGAAGGGTTCCGGGCAAGTTCGGATAAATACCGGAGTACCGAGGGGTTACCGGAACCCCCGGGGAGTGTAATGGGCCTATTGGGCCTTAGTGGAGAAGAGGAGGGGCGGCCAGGGCAGGCCGCGCGCCCCCTCTCCCTCTAGTCCGAATAGGACAAGGAGGGGGTGGCGCCCCCCTTTCCTTCCCCCTCTCTCCTCCTTCCCTCTCTCCTACTCCTACTCTTGGAAGGGTTGGAGTCCTACTCCCGGTGCGAGTAGGACTCCCCTTGGGGCGCGCCTAGGAGGGCCAGCCTCTCCCCCTCCTCCACTCCTTTATATATGGGGAGGGGGCACCCCATAGACACACAATTTGATCAGTTGATCTTTTAGCCGTGTACGGTGCCCCCCTCCACCATAATCCACCTCGGTCAAATCTTAATGGTGCTTAGGCGAAGCCCTACGTCGGTAGCATCATCATCACCGTCACCACACCGTCGTGCTGACGGAAATCTCCCTTGAAGCTCTGCTAGATCGGAGTTCGTGGGACGTCACCGAGCTGAACGTGTGCTGAACTCAGAGGTGTCGTACGTTAGGTGCTTGGATCGGTCGGATCGTGAAGACGTGCGACTACATCAACCGCGTTCTCATAACGCTTCCGCTTATGGCCTATGAGGGTACGTGGATGACACTCTCCCCTCTCGTTGCTATGCATCACCATGATCTTGCGTGTGCGTAGGAATTTTTTTGAAATTACTACGTTCCCCAACACTTGAAGGTTATCAAACTTAGATTGTAGTCACTGAAGATTATCAAGCAAGGTTTGAGTTCAACTCATTTCCTCACCCAACAGGTCATCGCTTTTGTCTAGCAGATTTTGAACCTTTTCCAATGCCTTTTGTCGTTTTATGGCAATATTAGCAAGTTTGGAATAGCTGGGTTTGAGATTTTCATCAAATTCATCCTCACTTGATTCAGAGGAGGGATATTGTGTACCTTGGCACCTTTTGCCACAAAGCAATAGGTGGGAGCATAGTCATCGTCGCCATCGTCAGCAATGTTGGGGAAGCCATTTTCCTCAGTGTTAAAGATGGACTTGCTGACGAAAGCAGTAGGGAGAGCTAGGCTCGCCACACCAGAGTCTGACTCCTCAAATTCCTCCTCTTTCCTCATTTTCCTCTGATTCAGCTTCAGAGACCATTTCCTTGCAAATGAATGCCCGAGACTTTTTGGAACTGCTCTTCTTATGGGATGAGGTCTTTGAAGATTTTGACGATGAGGACTTTGAAGATTTTTTTATTTTTATTCGAGTCATCTGAACTATCATCCTTGTATTTCTTCTTCTTTGATTCCTTCGCCCACTAAGGACAATCAGTTATATAGTGACCAGGTTTCTTCCATATGTGGCAAGTCATCTTCTTGTAATCGTGGGATGAGGAATCTGATCTCATGTCATCACCTCTTGAAGATTTTCCAAAGAGACCACGTCTTGAGAACTTCTGGAATTTCCTCACGAGCATTGCTAGCTCTTGGCTTAGTTCTTCAGGATCACCAAGGTTGCTATCAGAATCTTCTCCTTCAGATGAGGAAACTGCCTTGGCCTTCAGTGCGCGTGATCTTCCATAGCTTGGCCCGTAGAGATCTCTCTTCTCATCTTGTTGGAATTCATGAGTGTTCGTCCTCTCAAGGATATCAGCAGGATCTAGTGACTTGTAGTCTCCACATTCTTGAATCATTAGTGTCAGTGTATCGAATGAGGAATCAAGTGATCTCAGCAATTTCTTCACCACCTCATGGTTGGTGATGTCAGTGGCACCAAGTGCTTGAAGCTTATTTGAGATGTCAGTGAGGCGATCGAAGGTTTGTTGAACATTTTCGTTGTCGAGTCTTTTTAAGCGGTTGAAGAGATTGCGAAGAATGTCAACTCGAGAGTCATGTTGAGTTGAGACTCCTTCATTGACCTTGGACAACCTATCCCAGATAAGTTTTGCAGTCTCCAAAGCACTCACTCTGCCATACTACCCTTTGCTCATATGGCCACATATGATATTCTTCACTTGAGAGTCGAGTTGCTAGAATCTCTTCACATCAGCAGCGTTCACTGAAGGAGTGACAGAGGGAACACCATTTTCCACAATGTACCAGAGATCATTGTCAATTGCCTCAAGATGCATGCGCATCTTATTCTTCTAGTAGGGGTAGTCCGTCCCATCGAAGGTAGGACACCCAGCTGAGACCTTGATCATGCCTGCAGTCGACATAACTAAAACTCCAGGTAGTTAAACCAAAATTACATAGAATAAGGGAGTACCTTGCTCTGATACCTATTGAAAGTGCGTTATATCAACTAGAGGGGGTGAATAGGTGATTTTTACAAATTCATCACTCAGGAAATACTGATTGAGGAATTTGCTAAGTGATGAACTACAAGCAGAGGAATAAGTACTCAGGTGCATGCTTAACAAGGCAGTAGCATAGTCATCATGATGAAATGAAACATACATAGAGCATAGGTAGCGTGTAAACAGGATAAGCAGGCGTAAGACAAGATGACTGAAGAATTAGAATTGACGAAATTGAGAAAGTCTTTAGTCAAAGTCTTCAAACAGTAACAATCAATTTCATCAACACATGAATGAGGAAATGAAAGGGTTGAGGAAATAGAACCAATAGCTCGGTGAATACAATGATTTGGTAGACCAGTTCCAACTGATGTGATAGTTGTATGTCTGGCTGGAGCGGCTAGAAAAAATTTAGTGAAATTTGAGAAGAGAAGAGTCCAAACTCTACGTCAGGATGCCTTACCAGAGCGATGAGGAGACTGGGAAGTAAAAATAATTCCTAAACTCTGCGATATATAATTCCTAAATGACTCAAAACATTTTTTTCTAGACACAACTCGGCTGCTAAAAACGATCAAGCAATGGGGCTCCTAAGGTCGGGGAAGGCTCTGATTACCAACTTGTAACACCCAAAATGCGACTATATCTCCCACGTGTCGAGGCACGACTTAGAGGCATAATCGCATTGAAGGCATATGTCGCAAGTTAGGCAATCTTCACAACATCCCATGTAGTATGATAATAAAAGGGGAGATAACATAGTTGGCTTACACTCGCCACGTCAATCAAGTACATAAATAACATTACATCAACCAAACACTCATGGCCCGACTATGGCGCCAAAATAAAAGATAACCCAACATGTGACACGGTCCCAATCACCCCCAACTGGGCACCACTACTGATCATCAGGAAAGGAAACATAGTAACGTTGAGAGTCTTCATCGAACTCCCACTTGAGCTCAAGCGCGTCTCCTGGAGCGGAATCATCAGGCCCTGCATCTGGTGTAATAGTAATCTGTGAGCCACCGGGACTCAGCAATCTCGCACCCTCGCGATCAAGACTATTTAAGCTTATAGGTAAGGCAAGGTAAATATGTGGAGCTGCAGCAAGTGACTAGCAAGTATGGTGGCTAACTTATTCGCAAAAGAGAGCGAGAAGAGGAGGCAAAGCGTGAGCGAGAAACTAGAGAGCAACCTGCGCAAACATTACTCCAACACCGTGTCCACTTCCCGGTAACACACTCAGTTGATTCATTTTAATTAATTTAAGGTTCAAGTTATCTACAACCGGACATTAACAAAATCCCATCTGCCCATAACCGCGGGCACAACTATCGAAAGTTCAAATCCCTGCAGGGGAGTCCCAACTTAGCCCATGACAAGCTCTCACGGTCAACGAAGGAATAGACCTCCTCCCAAGACGTTCCGATCAGACTCGGTATCTCGGTTACTCAAGACAACTCCGACAATGGTAAAACAAGTCATGCAACACCGCCCGCTGTGCCGACAAATCCCGATAGGAGCTGCACATATCTCGTTCTCAGGGCACACCGGATAAGCTAAGCGTACGGGAGCCAACGTAACCCAAGTTGCCAAGGGACGGCCCCGCACGGTGCTCTAGGTTGGACCAACACTCAGAGGAGCACTGGCCTGGGGGGGTTAAAATAAGATGACCCTTGAGTCCGCGAAACCCAAGGGAAAAGGCTAGGTGGCAACTGGTAAAACCAAGGTTGGGCATTGCTGGAGGAGTTTTATTCAAGGCGGACTGTCAAGGGGTTCCCATTATAACCCAACCGCGTAAGGAACGCAAAATCTGGGAACATAACACCGATATGACGGAAACTAGGGCGGCAAGAGTGGAACAAAACACTAGGCGAGAGGCCGAGCCTTCCACCCTTTACCAAGTGTATAGATGCATTAAGATAACAAGATAATATAATGATATCCCAACAAGTAAATAAATGTTCCAACAAGGAACGGCCTCCAATCTTCACCTGCAACTAGCAACACTATAAGAGGGGCTGAGGAAAGCGGTAACATAGCCAATCAACAGTTTTCTAGGACATGGTGGGTTAGAGGTTTGACATGGCAATTTGGGAGGCTTGAAAGCAAGTGGTAGGCATCGTAGCATTGGCATAGCAAAAGAGCAAGCAAAACTAGCATAGCAAAGATAGTAGTGATTTCAAGGGTATGATCATCTTGCCTGCACAGTTGTCAGAGTTGACTGGATCCTCGAAAGCAAACTCAACGGGCTCCTCGTTAGCAAACTCGTCTCTTGGCTCTACCCAAACAAGACAAACAAGCAACAAGGACACAATCAACCACGTGCAACGATCAAACAACATGATGCAAAGATGATATGCTATGCGGGATGCGATGCGGGATGCAAAATGCAAGATATGACAGGGAATGCAAGAACCTGGCCTCAACTTGGAAATCCAAGTGTGCCACTGGAAAGATGAGATGAAATCGCTTGAAAATGATATAAAGAACGCCTGAATCGGAGTTACGGTTTGGAAATGGCAAGCGATTCAAAAATGACACCGGTCTGCGATTTACAGCAAGTAGCCATCTAAATGCAATGAGATGAACATGCTACATCACCCAAACATGACAACAAAATACATGGAAGGGATGCATTCAAGATGCTTAACAAAAGTCTAGCACTGAGCTACGGCCAATTCATCGATTTACAGGTTCAAACAAGCATGGCAAAAATGCATATGACAAACAGATTTCAGACTTAGTGAAATTAACACTTGTCTGGAATTTCAGATCAGGTAGCACTATTTGGAGCAACAAAACTACATGCTACAGGACCTGAACATGGCAAAGTAAAGCATGTCATGGAGCTACTCAAAGAGCTTAACAAAAGTCCCTTAGTGACCTTGAGCCAAAAAGGACCAGAAAATACAATTGCAAGCATGTGAACATAGCAAAAAACATAATCAGTTTTCACACAGTGAAAACTGGCACATGCTGAAACATAACTCAAGTAGGCATGTTTACGAGCTCGATGCACTCACTACAGTGCAAGTCATGACAAGATAAGCATACACACATCAAGAAGGCACAAAATACAAGCTATACATGGCAAGAACAATAGCATAGCATGCACGGATCAACTACAACATCATCGGCAAAATTGCAAACAAGTTGACAATCTGCCCAGATTCACAAAGTAGCAAAAGTAGAGCTCGATTGACTCAAGCTAGGGTGCTCCATAATTTCAAACAAAGACATGGATGTATAGAGCACTACAAGATTAACAAAACATCCTTACTGATCATCCTCGAAAGAGGCACGGATCACTAGGAAACAACATGAACATATGGCATCATGAGATAAACAGATCAAGGACTTGGTGGAATTGCTAAGTCCCTGAAAAGAGAATTACCAAGTGCACCACTTTGCAAGCTTGTACTAGTCACCACACACATCACAAAAATACATGGGTTGCACCTCTGGAAAGATGACAAAACCCTTAACAAAACATATGTAGAACATCAGGGCATAACATGCACACATTAATCATGGCAAAAATGACAAAAAGCTAAATGGAGTAGCAGATCTGACAATTAACTCAAGTAGCCCTCTTCTAACAGCATTTCGGGCATCAAGATGAACTCAAATGAAAATGATGCAGTGGAATGAAATGATGCACTCTCTGAGATGAACATTTTGATATGCTATACGCATGAATCGGAGCTACGGATGCAAAGTTACGGGGTTATGAACAGGAGCATATGGATTAGAAAATCCGGGGACTTAGAAAAAAATCCACCAGAGATCTAGGGTTTGCACGGAAACTGAGGCGGCGGCGCGACTCGCCGGAGAAGTCGACGACGGCGGCGGCCGGGGTTGGGGGCGCCGGATCCGGTCGCTCCTCGACCGGATCTGGCCGGAGGAAGGAGCTGGCGGCGGGGGCGGCGACCCGCGGTGCCGAGGCGGCGCGGCGGCCGGGCGGGCGAGGCAATGCGTCCGGTCGGGGCGGACGTGTCCGGCCAGCGCGGGTAGAATTTTAGGGTTTGGACGAGGGGGGATCCGGATTTCGGGGAAGGGGTCTATATATAGGCATAGAGGGAGCTAGGAGAGTCCAAATGAGGTGAGGTTTTCGGCCACGCGATCGTGATCGAACGCTCTAGATGATGGAGCAGGCTTAGGTGGGTTTTGGGCCAAATTGGAGGGGTGTTGGGCTGCAACACACACGAAGCCTTTTCGGTCCCTCGGTTAACCGTTGGAGTATCAAACGAAGTCCAAATGATACGAAACTTGATAGGCGGTCTACCGGTAGTAAACCAAGGCCGCTTGGCAAGCCTCGGTCCAATCCAGAAATGTTTAATCCCCACACACGAAAGAAAGCTAGAAATGACGACCGGAGGAGAACGAAGCTCCGGAATGCAAAACGGACAACGGGGAAAATGCTCGAATGCATGAGATGAACACATATGCAAATGCAATGCACATGATGACATGATATGAGATGCATGACAACGACAACAACACACGAGACAAAGACCCGAACCCGAGAAAATAAATTAACTTAACGCCGGAAAACGGTAAGAGTAGGAGTATAAATTGGGAAAGTTACATCCGGGGTGTTACACCAGAATTGTTGTTTTTGCCTGTTTTAGGGTTTCGAAGAAAAGGAATATCAAACGGAGTCCAAACGGAATGAAACCTTCGGAAACGTGATTTTCTCATCAGATAAGATCCAGGAGACTTGGATCCTCCGTCAAGAAAGCCATGAGGTGCTCACGAGGGTAGGGCGCCCCCCCTAGGGCGCGCCCCCTGCCTCGTGGGCCCCTCGTAGCTCCACCAACGTACTTCTTCCTCCTATATATATCCACATACCCCCAAACAATTAGGGACGGAGCCAAAAACCTAATTCCACCGCCGCAACTTTCTGTATCCACGAGATCCCATCTTGGGGCCTCTTCCGGAGCTCCGTCGGAGGGGGCATCGATCACGGAGGGCTTCTACATCATCATCCAAGCCCCTCCGATGAAGTGTGAGTAGTTTACTTCAGACCTACGGGTACATAGCTAGTAGCTAGATGGCTTCTTCTCTCTTTTTGGATCTCAATACAATGTTCTCCCCCTCTCTCATGGAGATCTATTCGATGTAATCTTCTTTTTGCGGTGTGTTTGTTGAGACCGATGAATTGTGGGTTTATGATCCAGTCTATCTATGAATAATATTTGAATATTCTCTTAATTCTTTTATGTATGATTGGTTATCTTTGCAATTCACTTTGAATTATCAGTTTGGTTTGGCCTACTAGATTGGTTGTTCTTGCCATGGGAGAAGTGCTTAGCTTTGGGTTCAATCTTGCGTTGTCCTTTCCCAGTGACAGAAGGGGCATCCAGGCACGTATTGTATTGTTGCCATCGAGGATAACAAGATGGGGTTTTTTATCATATTGCATGAAATTATCCCTCTACATCATGTCATCTTGCTTAAGGCATTACTGTGTTTTTAACTTAATACTTTAGATGCATGCTGGATAGCGGTCAATGAGTGGAGTAATAGTAGTAGATGCAGAATCGTTTCGGTCTACTTGTCTCGGACGTGATGCCTATATACATGATCATACCTAGATATTCTCATAACTATGCTCAATTCTGTCAATTGCTCAACGGTAATTTCTTCACCCACCGTAGAATACTTATGCTCTTGAGAGAAGCCACTAGTGAAACCTATGGCCCCCGGGTCTCTTTCTCATCATATCAATTTCCATTACTTTATTATTACTTTGCTTTTACTTTATTTACTTTGCATCTTTATACCAAAAATACCAAAAATAGTATTTATCATCTCTATCAGATCTCACTTTCGTAAGTGATCATGAAGGGATTGACAACTCCTAAGCGCGTTGGTTGCGTTGAGCTATTGTTTTTGTGTAGGTACGAGGGACTCGAGCGTAGCCTCCTACTGGATTGATACCTTGGTTCTCAAAAACTGAGGGAAATACTTATGCTACTTTGCTGCATCATCCCTTCCTCTCCGGGGAAATCCAACACAGTGCTCAAGAGGTAGCACGGCAGTCCCTCCTTCACCAGCTTCTCGGCGTCCATCTTGGCCCAGTTCACCTTCGCACGGGCAAAAGCCCGGCGTGCACCTTCGATGCAGACAGACCGCTTTATGACTTCCAGTCGTGGGCACACATCCACAAGCCGCCTCACCAGGCCGAAGTAGTTGTTGGGAAGGGAGTCGCCAGGCCACATCCGGACTATAAGGCCCCTCATGGCTTGTTCGGCCACCTTGTGCAGCTCGACCAGTTGCTTCAGCTGGTCGCTCCCAGGCATCGGGTGTTCGGTCCCAGTATACTAAGACCAGAACAACTTCTTCGTCGAGCTTCCCTCCTCGGCCTGGTAGTACTTTGCGGCATCTGACACGCTGCGGGGCAAATCTGCGAATGCTCGTGGAGAGCTCTGGACTCGGGTAAGTAACAAGTAATTTACTTTCACATGCTTGCTTTGCATAATGAATGCCTTACCCGCAACTATCTTCCTCATCGCCTCAATTTCCTGGAGGGCCTTTTGGGCTTCAGCCTTGGCATGCTTTGTGCTCTCGAGGGCCACGGCAAGCTCGTACTCTCGCGTCTTCGAGTCAAGCTCCAAAGTCTCGTGGTTCTTCACGAGAGCCTGGAGCTCTTGCTGCACCTCGCCCACCGGTGCCTCCTGTTTCTCCTGCTCGGTGCGCTCCTTGGCTGCTTTGTTTTCGGCCTCGGACAGCGCTTGCTTCAGGGTCACCACTTCGGTCGTGGCCCCTGGCACATCCATGATGATCCTGTCATTTTGCAACCACATCTTTATATATATATATATAGTCAAGGTATTACTTACCTTTGTTCTCCTCGAGCTGCCTATTGGCAAGGCCGAGCTCTTTCTCAAACCGCTCGAGGTTCTGCTTCAGTGCGGTGACCTCCGTAGTCAGTGCGGCAGAGGTCAGCAGCGAAGCCTGCATACGCATACAGACATACAAATATTGGACTCCTGTAGATATTATTTGATCCTCTATTCGGCTCTTCTTTGTGAACACCAAACAGAGCATCAGGGGCTACTATCTATGCGGTAATATTTTCCTATATTTTAAACACTTACATCAAAGCCTGTTAGAAGGCTAGTACAGGCATCAGTCAGTCCGCTCTTGGCGGACTGAACCTTCTTGATCACCGCACTCATAATAGTGTGGTGCTCTTCATCGATGGAAGCGCCGCGAAGCGCTCCCAGCAGGTTGTCCGGTGCCTCTGCATGGACAGAGGCCACCGGCACGGGCGGCTTGCCCCACTTGGAAGGGGGCCACCTACTGGAGTCCGGAACCACTGGAGGTTCCGGCGCGGTGTTCGGATGAGGGCCGAACTTGGAGCCCTTGGGAGTCTTGCTCCCTTTGCACCTAGAGTCCGGAAGGTCGCGTTGAGGCGCCTCCAGGACTATCTCCCCCCGGCTCAGTGCCCCTTGA
The DNA here is from genome assembly GCF_002162155.2 of Triticum dicoccoides. NCBI lineage: Eukaryota > Viridiplantae > Streptophyta > Magnoliopsida > Poales > Poaceae > Triticum > Triticum dicoccoides. The sequence goes on along the minus strand of NC_041390.1, from coordinate 437,093,838 downwards.
GACAATACCTCGACATTATCCGTAGGGCGAGGAGAGGAGGCGGTTGGAAGTGTATCACTATTCACATCCGACGAGTCCAAGGAACCGTCCGACGAGGATACGTCGATGCGTGCTCGGGGCGGACTGCATGATCATATTCGAGTTAGGAGAAGTAGTGCAATAAAAGTGTGCTATGAGTTACTCTGGTATCTGAATACTTACGACATAGCCAGGGGCTTGGCCCTGAGTAACCACTCGTCTTCGCTATCGGCGGCGGTGGTGGAATAGTCCGGAAGGAGAGTCCTTCCCTTCTTGGACCCTTCAGCCTCCCCGGTTGGGGCAGCCTACCTTTTCTTGTCTCCCCCGGCTGGAGGGGGAGAACCGTCATCTTCCTCATCCTCGTTTTCACGGGAGGAGTGCGTCTCAGAGTTATCGGACGATGAGTCCGATACCACCTGACGCCGGGAACTCTTTCGGGTTCCCGTCACCTTCTTCTTGATCTTCTTCTCCGGCACCTCATAAGGGGCCGGAGTCCGCATCTCCGTCAGGAGAGCGTCTGCAGGGTCTTCGGGCAGAGGGATTGTTCAGTCAATCTGCTCCGATGTATCCACCCAGTCCTGTCAAAGGCATGGGAGCTCAGACCCCACACATGGTTAAGCTATGGAAAATAAATACCCTACGAGGTGTACAGAACTTACCGGATTCACAGGGCGCATCGCGCTTAGCCCGCGGTCCTCGGTAAGAGGAGGGGGGACCTCGGCGCCCTTGAACAGCACCTTCCAGATGTCCTTATGCATCGTGTCGAAGAGCTCGCGTAGAGTCTGGTGCTGGGCCGGGTCGAACTCCCATAAGTTGAAAGCCCGTCGTTGACACGAGAGGAACCGGTGGAAGAGCATGACCTGGACTATGTTGACAAGCTTGAGTTTCTTGCCTATCATGTTTCGGATACACTTCTGGAGTCCGTCCAGCTCCACCGATGAGCCCCAGGACAGGCCCTTCTCCTTCCAGGAAGTGAGCCGCGTGGGGATTCCGGATCGAAACTCGGGGGCTGCCACCCAGTTGGTGTCGCGCGGCTCGGTGATGTAGAACCACCCCGATTGCCACCCCTTTATGGTCTCCACGTAGGAGCCCTCGAGCCATGTAACGTTGGGCATTTTGCCCACCATGGCTCCGCCGCATTCCGCTTGTTGGCCGCCTACTACCTTCGGTTTGACATTGAAGGTCTTCAGCCACAGGCCGAAGTGGGGCCGGATGCGGAGGAAAGCCTCGCACACGACGATGAACGCAGAGATGTTGAGGATGAAGTTTGGGGCCAGATCATGGAAGTCCATCCCATAATAGAACATAAGGCCGCGGACGAATGGATGGAGGGGAAACCCTAGTCCGCGGACAAAGTGGGTGAGGAAAACCACCCTTTTGTGAGGTTCCGGGGTAGGGACGATCTGCCCCGCGACTGGCAGCCGATGCGCGATATCCGCGGCTAAGTATCCGGCCCCGCACAGCTTTTTGATGTCTCCCTCCGTAACGGAGGAGACCATCCACTTGCCTCCCGCTCCGGACATGTTTGGGGATGGTTGAGGAGAAGGATGTGGACTTGGGCGCTGGAGCTCGAGTGCGCGAGAATGGATGAGCAAGGAGGAAGAAGGCGTGGGTAGAAAAAGGTGAACCCTTATCCCTTTATAAGGGCGGACGAAACTATGCGCCCCCACCAGCCTAGTAAAACTCACTTATCCCCCAAGCGCCATAATTGATGGCGCGGTTGGGTTACCCACATCCGTATTGATGGGAATCCCGTAATAAGGGGACACGATCTCTGCTTCGAAAAGACGTGCCAAGGAAACTGCCTCGCGAAACACGCTGAGGTTGGTTGTGAAAAACGATTCGAATGGTGACCTGGCTGTGGTGTGATGTCACACTATGGAATGCGTTGGCAGATTAGATTTGTGAAAATATTATTCTCTCTACGGTTGTATGTGGAACTTGTTTTGAGAGCCGGACACGATCCTCGTGTTCAAAATATTCTATGAAGTATTCGGAGGAGGAACCCGCCTTGCAATGCCGAAGACAATCTGCGCACCGGACTCATCGTCATTGAAGCCTGGTTCAAGGGCTACTGAGGGAGTCCTGGATTAGGGGGTATCCGGACAGCCGGATTATATCCTTTGGCCGGACTGTTGGACTATGAAGATACAAGATTGAAGACTTCATCCCGTGTCCGGATGGGACTCTCCTTGGCGTGGAAGGCAAGCTCGGCAATACGGATATGTAGATCTCCTTCCTTGTAACCGACTCTGTGTAACCCTAGCCCCCTCCGGTGTCTATATAAACTGGAGGGTTTAGTCCGTAGGACCAACAACAATAATCATACCATAGGCTAGCTTCTAGGGTTTAGCCTCTTCGATCTCGTGGTAGATCAACTCTTGTACTACTCATATTATCAAGAACAATCAAGCAGGACGTAGGGTATTACCTCCATCAAGAGGGCCCGAACCTGGGTAAACATCGTGTCCCCTGCCTCCTGTTACCATCCGCCTAGACGCACAGTTCGGGACCCCTACCCGAGATCCGCCGGTTTTGACACCGACAGAGGGAGAGATGGATGGAGAGGGTCGGAGGGATGGATGGAGGGAGAGGCTGGAAGGGAGACATACCGGGGGCATGACGGCGATAGTGCGCGATGACGGCAGCAGCAGCAAGGCAATGCGGGCGACGGAGGCAGCAGATGGCGGCAGCGGGCGGTGGTAACGGCGGCAGATGGAGAGGACGGTGAGAGTGGAAAGGGAGAGTGAGGCCGTGCACGCGGGCCGGAGAGGATAAGGTGGGATTAGCAGTAGCCCAGGTCACCGGCGCACGCTGCTGCTAGCCCACCTAGCTATAACATGGGGCAGTAACCCATGTTGCTGCTAAGTTGGGCCGATGAGCTGGGCCCAGGCTAGCAGCAGTAGCAGCGCTCGTAGGGCGGCCCGCGCTACTGCTAACTGCCTTAGTTGTAGCGCTGGCCCGACACCAACTCTGCTGCTATGTCTAGCCCCGGTGAGTAAGGGGGCCCACTTAGTAGTAGCGCTGGTTCACCGGCACATGCTACTTTCCTATGTGTAGCACAGGCACGTGCCAAGTGCTACTACTAAGTAGCAGTAACGTTGTGCCCCTATCCTGCGCTACTTCTAAGATTCTATCTATAAGCTTTCTCCTAGACTAGTGCAGATCGGCATTAGTCCTGGTTCGTAAGGGCCTTTAGTCTTGGTTCACCAATCAGGACTAAAGGGTGGGGACTGAAGGGCCCCCCTTTAGTCCTGGTTCGTCATGATCCGGGACCAAAGGCCCACCACGTGGCACGAGCCCGCGCCGGGGGCTGGGGGTCCTTTAGTCCCGGTTGGTGACACCAACCGGGACTAAAAGGTTTAGGGGTTTATGGTTTTTTTTTCTTTTAATTTTGTGTTTTCTACATTTAATTCTTTTTCATTTCAAACATATTTTACGCTACTACATACTGTACACGTTATGCAAATATATAAATAGAATTTCCCATAGAACCGATCATATATATATCATCGAATTTCTTGTACGACCATTCATACACACATATATATACAATTTCTCCTACAATTTGCAGATCATTACATGCAGTCTTTAGGTGTAATGGTATTCTCCTTTGGGATCTATGACCTAGTCAAGCAAAAATTCCGCTATTTCCTCTTGAATTGCTCGTATGCAATCTGTTGGTAGGAGCTTATCCCGCATCTCTAACATCTCTAAAGAAGGAGATCAATATTAATGTATTAGTTGTGTGTATATATATTAGATAATGATATAAAAATTGTGAATAGTGTCCTGGCAAACGTACCCAAGTTTGTCTTGCATCTTTGGTCCTTTCAGACGTCATAATGTGAGTGTTCTCGCAGAAGTAGTATGCACATAAATTATTCCCTGACGCCTACCTCATGCACTTTACGAGAATAGAATTCAATCACATATAAATAATCAAGCATGATAATGGTATTGAAACTAAAATTAAAGAGATACGCGAATGTAGCTAGTACTACTTAATTACCTTGGGTCTTACCCATGTCAGCTCTTGTTTCCATGGGCCTTGAACCTATTTGATGAACTTTTTCCAAGCCCTGCCTATCGGCAAAGAAAATGAATAAAGGAGTTATTAATTAGTTGATATCAGAAAATGAACTAAAGAGGCCGACATAGTGCGATAATGATTGAAATTACCTGTCGAGCATCCCCTTCACGATTGAACATTCTTTAGTTTCTTTAAGTAGTGAGTCCAGTACTTGAACTTTTCCCTTGTCAACTTCAATGATTAGCAGGATCCAGTGGAAACTGCATGCGCACACGTTTGTATAATTAAGAGGGCATGTGCATAACTCATCAACTACACTTATTAACATCTAGTAAGCAAAACATAATTTGTAATACAAGACAGTAACACTCACCTGAAGTTGTATGGAAGTAGTATTTCTGGTTGGGTATTTAGTTGCTTCAAAAACTCTAGCAAGCTTTTCTCTGCGTCTTTTTTGACATGACCATGTCTCTTCATTAATGGTATTTGGGTAAATGAACCCAATGCCATAGCGTCCATCTCATTTCAATTCATAAATCTTCATTCTGCATAATACCACAGAAAGGAATATAGTGAGGATAATTACAGGTAATGAATGAGCATAGCTAGAGACTTAAATTATAGAAAGAAATCACTTATAGACAATAGCAACTAACGAGAGATTTGTCGAGTGCGTCTTGATTGAATAACTGAAACATTTCTTGAAACTCAACCCACAAATATTTTTCATGGTAGTAATGCTCCGCCTCGACTTTCACCATGAGGGACTCTCGGCCGTTCTTTACTTCTCTCAGGTACCACTCATGCAATCTATGCATTCTCATTGATAGAAGCGGGATCTCCTCGGGCCTGACCAGAGGTTGGTCGGGGACATATTTCCATGCTACTTCGTCATCTTGAATCTCGGGGGTAGGCTCGATCTCTAGGAGTTGATAAACAGTGACACCAGCCTCTTTAGCCATCCTTCTATGATCGTTGGTTATTACCAGCTAATCGGCGGTACTCAC
>NC_041390.1:437050637-437088432 GCF_002162155.2 Triticum dicoccoides | reverse complement strand
GGGGGTCGATTGCACTGCCTATTCTCCCAGCTGGGGAACAGTTTTCCCGCATTTTTTACCTGCTTGGCTCGAGCTCGAGCTTGACTCCTTCTCCTTTTGTGCATGATATAACTTCTTAATAGAGCGGTCATAGTCTGAGTCCCTTCTCTTCACAGCCGGTTGAGCATTATCAATAAAGTGTTATACGACTTCCTCAGGTATTTCCTCCTTTGGTGGTGGGGGCGGTTTTGGTGCAAAAAAGGTCTTCACTTGGGCAGCCACTTCGGTGTTGTTTTCCTCGATGGTCATGTGGTAAGCCAACTTACTTTTGGCAGGAGGAGAGGGTTTATTGCTTGGTGATCTCTTCCGCTTTGGAGAAGGATGACACGCCCGAGATCGATATGGCGGACTTACGCTGATGGTCTTTGTCTCGGGGTGGAGCGGTGGAGTCGGCTGACGCGGTGGCGGACTAGCGCCGCGCTCCGTCTCGGTGTTGGGTGGTGGAGTCGGCTGGCGCGGTGGCGGACTTGGAGGAGGAGTCAGCTGACGCGGTGGAGGACTTGGAGGAGCAGGAGTTGGCTGACGTGGTGGCGGACTTGGAGGAGGAGACGACTGACACGGCGGACTTGGAGGAGGAGTCGGTGGCCATGCAAAGACGATGCAATCATTTCTCCATAGAACGATACGACGTATGGCCTCTCCCAGTGTGCACTCCTCGTCACCTCCATGAATGTCAAGCTCTAGCTCGTTATATCCCGACATCACTTCATCCACCTCGACACGAGAATAGCCAGCTGTAATCGGATTGCCATGGAAGGTTGCTTCAGGGGGATTTGTTAAAGCATAGCCATCCGCCACCTTCATTGATATGTTCTTCACCTTAATGTGTAGCTCACGAGGTGTCGCATGTTTTATATCATCCACGGGTTATCTAGCTAGCAGTGCATCATCAGCCAGGGTGGAACCCACACTACTTCTCGGCATAGATGGGACGGTGCTATCCAATGCTAGATCTGCTTGCTGCCACCGCTGCTGAGACGCCCTTTCCAGGCTAAGTGAGTTGATCTGCTCTTGCTGCCGCATGAAAGTGTGTTCCAACTCCGCGTGCTTTGATTCTACCAGTTCAAGGCAGACTGCTTCCTCCTTCCTCTGCACCTCATACAGCTTCCTCTTCTCCTCCTCCTGCTGCTTCTTTCTCGCACGGCTTCTATAAGTGGCGTTCCAATCCGCAAACCCCTCAAACCACGGTACAACGCCTTTGCCTCGTGTTCGTCCCGGGTGTTCAGGATTCTTCAGGGCGTGCATAAGCTCGTCGTTCTCTCTGTTGGGCGTGAACGCCCCCATTCGAGCCTCTTCTATTGTAACAAGTAAAGCATCAGAGGCTTCTTTAAGACTTGCCCGCTCCATAACCAGCAATGTGTTTGGGTCCAACTTCCCCCCATGCACATAAAACCAAGTCCTGGACCTGTCAGGCCAACTCAATGTAACTCGAGTGACCCATGCAGCAATCATCTGTTCCTCAGCTTGATCCCACTTTGGTCGGGCGACCTGGTAGCCACCTGGCCCCAGAGTATGTTGCCACTTCTTTTTCGCAGCATTAATCTTGTTTATTCTAGACCACTCCTGAGCTGCTTCCGTTTCCTTGAACTTCACGAAAGAGTCCTAGTGATCTCTTGCCTACTCCGGTGCTCCCTTGAATGCTCGAGTCTTCTTTCCACCTGCTTCGTACTTGTTCCATATTCTTTGCTTGTGGTTTCAGAATGCAATCGCCATCTTCTTTAGAGCACTATTCCTTACTTTCTCCCCTTCTGCATCTGTCAAATGATCTGGTAGGGTGAAATATGGCATGAGCGATTCCCAAAGCAGATCTTTTGCTCTTTTGGAGACAAAACTAACTCCATCATCTCCCTTTGCTGGCTTATTCCATTCTTGAACGGAGATCGGGATTTGGTCCCTGACAATAACTCTGCATTGACGAGTAAACTTGTCCGCATTCTTCTTAGGTTCAAGGAGTTCTCCATTTGGTTTGATGGCATCGATGTTGTACTTTATGGACGATACATTTTGGTCGGGCCTCATACTGCCCTGCTTGTAGAAAATTTTCTCGATCTGGAGGGCTAAAAGAAGAAAGATCGATTCGATAATATATATGTACACAAATCAATTAATACATGTAATGATCACAAGATGCCTTATATAAATATACCTCGCCGGTCTTTGTTATTTGAAGAACATTTCCTTCGTCATCATTGTTGTGGCCTTCATCTATTCGTTCGTCTTCATCAAATATCATACCCTCACTGGAATTGTTCAGATATTGCAAGCCGTCAACTTCAGGTTCATTGTCTGGGCTCGGGGAGTGTATGATGTCGAACATGGTCTCTTCTCCGTCTCTGCTGGTATCATCCATAGATTAACTAATCTAGAAGAAAGATAAAACAATTTAGTATTCAAATTAGAATGCAATCAATAAGGAAAAACCGAATCATAGTAGATAATATGCATCTCGAATAATATCACTAATATATACATCTCGAATAATCCAGATAATGCATCATCGAATATAATCTCGAATACATCGTCTCGGATATTATCGAATAATATAATATCGAATACATCATCTCGAATATTATCAAATATAATCTCGAATACATCGTCTCGAATATTATTGAATATAATCTCGAATACATCTCAAATATTATCATATATATAACATCACTAGCTAATACACATCGAATATTATCGAATAATCTAGTTCACTCGCGATTCCTAAGGCGCGGGCGGTGGACACCGAAAGAGAAGGAATCATCATAGGATCATAGCTCGGGTGAGATCCCTGAAGAACCTACCAGGTATTGGAGAACCTGACGTCTAACGCAACCATGTAATGACGGACGTGCTCGTCCTCCTCCCTGACACGGCGATGCATCACCTCCGTAGGGGCCGACTGCCTCCGACACCAAAAGTGACCCACGGGACCGCTACCAAAGAAGCTCTGGGTCGACAACGGGAGCCCGGTTCCTCACCAAGCTGCGCGCCTCGGAAGGTAGTACCTCCCAATGTCAGCCCGGCAGAGCCCAGTCCCGGACATGGCGCCTCTCAAGCACGTTCTCGCCACCAAGTCGATGACGAGGATGTGGGTCGGGCATCATAGATGTCGAGAACAAATACTATGCAAATTTAACATTTTTCAAATGCTTGATTGTGATTTTTGTAATTCTTTTTCACTTGATTTTGCAAATACATGAGAAACTTTTGCAAACACAACATTAAGATATATATTAACATTCAAATATTATTAATACATGGTCAACTTTTTTCTATGCAACTTTTTTCTATAAGTATAAAAAACTAAAAAAACAGAAAATCTATGCAAATTTCACCGTTCATCTACATATACATATATACATATATTTTATAAAAAAACTAGTGAAAAAAAACTAAAACATACATACATATAGTGAAAAGATAATCATCTAAAACATCAAAACATACATACATATAGTGAAAAAATAATCAACTAAAACAACAAAACATACATACATATATACTCCCATCTAAAACAAACATACATATATACATAGTGAAAATAATCACCTAAAACATCTAATAATAAACTAAAACATATGGAAAAAACCGCCGGAGGGGGCGGCGCGAGCTCACAGTGGGAAAGGTCGAGGCCGGCGACGGTGAGGTCGAGGCCGGCGTCCGAGAGGAGCAGAGACGCGGGCGGCACGTCAACGGGGGCAGCTGGTGATAGATCTCCAACGTATCTATAATTTTTGATTGCTCCATGCTATATTATCTACTGTTTTGGACTATATTGCGCTTTATTTTCCACTTTTATATTATTTTTGGGACTAACCTATTAACCGGAGGCCCAGCCCAGAATTGCTGTTTTTTTCCTATTTCAGTGTTTCGAAGAAACGGAATATCAAACGGAGTCCAAACGGAATGAAACCTTCGGGAACATGATTTTCTCACCGAACGTGATCCAGGAGACTTGGACCCTATGCCAAGGAATCAGAGAGGTGGTCACGAGGGTGGGGGGCGCCCGCCCCTAGGGCGTGCCCCCCTGCCTCATGGGCCCCTCGGAGCTCCACCGACGTACTCCTTCCTCCTATATATATACCTATGTACCCCCAAATGATGAGAATGGGAGCCAAAAACCTAATTCCACAGCCGCAACTTTCTGTATCCACGAGATCCCATCTTGGGGCCTGTTTCGGAGCTCCGCCGGAGAGGGCCGTCATCACGGAGGGCTTCTACGTCATCATAGCCTCTCCCATGAAGTGTGAGTAGTTTACCTCAGACCTTCGGGCCCCTAGTTAGTAGCTAGATGGCTTCTTCTCTCTTTTTGGATCTCAATACAAAGTTCTACCCCTCTCTCGTGGAGATCTATTCGATGTAATCTTCTTCTTTTTGCGGTGTGTTTGTTGAGATCGATGAATTGTGGGTTTATGATCAAGTCTATCTATGAATAATATTTGAATCTTCTCTGAATTCTTTTATGTATGATTGGTTATCTTTGCAAGTCTCTTTTAAGTATCCATTTGGTTTGGCTAACTAGATTGGTAGTTCTTGCCATGGGAGAAGTGCTTAGCTTTGGGTTCGATCTTGCGGTGTCATTTCCCAGTGACAGAAGGGGCAGCAAGGCACGTATTGTATCGTTGCCATCGAGGATAACAAGATGGGGTTTATTTCATATTGCATGAATTTATCTCTCTACATCATGTCATCTTGCTTAAGGCGTTACTCTGTTTTTAACTTAATACTCTAGATGCATGCTGGATAGCGGTCGATGAGTGGAGTAATAGTAGTAGATGCAGAATCGTTTCGGTCTACTTGTCACGGACGTATGCCTATATACATGATCATGCCTATATATTCTCATAACTATGCTCAATTCTGTCAATTGCTCAAGAGTAATTTGTTCACCCACCGTAGAATACTTATGCTCTTGAGAGAAGCCACTAGTGAAAGCTATGGCCCCCGGGTCTATTCTCATCATATCAATCTCCATCACTTTAATCTTGCTTTGCTTTTTACTTTGCCTTTATTTTTTACTTTGCATCTCTATACCAAAAATACCAAAAATATTATATCAATCAGATCTCACTCTCGTAAGTGACCGTGAAGGGATTGACAACCCCTAATCGTGTTGGTTGCGAGTAGCTATCGTTTTGTGCAGGTACGAGGGACTTGAGCGTGGCCTCCTACTGGATTGATACATTGGTTCTCAAAAACTGAGGGAAATACTTATGCTACTCTGTTGCATCATCCCTTCCTCTTCGAGGAAATCCAATGCAAGCTCAAGAGGTAGCAAGAAGGATTTCTGGTGCCGTTGCCGGGGAGTCTACGCAAAAGTCAACATACCAAGTACCCATCATAATCCCTATCTCTCATATTACATTATTTGCCATTTGCCTCTCGTTTTCCTCTCCCCCACTTCACCCTTGCCGTTTTATTCGCCCTCTCTTTCTCTATCCTTCCTCTCTTTTTCTGTTTACCTCTTTTCCCTCGCCATGTCAGAACCAAAAGGAGTTGGGGGTTCTCTCCCAAGTTCTAGTGCTTTAGACAATCCTGCTATCTTATCTAAACTCATAAATCGGAATGCTATAGAACAACCTGCCGGAGCTATCATTGAGAACCTTAGTAAATTTGATGAAGATGATTCTGGAATTTTTCGTTATTTACTTGATGAATCTTTAAAAGATGCTTGGGATAGGCTGTTAAGGATCCGGGCTAGCTATGTACCCCAATATCAAATTGAGGTTTACTTAAAAAGCTTTTATGTTGGGCTACCCGCTTCATTCAAACAAGTTTTAGATTCTATTTTCGAGGGGGGTTTTCTTGAAGGGGACCCCATAGATACCTATGAGAGGATGAAAACTATATTTGGGCACCCCATTAATGAGAAAACTGAAATCACATCTCTCTTGCTTTCTTATCAAAACGAATCTATTAAAGAGATAAAAGCTAGCCTAGATGCGAATTTCCGCAACATTCTTAATCTTTATTCTACCATTAATGGACATGTACTCTGTCAAAATAGAAAGATTAATTCCATAGAGAACAAGTTTGCTCTAAACCAAATATGGCAATACCTAGATCTATCCTTGCTTTTATGCCTAGCTAGGGGCGTTAAACGATAGCGCTTGTTGGGAGGCAACCCAATTTTATTTTTATTCCTTGCCTTTTGCTCCTGTTTAGTAATAAATAATTTATCTATCCTCTGTTTTGGTTGTTTTTTTTGTGTTTAATTAGTGCTTGTGCCAAGTAGAACCGTTGGGAAGACTTGGGGAAAGTCTTGTTGAACTTGCTGTAAAAAACAGAAACTTTAGCGCTCATGAGAACAGCTGTCATTTTTATTTTAAGAGTGCTATTTAGTTAATTCTTTTTGAATATGATTAATATATAAATTACTCACGTCCATCAATTTATTTTATAATTTTTGGGGTTCCAGATCTTGCGCTAGCTACAGATTACTACAGACTGTTCTTTTTTTGACATATTCTGTTTTTCGTGTGTTGTTTGCTTATTTTGATGAATCTATGGCTAGTAAAATAGTTTATAATCCATAGAGAAGTTGGAATACAGTAGGTTTAACACCAATATAAATAAAGAATGAGTTCATTACAGTACCTTGAAGTGGTCTTTTGTTTTCTTTCGCTAACGGAGCTCACGAGTTTTCTACTTTAAGTTTTGTGTTGTGAAGTTTTCAAGTTTTGGGTGAATTCTTTTGATGGATTATGGAACAAGGAGTGGAAAGAGCCTAAGCTTTGGGATGCCCATGGCACCCCCAAGATAATCCAAGGACACCAAAAAGTCAAAGCTTGGGGATGCCCCGGAAGGCATCCCCTCTTTCGTCCACTTCCATCGGTAATTTACTTGGAGCTATATTTTTATTCACCAACATGATATGTGTTTTGCTTGGAGCGTCTTGTATTATTTGTGTCTTTGTGATTTATTATGCCACAATCATCCTTGCAGTACGAACCTTTTGAGAGAGCCATACATGAATTAAAATTTGATAGAATGCTCTATGTGCTTCACTTATATCTTTTTGAGCTAAGTAGTTTTGCTCTATGTGCTTCACTTATATCTTTTGAGCGTTGTAATTTTGCTCTATGTTCTTCACTTAGATCTTTTAGAGCACGGTGGTGGATTTGTTTTAAAGAAACTATTGATCTCTCATGCTTCACTTAAATTCTTTTGAGAGTCTCTTAATAGCATGGTAATTTGCTTAATAATAATATGCTTGGTATTCAAGATTTGTGAAACTTTCTTTTGAGTGTGTTGAATACTAAGAAAAGATTGAAGCATGATAATTGTTTTCAGATATGGAGGTGATAATATTAGAGTCATGCTAGTTGAGTAGTTGTGAATTTAAAGAATACTTGTATTAAAGTTTGTGATTCCCGTAGCATGCACATATGGTGAACCGTTATGTGATGAAGTCGGAGCATGATTTATTTATTTATTGTCTTCCTTATGAGTGGCGGTCGGGGACGAGCGATGGTCTTTTCCTAGCAATCTATCCCCCTAGGAGCATGCGCGTAATACTTTGCTTTGATAACTTCTAGATTTTTGCAATAAGTATATGAGTTCTTTATGACTAATGTTGAGTCCATGGATTATACGCACTCTCACCCTTCCACCTTTGCTAGCCTCTCTAATACCATGCACCTTTCGCCGGTATCATACACCCACCATATACCTTCCTCAAAACAGCCACCATACCTACCCATTATGGCATTTCCATAGCCATTCCGAGATATATTGCCACGCAACTTTCCACCGTTCCGTTTATCATGACACATTCATCATTGTCATATTGCATATCCCGGTACACCCCCGGAGGCATCCATATAGAGTCATACTTTGTTCTAGTATCGAGTTGTAATCATTGAGTTGTAAATAAATAGAAGTGTGATGATCATCATTTAATAGAGCATTGTCCCAAAAAAAGGGGCAATGCTACTATTCCTTTTTCCACACTTGTGCTTCAAAGTAGCACCATAATCTTCATATAGAGAGTCTCTTGAGTTATCACTTTCATGTACTAGTGGGAATTTTCATTATAGAACTTGGCTTGCATATTCCAACAATGGCCCTCCTCAAGTGCCCTAGGTCTTCATGAGCAAGCAAGTTGGATGCACACCCACTTAATTTCTTTTGTTGAGCTTTCATACACTAATAGCTCTAGTGCATCCGTTGCATGGCAATCCCTACTCACTCACATTGATATCTATTGATGGGCATCTCCATAGCCCGTAGATACGCCTAGTTGATGTGAGACTATCTTCTCATTTTTGTCTTGTCCACAACCACCATTCTCTTCCACCTATAGTGCTATATCCATGGCTCACGCTCATGTATTGCGTGAAGATTGAAAAAGTTTTGAAAAAGTTAAGAGTATGAAACAATTGCTTGGCTTGTCATCGGGGTTGTGCATGATTTAAATACTTTGTGTGGTGAAGATAGAGCATAGCCAGACTATATGATTTTGTAGGGATAACTTTCTTTGGCCATGATATTTTGAAAAGACATAATTGCTTTGTTAGTATGCTTGAAGTATTATTATTTTTATGTCAATATAAACTTTTGTCTTGAATCTTTCGAATCTGAATATTCATATCACAATTAAGAAGAATTGCATTGAAATTATGCCAAGTAGCAATCCGCATCAAAAAATATCTTTTTATCATTTACCTACTCGAGGACGAGCAGGAATTAAGCTCGGGGATGCCTGATACGTCTCCAACGTATCTATAATTTTTGATTGCTCCATGCTATATTATCTACTGTTTTGGACTATATTGGGCTTTATTTTCCACTTTTATATTATTTTTGGGACTAACCTATTAACCGGAGGCCCAACCCAGAATTGCTGTTTTTTGCCTATTTCAGTGTTTCGAAGAAACGAAATATCAAACGGAGTCCAAACGGAATGAAACCTTCGGGAACGTGATTTTCTCACCGAACGTGATTCAGGAGACTTGGACCCTACGCCAAGGCATCAGAGAGGCGGTCACGAGGGTGGGGGCGCGCCCCCTGCCTCGTGGGCCCCTCGGAGCTCCACCAACGTACTCCTTCCTCCTATATATACCTATGTACCCCCAAACGATCAGAACGGGAGCCAAAAACCTAATTCCACCGTCGCAACTTTATGTATCCACGAGATCCCATCTTGGGGCCTGTTCCGGAGCTCCGCCGGAGAGGGTCGTCATCATGGAGGGCTTCTACATCATCATAGCCTCTCCGATGAAGTGTGAGTAGTTTACCTCAGACCTTCGGGTCCATAGTTAGTAGCTAGATGGCTTCTTCTCTCTTTTTGGATCTCAATACAAAGTTCTCCCCCTCTCACGTGGAGATCTATTCGATGTAATCTTCTTCTTTTTACGGTGTGTTTGTTGAGACCGATGAATTGTGGGTTTATGATCAAGTCTATCTATGAATAATATTTGAATCTTCTCTGAATTCTTTTATGTATGATTGGTTATCTTTGCAAGTCTCTTCGAATTATCCATTTGGTTTGGCCAACAAGATTGGTAGTTCTTGCCATGGGAGAAGTGCTTAGCTTTGGGTTTGATCTTGCGGTGTCCTTTCCCAGTGACAGAAGGGGCAGCAAGGCACGTATTGTATGTTGCCATCGAGGATAACAAGATGGGGTTTATTTCATATTTCATGAATTTATCTCTTTACATCATGTCGTCTTGCTTAAGGCGTTACTCTATTTTTAACTTAATACTCTAGATGCATGCTGGATAGCGGTCGATGAGTGGAGTAATAGTAGTAGATGCAGAATCGTTTCGGTCTACTTGTCACGGACGTGATGCATATATATATGATCATGCCTAGATATTCGCATAACTATGCTCAATTCTGTCAATTGCTCAACAGTAATTTGTTCACCCACCATAGAATACTTATGCTCTTGAGAGAAGCCACCGTAGAATACTTATGCTCTTGAGAGAAGCCACTAGTGAAACCTATGGGCCCCGGGTCTATTCTCATCATATCAATCTCCATCACTTTAATCTTGCTTTGCTTTTTACTTTGCCTTTATTTTTTACTTTGCATCTCTATACCAAAAATATTATATCAATCAGATCTCACTCTCGTAAGTGACCGTGAAGGGATTGACAACCCCTAATCGCGTTGGTTGTGAGTAGTTATCATTTTGTGCAGGTACGAGGGACTTGAGCATGGCCTCCTACTGGATTGATACCTTGGTTCTCAAAATCTGAGGGAAATACTTACGCTACTCTGCTGCATCATCCCTTCCTCTTCGGGGAAATCCAACGGAAGCTCAAGAGGTAGCAGCTGGCGTGGGCGGCGTCAGAGAGGAGAGGCGCGGGCGGCGGGGAAGAGGCGTGGGCGACCGGCGGCGGGGATGGATACGGCGTCGAGGTAGGCGGCATCTCTGTGTGGTTTGGAGTCGAGAGAATGGAGGATGGGCGGGCGGGAATTCGTAAGTACTGCTTATATACAAAAGCCTTTAGTCCCGGTTGGTGGCTCCAACCACGACTAAAGTCCCCCCTTTACTCGCGGTCGAAGCCATCAACCGGGACTAAAGGTGAAATTCACCCAGGCCAAGCGACGGGCCTTTAGTCGTGGTTGGAGCTACCAACCGAGACTAAAGGCCTGTGCTTCTTGTGTCGAATGTTTAGTCCCACCTCGCTAGTTGAGAGGAGCTTGCAGCGGTTTATAAGCCCCGCCACGGCTACCGTGTCGAGCTCCTCTCTAAGCAGGCCTTTGTGGGCCTATAGAACATGTGCTACTCTGTGAGGCCTACTAGGCCGTGCGGGTAGGGCCGGCCCTGATAGGGGGGCAGGGGCGGCCGCCCCGGGCCCCCGAAATCTAGGGGAACGAACGGGCTGGGGCGCTGGGCTTTTACGCAGGCAGGCAAGGAGCAACAGGCCGATAGCCCGATCTACCCGGTAGCGATCCATTCGCACACATCCCTTCGCATAAAAAAGGAGCGATCGTGATCCCTTTCTGTTCTTTTTTAGCACACAAATCATGATCCCTTCCTATTCCATGATTTTTATCACACCGGGATTCCTAATACCAGCCCTAGGGTCGTCGACGCCCATACTGCCGCCCACGGCTCCTGCGAGTAATTTCTTCCAAATCCAGTTCCCAACGCCGCTGATTAGAATCCCCAGGGGGGCAATCGGCATTCGCTTTGCTCAATTGAATTGCTCTCCGACTCAACCTCTAGGCCCTGTATAGCAGTATACGCACACACACTGACGCTCATCAGTATTCAGTCATCATAGATTTGACCATCAGGTATATCATAATCATATTTCCATTCCTTGATGCATAGCCGACACCATTCAACAATTGATGCAACGGTTTTTTTTGCAACCATGTCTTATCAATATCATGTCATAATACTGGCACAATCACAATGGGGGATATTCACAAATCTCTTGAGTGATACCAGTTGCTCCGCTATGCCGATAAACCTAGATGATGAGTTGGCGATGGTTGTCATAGAGGTCGAGGAAGAGGAACCAACTAATGGGAATTCAGAATCCAGCCAGCAAGAAGAAAATGTCAACCCCATATTATTGGATGACATTGACATCACCCCAATCATATGTGACTTCGCATTGACGGATGTTAGAAGAATTTTCTAAGGTAATCTACATAAATTATTAGAGTGCATACTCATTGTAGATACATTTAAGTGTTATTGATAATATTTAACATATACAAATATTCATTTTTATATTATTATGCCTATCTCAAGGGGCCCCGAGTATTTGCTTCGCCCGGGCCCCTAAAATCTTGGGACCAGCCCTGCGTGCGGGCCTGCATCCTGGCCCAACAAGAAGTTGGGTTTCTAGTCATATGCAGGGCATGGTGGCCCAATACGCGGGCATTATTTTATTTATTCTTCCATTTTTTTGCTTTATTTATTTTCTTTTGTTTCTACTTACAGCCAAATATTTAGAGTTTCTAAGTGAATCTTTTTGCTTTAGGTCACAAAAATTATATACTTTCTGTTAGTGCCAGTAGTTTTCAAATTTGTATTATTTGAAATTTGTGTGAATCACTAGTTTGTGAATAACTTTACTTTAAAAATAGATTTTTCTGTGATTCTTTTTATGTTGTTTAATATTAGTGTGTTTTATCATTATATTCAATTTGGTAATTATTAGGTTATTTTAAAAAATAAAGTGCCTTTATAACATATGAGTTTTCGTCCAAAACCCTAATACTTCGAAAGAGATTGTCCATTTTGTACACGAAGTGCATCCAGTTTTTGCCATAACCCTCCCAACTTTTTAGCACATGCTATGTGAGTGAAATTATGATACCATGCCAACTTTCAACCTTTTCAGAGTTCATTTGTAGTGCTTTTTAATTTCAGGGTCATTTAGCTCAAAAAATCAGTAAATGCATGAAAAATAGCAGATGAAGTCAGAAAGGGTTGAAAATTAATGACGTAGCTTTGAATGGTGCATATTGAACGCACACAAAGTCTGGAGTTAAAATAAGTTAAAAATAATGGGATGCTTTTGTAACAGATTGTCCATTTTGTACACGAAGTGCATCCAGTTTTTGCCGTAACCCTCTCAACTTTTTAGCAGACGCTATGTGGGTGAAAAGATGATACCATGCCAACTTTCAACCTTTTCAGAGTTCATTTGTAGTGCTTTTCAATTTCAAGGTCATTTAGCTCAAAAAATCAATAAATGCATCAAAAATAACAAATGAAGTCAGAAAGGATTGAAAATTGATGATGTCATTTTGAAGGGTGCATACTGAATGCACAAAAAGTATGGAGTTCAAATAAGTTTTAAAAAATGAAATGCCTTTGTAACAGATGAGTTTTCGTCTGAAACCTTGATACTTCGAAAGAGATTGTCAATTTTGTACACGAGCATCATGTTTTTGCCGTAACCATCTCAACTTTTTAGCACATGGTTATTATAGATTTTGTGTCAATAAAGTACCAAGTAAAGCCTTTGGGATAGTGTGGATGATAGCTGACTTGTTTCTGTGCAAAAACATAAACTTTTGCTTCTAGTAACAGAATTGTTTAAATTCACTGGAATGCAATAAAATTCTAAAAAATTTACGGACGATTGATATACAAATTTCCCACGTTGTCCTAATTTTTTAAAATTGTTGGAGTAAAAGAAGTATGGTGGTTCTGCAAATCATTATAGACATGTTGCTGTTTGAAAACAGAAAGTTTTCTAGCGTTGTCTGAATTGTTTTGGGAACTAAGAACGTGATAAAATCATGAAAGTTTTCCAAAGTAGGATACAACAAACTTTATAGAGTGAGTTATTTTTCCAGAATTTTTGGAGTTAGAGAAGTATGAATCTTCTTCAATTCTTTACAGACTGTCCTGTCTTGCATCCATTTGTAGTGCTTTTCAATTTCAGGGTCATTTAGCTAAAAAAGAAAATGAAGTCCTACATAATGCATGAAATAATTTGTTTGTACATAATATTTCTTCGCGTTTCAAATGCCAAAACACGTAAGTACCCTAACTATTACAAAGATTCCCTCTGATTTGTCCGAAGTGGGACTTTTCAGATATATAAGTCCGAAGTGGTATAAAAAAATCTTCGTGCGTGCCCCTTTGCACCATAACCATGGACAATCTTCATCATTTAACAGGATGCTCCGGTAAATATTCACTATGAAGGGAGCAATTTCATGAAACTTTTCATAATCTTCTGACATGTCTGTCTTGTCCTCCACTCCCACGATGTTTCTTTTCCCTGAAAGAACTATGTGGCGCTTTGGCTCATCGTATGATGTATTCGTTTCCTTATCTTTTCTTTTTCTCAGCTTGGTAGGCATGCCCCTCACATAGAAAATTTGCGCCACATCATTGGCTAGGATGAATGTTTTGTCTGCGTACGCAAGATTGTTGAGATCCACTATTGTCATTCGGTACTGCGGGTCTTCCTTTACCCCGCCTCCTATCAGATTGACCCATTTGCACCGAAACAAAGGGACCTTCAAACCACGTCCATAGTCAAGTTCCAATGTCTCCTCTATGTAACCATAATATGTGTCCTTTGGCCTATTGGTGTTTGCTTCATCAAAGCAGACACCACTGCTTTGGTTGGTGCTCCTTTTATCTTGGGCGATCATGTAAAATGTATTCCCATTTATCTTGTACCCTTTTAAAGTCAATATAGTCGAAGATGGTAACTGGGACAGCAAGTACAGCTCATCTGCAACAGTGTCGTCATGCATGAGACGTATCTGCAACCAACTGGCGAAAGTCCCCATTTGTTCATGTGTGATCCAATCGTCGGACTACTCCGGGTGTTTGGAGCATAGAATATTCTTGTGTCCCTCAATATACGGAGCCACCAAGGCGGAATTTTGTAGAACTGTATAGTGTGCTTGCGCCCAAGAATGCCCGTCCATACATATTGCTTGGTCCCTTCCTAGCATGCCTTTTCCACCCAGTCTGCCCTCATGCCGCGATTCAGGAACACCAATCGGCTTAAGGTCAGGAATAAAGTCAACACAAAACTCAATGACCTCCTCATTTTCATGGCCCTTGGAGATGCTTCCTTCTAGCCTGGCATGGTTATGAACGTATTTCTTTTAAGACTCCCATTAACCTCTCAAAACGGAACATATTGTGTAAAAATACAGGACCCAAAATGGCAATCTCGTCGACTAGGTGAACTAGGACGTGTGTCATGATATTAAAGAATGGTGGTGGGAACACCAACCCTGAAACTGACAAGATATTGCACCAAATCATTCTATAACCTTGGTATGACTTCTGGATCGATTACCTTCTGAGAGATTGCATTGAGGAATGCACATAGCTTTGCAATGGCTAATTGAACGTTTTTAGGTAGAATCCCCCTCAATGCAACCGGAAGAAGTTGCATCATAATCACGTCGCAGTCATGGGACTTTAGGTTCTGGAACTTTTTCTCTGCCATATTTATTATTCCCTTTATATTTGACGAGAAGTCAGACGGGACCTTCATACTGAGCAGGCATTCAAAGAAGATTTCCTTCTCTTCTTTGGTAAGAGCGTAGCTAGCATGACCCTGATACTTCTTTTGATGCATGTCGTCTTTTCCATGCATACGTTGTTGATCATCACATGCCTCCGGTGTATCTTTTGTCTTCCCATACACGCCCAAGAAGCCTAGCAGGTTCACGCAAAGATTATTCGTCACGTGCATCACGTTGATTGCAGAGTGGACCTCTAGGTAGTTCCAATAGGGTGGGTCTCAAAATATAGATTTCTTCTTCCACATGGGTGCGCGTCCGTCGGTGTCATTCGGAACAGATTGTCCGCCAGGACCCTTTCCAAAGATTACTTTTAAATCCTTGACCATATCAAGTATATCATCACCAGTACGGTGGCGAGGCTTCTTCTGGTGATCTGCCTCGCCTTTGAAATGCTTGCCTTTCTTTCTTAAGTGATGCTTGATCGGAAGAAATTGACGATGTCCTAGGTACACATTCTTCTTACATTTATCCAAATATATACCATCGACATCATCTAAACAGTGCATGCATGCATGGTATCCCTTGTTTGTCTGTCCTAAAAGGTTACTGAGAGCTTGCCAATCATTGATGGTTACAAACAAAAACTCATGTAGGTCAAATTCCTCCTGTTTGTGCTCATCCCGCACATGTACAACTTTTACATTCCATAGTTGTAAAAGTTCTTCAACTAATGGCCTTAGGTACACATCAATGTCGTTGCCGAGTTGCTTAGGGCCTTGGATGAGCACTAGCATCATAATGAAGTTTCACTTCATGCACAACCAAGGAGGAAGGTTATAGATACATAGAGTCGCAGGCCAGGTGCTATGATTGCTGCCTTGCTCCCCAAAAGGATTAATGCCATCTGCACTTAAACCAAACCAAACACTCCTTGCGTCATCTGCAAAGTCCTCCCACTTTCTCCCTATTTTTCTCCACTGCGACCCATCAGCGGGTACTCTCAACTTCCCGTCTTTCTTACGGTCTTCTTTGTGCCATCGCATCAACTTGGCATGCTCTTTGTTTTGGAACAAACGTTTCAGCCGTGGTATTATAGGAGCATACCACATCACCTTGGCAGGAATCTTCTTCCTGGGGCACTCGCCCTCAACATCACCAGGGTCATCGCGGCCGATCTTATAGCGGAATGCACCGCATACCGGGCATGCATTCAAATCCTCGTACTCACCGCGGTAGAGGATGCAGTCATTAGGGCATGCTTGTATCTTCTACACCTCTAATCCTAGAGGGCAGACAACCTTCTTTGCTTCATATGTACTGTCGGGCAATTCGTTGTCCTTTGGAAGCATCTTCTTTAATATTATTAGCAACTTTTCAATTCCCTTGTCAGATACACCATTCTCTTCCTTCTATTGCAGATATCCAATGTGGTACCCAACTTTTTCTTGTCATCTTCGCAATTTGGGTACAACAATTTCTTGTGATCCTCTAACATGCACTGCAACTTCAGCTTCTCCTTTTGACTTGTGCAGTTTCTCTTTGCATCGGCAATGGTCCGACCAAGATCATCAGCGGGCTCATCTGATGCCTCTTCTTCAGCTTCTTCCCTCATTGCTGGCTTAGCTTCTTCCCCAATTGTAGTACCATCATATTCAGGGAACCCATGGCCAGGATAGCTATCATCATCCTCTTCTTCTTCATTATCTTCCATTAGAATCCCTCTTTCTCCGTGCTTGGTCCAACAGTTATAGCCGGACATAAACCGTACGTAAACAGGTGGAAGTGAATGGTTCTTGAGTTAGAGTAATTGTGATCATTCTTACAGATAGCACATGTACAACACATAAAACCATCCGGCCGCTTGTTTGCCTCAGCCGCAAGCAGAAAAGTATGCACGCCATTAATGAACTGGGGAGAGCATCGGTCATCGTACATCCATTGCCAGCTCATCTTCATTACACAACACCGAAAAGACCAAATTAATACAAGTTCATACATAAATTTCATACACTTATTCTCATAAAACAACATACAGACTCTCTAGCTAAAGCATTTAAATGCAACAACAAATGCGATCAAGATTGCAACTAAGGTAACAATTGATCCAACAACATGATGATACCAAGCCTCATTATCAATGGCATATTTTTCTAATCTTTCTAATCTTCAAGCGCATTGCATCCATCTTGATCTTGTGATCATTGACGACATCGGCAACATACAACTCCATTTTCATCTTATCTTCTTCAATTATTTTCAATTTTTCTTTCAAATACTCGTTTTCTTTTTCAACTAAATTTAACTTGTCGATGATACGTCTCCAATGTATCTATAATTTTTGATTGCTCCATGCTATATTATCTACTGTTTTGGACTATATTGGGCTTTATTTTCCACTTTTATATTATTTTTGGGACTAACCTATTAACCGGAGGCCCAGCCCAGAATTGCTGTTTTTTGCCTATTTCAGTGTTTCGAAGAAACGGAATATCAAACGGAGTCCAAACGGAATAAAATCTTCGCGAACGTGATTTTCTCACCGAACGTGATCCAGGAGACTTAGACCCTGCTCCAAGGAACAAAAGAGGCGGTCACGAGGGTGGGGGGCGCCTCCCCTAGGGCGCGCCCCCTGCCTCGTGGGCCCCTCGTTGCTCCTCCGGCGTACTTCTTCCTCCTATATATACACACGTACCCCCAAACGATCAGAACAGGAGCCAAAAACCTAATTCCACCGCCGCAACTTTCTATATCCACGAGATCCCATCTTGGGGCCTGTTCCGGAGCTCCGCCGGAAGAGGGCCATCATCACGGAGGGCTTCTACATCATCCTAGCCCCTCCGATGAAGTGTGAGTAGTTTACCTCAGACCTTCGGGTCCATAGTTAGTATCTAGATGGCTTCTTCTCTCTCTTTGAATCTCAATACAAAGTTCTCCCCCTCTCTTGTGGAGATCTATTCGATGTAATCTTCTTTTTGCGGTGTGTTTGTTGAGACCGATGAATTGTGGGTTTATGATCAAGTCTATCTATGAATAATATTTGAATCTTCTCTGAATTCTTTTATGTATGATTGGTTATCTTTGCAAGTCTCTTCGAATTATTCGTTTGGTTTGGCCAACTAGATTCGTAGTTCTTGCCATGGGAGAAGTGCTTAGCTTTGGGTTCGATCTTGCGGTGTCCTTACCCAGTGACAGAAGGGGCAGCAAGGCACGTATTGTATCGTTGCCATCGAGGATAACAAGATGGGGTTTATTTCATATTGCATGAATTTATCTCTCTACATCATGTCATCTTGCTTAAGGCATTACTCTGTTTTTAACTTAATACTCTAGATGCATGCTGGATAGCGGTCGATGAGTGGAGTAATAGTAGTAGAAGCAGAATCGTTTCAATCTACTTGTCACGGACGTGATGCCTATATACATGATCATGCCTAGATATTCTCATAACTATGCTCAATTCTATCAATTGCTCAACAGTAATTTGTTCACCCACTGTAGAATACTTATGCTCTTGAGAGAAGCCACTAGTGAAACCTATGGCCCCCGGGTCTATTCTCATCATATCAATCTCCATCACTTTAATCTTGCTTTGCTTTTTTACTTTGGATTTACTTTTTACTTTGCATCTTTATACCAAAAATACCAAAAATATTATATCTATCAGATCTCACTCTCGTAAGTGACCGTGAAGGGCTTGACAACCCCTAATCGCGTTGGTTGCGAGTAGCTATCGCTTTGTCCAGGTACGAGAGACTTGAGCGTGGGCTCCTACTGGATTGATACCTTGGTTCTCAAAAACTAAGGGAAATACTTACACTACTCTGCTGCATCATCCCTTCCTCTTCAGGGAAAACCAACGCAAGCTCAAGACATAGCAAGAAGGATTTCTGGCGCCGTTGCCGGGGAGTCTACGCAAAAAGTCAACATACCAAGTACCCATCACAATTTCTATCTCTCGCATTACATTATTTTCCATTTGCCTCTCGTTTTCCTCTCCCCCCCCCCAATTCACCCTTGCCGTTTTATTCGCCCTCTCTCTCCCTATCCTCCCTCTCTATTTGCCTCTTTTTGCCCGTTTGCTTTTGTTTGCTTGTGTGCTAGTTTGCTTGTTTGTCGCGATGGCTCAAGATACTACTAAATTGTGTGACTTCACCAATACCAATAATAATGATTTCCTTAGCACTCCGATTTCTCCTCTTACCGATGCTGAATCTTGTGAAATTAATACTGCTTTGTTGAATCTTGTTATGAAAGATCAATTCGCCGGCCATCCTAGTGAAGATGCCGCTACTCATCTGAATAGCTTCGTTGATTTATGTGATATGCAAAAGAAAAAAGATGTCAATAATGATGTCGTTAAATTGAAGCTATTTCCTTTTTCTCTTAGAGATCGTGCTAAAGCTTGGTTTTCGTCTTTGCCTAAGAATAGTATTGATTCATGGAACAAGTGTAAAGATGCTTTTATCTCTAAGTATTTTCCTCCCGCTAAGATCATCTCTCTTAGAAACGATATTATGAACTTTAAACAACTTGATCATGAACATGTTGCACAAGCTTGGGAGAGAATGAAATTAATGATACGTAATCGCCCTACTCATGTTTTGAATTTGTGGATGATTATACAAAAAAATAGCCGGATTGAATTTTGCTTCTAGAAATCTTTTAGATTCGGCCGCGGGAGGCACTTTTATGGAAATCACTTTAGGAGATGCTACTAAACTCCTAGATAATATTATGGTTAATTATTCTAAAGTGCATGCGATAGAAGAAATTAATGTGTTGAGTGGAAAGATGGATGAACTTATCAAATTATTTGCTACTAAGAGTGTTTCTTCTGATCCTAATGATATTCCTTTGTCTACTTTGATTGAGAACAACAATGAATCTATGGATGTGAATTTTGTTGGTAGGAATAAATTTGGTAACAACGCCTATAGAGGGAATTTTAATCCTAGGCCATATCCTAGTAATCCTTCTAATAATTATGGTAATTCCTACAACAACTCTTATGGAAATTATAATAAGATGCCCTCTGAATTTGAGAATAGTGTTAAAGAGTCTATGAATTCACAAAAGAACTTTAATGCTTTGCTTGAGGAGAAATTGCTTAAAGTTGATGATTTGACTAGAAACATTGATAGAATTTCTCTTGAGGTTGATTATTTAAAGCTTAGATCTATTCCTCCTAAGCATTATATCAATGAGTCTCTCAAAGCCATGAGAATTTCCATTGATGAGTGCAAGGAAAGAACCGCTAGGATGCGTGCTTCCAAAGATGCCTTTGTTAAAGCGTGTTCTTCCAATACCTATGAAAATAAAGATGAAGATCTAAAAGTTATTGATGTGTCCCCTATTAAATCTTTATTTTGCAATATGAATCTTGATGAAACTGAATATGATCTTCCTTTACCTAGAAGGCGTTCTAAAAATTCGGAGTATTTAGATCTTAATGATGAAATTGATGAAAGTGGGATTGAAAGAAATAAAAATCTAAATGTTGCTAAACCCACTATATTGGATTTCAAGGAATTTAATTATGAAAGTTTCTCTTTAATTGATTGTATTTCCTTGTTGCAATCTGTGCTAAATTCTCCACATGCTTATAGTCAAAATAAAGCCTTCACCGAACATATTGTTGATGCCTTGATGCAATCTTATGAAGAAAAACTTGAGTTGAAAGTTTCTATCCCTAGAAAACTCTATGATGAGTGGGAACCAACTATTAAAATTAAAATTAAAGATCATGAGTTTTATGCTTTGTGTGATTTGGGTGCTAGTGTCTCTACTATTCCCAAGACTTTGTGTGATTTACTAGATTTCCGTAATTTTGATGATTGCTCTCTAAACTTGCATCTTGCGGATTCCACTATTAAGAAACCTATGGGAAGGATTAATGATGTTCTTATTGTTGCAAATAGGAATTATGTGCCCGTAGATTTCATTGTTCTTGATATAGATTGCAATCCTTCTTGCCCTATTATTCTTAGTAGACCTTTCCTTACAACGGTTGGTGCGATTATTGATATGAAGGAAGGGAATATTAGATTTCAATTTCCATTAAAAAAGGGCATGGAACACTTTACAATAAATAAAATAAAACTACCATATGAAACTATCATGAGAGCCACTTATGGATTGCCTACCAAAGATGGCAATACCTAGATCTATCCTTGCTTTCATGCCTAGCTAGGGGCGTTAAACGATGGCGCTTGTTGGGAGGCAACCCAATTTTATTTTTATTCCTTGATTTTTGCTCCTGCTTAGTAATAAATAAATTATTTAGCCTCTGTTTTGGTTGTGTTTTTTGTGTTTAATTAGTGGTTGTGCCAAGTAGAACCGTTGGGAAGACTTGGGGAAAGTCTTGTTGAACTTGCTGTAAAAAACAAAAACTTTAGCGCTCACAAGAACTACTGTAATTTTTATTTGAAGAGTGATATTTAGTTAATTATTTTCTCAGATGATTAATAGATAAATTCCTCACGTCCAGCAATTTATTTTAGAATTTTTGAGGTTCCAGATCTTGCGCTAGCTACAGATTACTACAGATTGTTCTGTTTTTGACAGATTCTGTTTTTCGTGTGTTGTTTGCTTATTTTGATGAATCTATGGCTAGTAAAATAGTTTATAATCCATAGATAAGTTGGAATACAGTAGGTTTAACACCAATATAAATAAAGAATGAGTTCATTACAGTAACTTGAAGTGGTCTTTTGTTTTCTTTCGCTAACGGAGCTCACGAGTTTTTCTATTTTGAGTTTTGTGTTGTGAAGTTTTCAAGTTTTGGGTGAATTCTTTTGATGGATCATGGAACAAGGAGTGGAAAGAGCCTAAGCTTGGGGATGCCCATGGCACCCCCAAGATAATACAAGGACACCAAAAATTCAAAGCTTGGGGATGCCCCGGAAGGCATCCCCTCTTTCGTCCACTTCCATCGGTAATTTACTTGGAGCTATATTTTTATTGACCAACATGATATGTGTTTTGCTTGGAGCGTCTTGTATTATTTGTGTCTTTGTGTCTTAGTATACCACAATCATCCTTGTTGTACACACCTTTTGAGATAGCCATACATGAATTAAAATTTGATAGAATACTCTATGCGCTTCACTTATATCTTTTGAGCTAAGTAGTTTTGCTCTATGTGCTTCACTTATATCTCTTGAGCTAAGTAGTTTTTCTCTATGTGC
This sequence comes from Triticum dicoccoides, assembly GCF_002162155.2. Lineage (NCBI taxonomy): Eukaryota > Viridiplantae > Streptophyta > Magnoliopsida > Poales > Poaceae > Triticum > Triticum dicoccoides. Next base: position 437,066,296 of record NC_041390.1, on the reverse strand, counting down.
TTCACTTATATATTTTGAGCTAAGTAATTTTGCTCTATGTGCTTCACTTATATCTTTTGAGCTAAGTAGTTTTGCTCTATGTGCTTCACTTATATCTTTTGAGCTTAGTAATTTTGCTCTATGTGCTTCACTTATAACTTTTGAGCGTTATAATTTTGCTCTATGTGCTTCACTTAGATCTTTTAGAGCACGGTGGTGGATTCATTTTAAAGAAACTATTGATCTCTCATGCTTCACTTAAATTATTTTGAGAGTCTCTTAATAGCATGGTAATTTGCTTAATAATAATATGCTTGGTATTCAAGATTTGTGAAACTTTCTTTTGAGTGTGTTGAATACTAAGAAAAGATTGAAGCATGATAATTGTTTTGAGATATGGAGGTTATAATATTAGAGTCATGCTAGTTAAGTAGTTGTGAATTTAAAGAATACTTGTGTTAAGGTTTGTGATTCCCGTAGCATGCACGTATGGTGAACCGTTATGAAACGAAGTCGGAGCATGATTTACTTATTGATTGTCTTCCTTATGAGTGGCGGTCGGGGACGAGCGATGGTCTTTTCCTACCAATCAATCCCCCTAGGAGCATGCGCGTAATACTTTGCTTTAATAACTTCTAGATTTTTGCAATAAGGATTTGAGTTCTTTATGACTAATGTTGAGTCCATGGATTATACGCACTCTCACCCTTCCACCTTTGCTAGCCTCTCTAATACCGTGCACCTTTCGCCGGTATCATACACCTACCATATACGTTCCTCAAAACAGCCACCATACCTACCTATTATGTGTAACATTCCAAATTTTCAATTTAGAATGTTATACACTAGATCATCATTGCATATCATATTTATTGCATTTTGGTTGATCCTAGAAATTTCACACAACTCAAGGACCCTCGGAGAGAGTTGGGGATTTCGTTATTTTCATATTTGAGTTGTCTCGAATTTTGAAAATGGGATCATTTGATTTTATTTATTTTATCTTCAATTATTTCTTTTACAAAGATATGAGAGAAGGAATAAAATGACTTTCCCAAAATAAAGAAATATTGAGGATTCAATAAAAAATCAAATAAGAATTTATTTTGGTTTTATTTGCTATTTTATTTGAATTTAGGAAAAATGCGCGTTTTTCAAAATTGCATTTAGGCCCCAAATAAATGTTCATCCTGTGCGGCGTGATTTTAGAAGCCGGAGAAAATTTATTTTGGGATTTTTGGAGTCCGTTTAGTATTTCTTTTGTTTTTTTCCCGAGCGTAATTATTTATAAAAAAAAGTCCGAACCAACCTTGGGCCATAACCGGCCAGGACTCCTCCTGGCCGGGCCTTTTTATAGCGCCCCGAGGCCCCGGCCGAAGCCCAGCCGCCCCACCCAACCCTAACCCTAGCCGCCGCCGCCGCTGTTGCGCCCGCGCCGCCGCCCGCCGCGTCATGGTTTGCAGCACGGACTCGTAGAGAGTTGGGGATTTCGTTATTTTCATATTTGAGTTGTCTCGAATTTTGAAAATGGGATCATTTGATTTTATTTATTTTATCTTCAATTATTTATATTACAAAGATATGAGAGAGGGAATAAAATAACTTTCCCAAAATAAAGAAATGTTGAGGATTCAATAAAAAATCAAATAAGAATTTATTTTGGTTTTATTTGCTATTTTATTTGAATTTAGGAAAAATGCGCGTTTTCCAAAATTGCATTTAGGCCCCCAAATAAATGTTCATCCTGTGCGGCTTGATTTTAGATGCCGGGGAAAATTTATTTCGGGGTTTTTGGAGTCCGTTTAGTATTTCTTTGTTTTTTTTTCGAGCGTAATTATTTATTAAAAAAAAGTCCGAACCGACCTTGGGCCGTAACCGGCCAGGACTCCTCCTGGTCGGGCCTTTTTATAGCGCCCCGAGGCCCCGGCCGAAGCCCAGCCGCCCCGCCCAACCCTAACCGTAGCCGCCGCCGCCGTGCCCGCGCCGCCGCCCGCCGCGCCGAGGCCCGCCGGACCCGCCGCCGTTCGCCGGAGTCGCCGGAGGTAGTTTTTTTCGCCTCCGTTTTTTTTCGAAAAACCGTTCGATTTTTCCGACGGTTTTGCTCGTTTTTTTTAGTTTCGGTTTTTTTAAATAGATTGGTTTTTCCGGTTTATTTAAATAGCGAGCATTCGCCCGTTCGTTCGTTTTAACGAATGTTCATCATTTTTCTTTTTCTCGGATTAAATCCGTGATTTTTCTGATCGCGATTTCTGATCCGATTTTCGTTTTAGTCTAACTTTTCGCTCGTTTATTGGAATCAGGTGATTCATGCGCCTGGAGTTTCTTCTCGAAACCCTCTTTCCGTTTAACCAACTTAAACAATTTTTTGCCATTATAAAATTTGCCCTAGATCCAGAATAGTAAACGAAGCCTGTTTCTTTTGCCGTTTGTCTTTCGTTGCTTCGTTCGTTTTGATTCTTTTTGCCAACCGGAGTTCTTAAGTTGAACTTTCTGATTAGATCTCTTATGTGAGTTTTACATGTGCATTAGTTGAGTACTTATTGTATGCTTGTTTGTTTGCGATAGAGTACCCGAAGTGCGCCGCTTGCTACTTCGAATCGCTAGGTTTCCCGGATCATCAGCAAGGCAAGTAACACTTTGATCATGCTTTCCAACTACCCAGTTTTGTTGCATTAGATCAATCCTCACACATTGCATGATTAGGATCTAACTAAATTGTGGGTTTGGGAAGTAGTTGAGGTAGTACCTATTACCTGGTATTATCAAACCTTTGGGAGTTACTTCTACGTTTGCTTATTATGCCATGCTATGCTATTAGACGTGGATTGGGTGAGTGTATCCATGACAGATGTGAGATTGTTAATTAATGGTTTACTTAAGGTGGCAACTTAAATACACATCTGGGTGGATTGAGGCACCTGGGTATTCCAGCGATTGCCTGTTTTTCTTTATGAACCGCCACCCAGGCTCAAAGGGATCATGATATTTTTCATGCTAGAAACTTCCGTGTGCAGCCACAAGCTATTATGGGCTCTAGCATAGTTGACTAAGTTGTGTGAACTCTTACCGTGGTAGACTAGCAGATGTAGGGGATGTAGGTTGGTACGGTCTAGCCGTTCATAAGGTGCTAGCGCTTCTGAAAGACTATGTCTCGGTCATCCGTTTCTCAAACACCATGTAGTGCGAGAAATCCAATGGAGGAGATCGAGTCTTGTGGGGAAAAGTGCGCAAACCTCTGCCCCTGCCTCATGGGCCCCTCGTTGCTCCTCCGGCGTACTTCTTCCTCCTATATATACACACGTACCCCCAAACGATCAGAACAGGAGCCAAAAACCTAATTCCACCGCCGCAACTTTCTGTATCCACGAGATCCCATCTTCGGGCCTGTTCCGGAGCTCCGCCGGAAGAGGGCCGTCATCACGAAGGGCTTCTACATCATCCTAGCCCCTCCGATGAAGTGTGAGTAGTTTACCTCAGACCTTCGGGTCCATAGTTAGTAGCTAGATGGCTTCTTCTCTCTCTTTGAATCTCAATACAAAGTTCTCCCCCTCTCTTGTGGAGATCTATTCGATGTAATCTTCTTTTTGCGGGGTGTTTGTTGAGACAGATGAATTGTGGGTTTATGATCAAGTCTATCTATGAATAATATTTGAATCTTCTCTGAATTCTTTTACGTAGGATTGGTTATCTTTGCAAGTCTCTTCGAATTATCCGTTTGGTTTGGCCAACTATATTTGTAGTTCTTGCCATGGGAGAAGTGCTTAGCTTTGGGTTTGATCTTGCGGTGTCCTTACCCAGTGATAGAAGGGGCAGCAAGGCACGTATTGTATCATTGCCATCGAGGATAACAAGATGGGGTTTATTTCATATTGCATGAATTTATCTCTCTACATCATGTCATCTTGCTTAAGGCGTTACTTTGTTTTTAACTTAATACTCTAGATGCATGTTGGATAGCGGTCGATGAGTGGAGTAATAGTAGTAGATGCAGAATTGTTTCGATCTACTTGTCACGAACGTGATGCCTATATACATGATCATGCCTAGATATTCTCATAACTATGCTCAATTCTGTCAATTGCTCAACAGTAATCTGTTCACCCACCGTAGAACACTTATGCTCTTGAGAGAAGCCACTAGTGAAACCTATGTCCCCCGGGTCTATTCTCATCATATCAATCTCCATCGGTTTAATCTTGCTTTGCTTTTTTACTTTGCCTTTACTTTTTACTTTGCATCTTTATACCAAAAATACCAAAAATATTATATCTATCAGATCTCACTCTCGTAAGTGACCATGAAGGGCTTGACAACCCCTAATTGCGTTGGTTGCGAGTAGGTATCGCTTTGTGCGGGTACGAGGGACTTGAGCATGGGCTCCTACTGGATTGATACCTTGGTTCTCAAAAACTGAGGGAAATACTTACGCTACTCTGCTGCATCATCCCTTCCTCTTCGGGGAAAACCAACGCAAGCTCAAGACGTAGCAGTCGACAAGAGGATTGGTTGCAATTTCCGGTTCACATACCTCCTAGATAAAAATATCTATGTCAACTTGATGGGCATAATTGTCATAAACACGAAATGCAACAAATAGTTATAGAAGAGAATATACCACATCCGAATCATAAACCAGAAGAGGGCCGACGGGGACGGATATCAAAACCATGCCAAAAAAGTTATAGAAGTAACTATCTAAATTATAGAAGTAACTATCTAAATCACACAACACTACAAAAAAAGACACATCTGTGATATTTTGGGCCGAATGAAAAAAAATTATGTCATACTTATGACACTTCTATGACGATAATTGTGACAAAACCCGGTATCATCATAGATATGGTGGGCTCCTATTTCTATGACAAAAATTCATGACAGAAAATGGGCTTTTCGTCCTGGGCGGGCCGGAGACGCAGCTGCATGACATTCTTTGGGCCGTCCATGGCGAAAAAAACCATGGTAGAAGCGAGGGCGAGGAAAATATCGGGGTGTTCCCGGCTACGGTGGGAGGTCGGGGCTGAGCGATGCGTGTTTCTCTCGTACACGCACGCGTGTGGGTGCGAGGCGTTGGGCTCTAACTAAACCCGAGTGAGTCGTTCGCCTACTGAACCCGAGCGATTGCACTGCAGGCTATGCGTTACTGGACCCGAGCGATCGATCGATGGCTGTTAATTGAACCCGATCGAGCGATTCCTTCGCTACTGCTACTAACTGAAGTCGATCGATGATGTCTCTGGATGAACAGTGAACGTTGCTGGGGGTTGGATGAACAGTTCCCGGTGGGGGTGGATGAACAGGACCCCGTGGTGTTGCCTCTGGATGAACAGGACCCCATGGTGTTGCCTCTGGATGAACAGGACCCCAATCGATCGAGCCGGTTGGGGCTGGATGAACACGACCCCGTGGAGGGCTGGATGAACAGTAAACGGTGCAGGGCTGGATGAACAATCAGTAGCCCGTGGAGGGGTGGTTGAACAAGAGCCCGTGTGGAGAGGGCTGGTTGAACAGTATCCGATGGAGTAGCGCGCGGTGGAGGCTGGATGAACAGGAGCCCATGGATGTACAGTCGCAGGTGGAGGCTGGAGGAGGTCGACGGTGGATGAACAGTATCCCGTGGAGGCTGGAGGGGGTTGACGGTGGAGATGATAGGTATCTCGTGGAGTCCCCTTTTGCGGTACGCCACACCCCTCCCGATGAACAGGACCCCCGTTTTGACCGTAGCGCTCCAGCACAAGTCCGTTCCCTCCATTTTGCGGTACGCCACACCCCTCCCAATGAACAGGACCCAGTTTCGACCGTAGGAGGTCCGTTTCCTCCGTTCTGCAGTACGCCAGACCCCTCCCGATGAACAGGATCCCGTTTCAAACGTGGCCGGTCGAACACAAGGTCGTTTCCTCCATTATGCGGTAAGCCAGGCCTCGTTTCCATCGGCTGTTCCGTCCAAGCCCTCCTGATGAACACGACGACACATTCCGTTCTGACCCAGCTGGTTGGCTCCCCATGAACACGACGACGACGCAGTTTCTCCGTTGCGACCCAGCCATGTACATGAGCCCTAGCCATACGTATGCATGATTAGGCATTCGAGACCCCGCCTGTATGTATGTACGTGGCCGTATTTTCTTTCTTGCACACTGGCCGCTGTACGTACGTGTACATGCTACGTGCGCGCCTCTACTATGACACATGCGCGCTCTACATCAACCAGTATGTACGTACATGTTCACGTCCAGAATGACAACGCTACGTACGCTTCGACCAGATGGGTCCTGACTATCAGGCACTTCCTTGTGTGCGAAGATATAGCTGGTGGGTCCGAGCAGTCAGGGGGCTAATCATTTTTTCTTTTGTCTGGACGCACTTCCTTGTGTGCGAAGATGTAGCTGGTGGGTCCCAGCTGTCAGGGGGGAATGTTTTTTCCGCGAAATACGGTGGCCCGTCCGGTGGGTCCCCGCTATCAGGTGCAGGAATAATTATTTTCCGCGTAATAAGGAGGCACTTCCTTGCGGCTGCCATGGACCCAGCTGTCAGCCTCTCCATGAATAGTCCATGTCCGATGGAAGTCGTTTCTTGACCACGTTGACCACGCCGCGCCGAGAGCACCAGGGCGGTGGACGACGACGAGGCCTAGGAAGGGGACAACACGGAGCCGGGGAAGACGCGGCAGTGGATGCCCACGCCTAGAAGAGTATGAGGGTTCACTGGTTCCCTGCAGTGTGAGGCTGCCGTCGCCGCAGAATAACAGGGGGTGTGGGTGAGTAGAGGGATGGCCTGGCCAGCGGTGGGAGTAGTAGGGGGCGGTGAGGCCTCCGCAGCATCGCAACCGGCCACGGGAGGCGGGAGCACGAGGCACGACCGGCGTTGGTTTGGGCGGCTGGAGCAAGAAGACCAGAGGTTGAAGAAGCACTACGGCCGTTCGATGGACATCGTACGGTCACTGGAGCTAGAATCGTGCATATTGACTTAGTTGACAAAGCCCTCCGTCCCCGTCAACTTAGTAGGCCCACAAGTCAGCCTCCCACTATACTAGGTCCCACCTAGCAGGGGGAGTATTCATTTTTTGTGCATAATAAGGAGGCACTTCCTTGCATGCGAAGATGTAGCTGGTGGGTCCTAGCAGTCAGGGGGAAACATTTTTTCGTGAAATACGGTGGCACGTCCGGTGGGTCCCTGCTGTCAGGTGGAGGAATAATTATTTTGCGCGTAATAAGGAGGCACTTCCTTGCGGCCGCCGTGGACCCAGTTGTCAGCCTCTCCATGTACAGTACTCTTTCGATGGAAGTCATTCCTTGACCACATTGACCACGTCGCGCCGAGAGCACCAGGGCGGTGGACGACGGCGAGGCCTAGGAAGGGGACGACGTGGAGCCGAGGAACACGCGGCAGTGGAAGCCCCCACGAAGAGGAGTACGAGGGTTCACTGGTTCGGCTGTGGTGTGAGGCTGCCGTCGCCGCAGAATAACAGGGGGTGTGGGTGAGTGGAGGGATGGCATGTCCAGCAGTGGGAGTAGTAGGGGCGGTGAGGCCTCCGTGGCATCACAGCCGGCCATGGGAAGCAGGAGCACGCAGCATGACCGGTGTTTCTTTGGGCGGCTGGAGCAAGAAGACCGGAGGTTGAAGAAGCACTATGTCCGTTGGATGGACATCGTATGGTCACTGCAGCTAGAATCGTTTATAATGACTAAGTTGACAAAGCCCTTGATATGCGTCAACTTAGTAGGCCCACGGGTCAGCCTCTGAAACGGTGCGCCCCAGATGTCAGCAGGAGGAATCATTTTTTGGGTGGCTGAAGCAAGAATATCAGAGATTGAAGAAGAAGCACGACATCCGAACCGTGTGTTGTTGACAAAGCCTTGCATACGCGTCAACTTAGTTTTTTTAGGGGACGCGTCAACTTAGAAGGCCCACAAGTGTGTGGCAGAGAACATATAGCCCATTTGCGATTTGTAAGAATGTACAGCCCATTTTTTAATTCTAATGGAATTTACTACAACCCATTTACAGTTTGTTAAAAGTACATTCCATTTTCTAGCTAGGACAACGATTAATAATTTCAACCATTCCTCAAAAAAAGATTAATAATTTCAACCAACCGCTCAAAACAGAATTCAAAAAAATTTCCCACATTTTTATGGGATCCGAAATATTTTTATCCGAGATTTCTAGTCAGATTAAATATAATTTCAAAATAAAGTTGTATTATGTTAAAATCCAACGAAATATTGCGTGCGCAACAAGTAATGAAATTAAAATTTTCAAATTCCAAATATATATATTTTTTAAACTAATTACACGTTTGGTGCATTTTTGTATAGTTACTGCCCAGTTATTATAATTGCATCTCATTTATTATTTCTTAAAGTCCATTTTCTTGTTAAGCTTAATGCATACCTCCTAGGAAAGTATGCAGCCCAGCGGGGTGGAGAAGTTGACCCGGATATTGTGTACAACTGTCGGCCTAGTTGCATTGTTGATGTTGAAAAAAAGGCATGTATAGTACAGTACAACCTAACATGTCTACTCAGCCCACACCCAGCGACGCCAAAAAGGCCCAAACAAGGCTTCTGTACCACTTTTCAAAGTCATTGAGCTCAATTAATAACTTAAGGAAAAGGTTAGATTACAATGGAACCTAATTAAAAGCCGTCACGAGCAAAGAAATAATTCAACGGGTCCCACTTGTGTGTGTGTGTGAGAGAGAGAGAGAGAGACCCATCAGTCGATGCTTGTAAATACATCTTTCGGCCATATGCATTGCTGGTGCTCAGTAAAAACTTATATAGTTGACACAATCATATAGAACATCATAGCACATTGAACTTGAATACAAAAATTTCATGCATGCGGCACAATCAGGACAGAAGCAGTGGATCACTACGGGTAGGGCTATGTTGAAACCAACGAACTTGTCCATAACGGTTCATCGTCTTTATCAATGATGGGGAAATATCTTGAATGTTGCGCAAAGAAAACAGACAGGGAACAAAATAAGTTCTGCTAGCACATTAAGTTGACGTACAGCCCTTTATAAAAAAGTTCAGGTACCAAATTAGAACAGGTCACAATCAAATGTACTGGCACATCAGTGCTTCACACCCATAGCTCGGATTTAACTAGTATCTGACAAGATTCCGTTGTTACATCAAATTAGAGCACATCCAGGCAGCCAGCCCTGCCTCTTCTTCCAAAGAAGCAGTGGCCTCCGCCGCGCGATGGAGTAGGCCCTGTGCCATCCATCGTTTCGAGCAACACGGGGAAAGTCTGACGTTGACTCCTATAATGGACGTCGTCGACGGACCCTGGCACCAGCGGCGGCGGCAGGACTTCGATTGATGGATTGACCACTTCTTCGACATGCACGAACACTCGATACAGGTACATCCCTAACGTGGTCGGCGGCGGCCTTGGTGGCGACGAATAGTACAACCCCAGTTCCTGCACCGATATGTCAACACCAATCACCTTCGGTATGGTGGACGGCTTCTTCATCCATGCCATAACCGTCAGAGCCCAGCTGTCTGGAGGAACAAACATACTTACAAGCTCACCTCCAAGGTCGTTGATAAGCTCATTCATGGACTCGTTGTTCCAAGCACGTTGAGGCATGCCGTGGAAGGTAAGCTTTGTTACAACTCAAGATCAGAGGGCACCGATCCCCATCCTGGGTGCCACCGATCAAAGCTCACCAGCGCGCCATCGCAGAACAAACACCGAGAAGATTCGAACACACGACTGCAGTCGAAAGTTGTCCGGAACCTGACGAAGAAATCAGCCAGTGGCGGACAGACTTCGACGAGCAAGTCACTTATTTGGATATCGTGCGCAATGCCAAGAGCTTTGACAAAGTCATCCGGCGAGACGGGAGGTCGGTCGCCGTTGATGGTTACCATCAGCACTTTGCCGGCAAACTAGTCGTCAAGCGCCGCCATGCCACTATTGAGCGACAGCATGCAACGACCGAAGGCAGGACGGACCTGAGGATCTCCGGCTCGGAGATCTGTGTTGACCGGCGACATGATAGTGCGCTTGAGTACAGGGAGTACATGAGGGGGATTTGGGGGAACTGGAGTAGGAATCGAGATTCCAAAGGTGGGGGCGGGAGATTGGGGATGAAAAGGTAGCATGAATTTCGAACACGCGCCAATATGCTCTCGGCGCGCAAGCGCACGAAAACACCGGTGGCGCCCACATGTCGGCCTAAGAGTCCTCATTCTTTCTTTTTTGGATAGCCCAGCCTTTTTTAGGATATTTTGAGAGCCCGGCCTGAGAGACATAATTGACCTATTTGGCATTGCGTTACTACTCGACCCATATTCAACGACACCTCACTGGCCCAAACAAGTGTACATCATCGAAAAGACACTGAACTCAAATTATATAACTTGAAAAAGGAGATACAATGTGAACACTAGAGAATGGTGATGCCCTCATTTAGCCCACCAGTAGTTCGAGACAATAAACAGTTCGAAACAACGATATATACAACATTCAAACACTGACTAGTGACTACTACTGACATAAACAGCAAGACATGATAGTTCATAAGAAGTCTTGCTACACCACCAAAACGCACCCATCTGCAGCGCTCAGACTCTCGTGATCCAAACGAGAATGACATTCTAAACAGAGGCAACTATTACATAGTAAGAGTGACATAGACGAGGATGACCAAATGACAAGGAATATGCGTAACAAAAGAAAGAACTACCCATCCATAACAAGCAGCAAAGACAACAAAGTCATTCGAAGAGATGATCCAACACCATCATAATTTGCAGCCCCACTTCAGCCACCAATGATCTAGAGACACCAGTAATCCACCCTTTCGACGCAACAGCCCAGTTACCTATCAACCTGAAGGCTTGAACCACATCACTGCCTGTTGTAATTGAGACATCCAAGGATCAAAGTTAATCCGGATGCCTTTGTCATTCTCACCTTCTTTTGGCTGCAGGCTGTATCATTGACAATCAGGGGAGTTTGCTCCCGAACTCCTAGGGCTCGCCGTGTAGACACAGTTTTCCATAGCAAACAGAGCCTCTCTGCCATCAAGGTCCTTCCAACGGTGATCTCCTGGTTAATCGGATAATTGAGTCCGAGGAACAGAGAGTGTGAACCAAGTCTATTTACCCGCCTCCAACTAAAAAATCCCGAAGGCCCCAACAAGTTGGTATCCTGCTCATAGACGTAACAGCCACTGTTCAGATACTCGCGTATTTCACGGTGCTTGTATACAGTGGGGTTTTTGCAATATAACTTTTCTGGCTCATGTGTCCGAATGATCATCAGTCTTTTGCCGTTGTCTGATCGAGCAAGGAACCAGTTATGCTTCCCTGTTTTTGCCAAAGGTGGTGTGATTACAAAGGGCAGTAAATGTAGGGACACTGCATCATATCAAAAAGGACATGCATTGTTAATGTAAGATCAGCATTGTTTAGAGTATGAGTAGGATAATGCAAGAAACAGCATTGATATGTCCCTGTTGGAACTAGGAGGAAAATACAGGGAAATGTATACTAGGTTCGAAAATATAGAAGTGCCATGCATGGTTATACTCATGTTATCTCGCAATCGATTCTTCACAGGAAACTACCATGTCATGCATGTTATGTAATCATGTTTTGTCCTCACAAACAAATTCTTCAAGGGAACTAACAGACCATGCATTGTTATATACTCGTGTTCTGTGGGCAATATTTTTGTGAGGATATTATTCTAGCCATTGATTGCTGAAGGGCAAATATAGGTATGTACACATGGTAAGCATTACAGGATTTCACTACTTCCAAATATAGAGTTCTCCATATGCACATTTACTTCCCTAATGTATGGTTAGATGAAACCAACAGCGTGGTGCATGTTTCTACATCATGAAAATGAGGAAACTAACATGGCCATTGATACGCACTCATATTTAGTAGTAGTATATAGATTACTGTAAAATAAGGAGAATATCCATATATTCCTAACTGTTTGATTATTCAGGGGTACAAATTGGCCGTAATGACATGGTCACAATCGCATGAATTAACTCATTCCAAATATAGCTGATTTACGGCATCTCTATTACATTGCCATAGTTCTACTCAAATTCTGCTCAAACAGGGATATGCCAATCATCACAAAAAGTTCAAACAGTGTCATGGCGTCATCATTAACATGAGACGAAAACAACTTACACACGTCGTCCCAGCAATACATGGTGCCATCTGCTTTGGCGATCGCGTAGATGATGCCATTGTGTTCAATAGCATCACAGAAGTGTGTATCAGCTTTGAAGATGATCCACTGCGAGCTAAGTTGTCTCTAGCTAAAGAAGGCACCGGCGTAAAGATGGGCGAGTCCGCGGTCGAACAAGGCAATTAGCTTGAAGTCTGCGTAATTCGCATGTCGTGTGGGCACTTGGCATATTACAATCTTCTGCAAAACAAGGTCCGTCCAACTGACGTGGTAATCTAGATGACTTGGACCGCGATGCTAAAACTCTATATAATCCAACGGAGGAAGGATAATCTCATGGGAGGTCTGGAAGTTCACGAGCACCAACTTTTTACCGTCTTCCCCTTCTCTGAAGGCAGCCATCCAGTGGGAGTTCATGCCGACCCAGTACATACCTGCCAAGAAGTTTCGGGCGATGGTGATCGGATTGAAGTCGAGGGAAATGATGTACGGTGACCCCTTACATACCTGCAAAGAAGTTTCGGCTAATGGAGATCGGATTGAAGTCGAGGGGCATCATGTACGCATCCATATCATGGTGAGACAATCTCGCAAGACCAGATAGCAGCAATCATGGTGTCTTGAAAAGCTTAGGCCTCGCTTCGACGATGGTTGTGTGCATGTCCCTCGAGCATGCAGCCAGCTGCAGGGCGCTCAACATATCCATACACGAACAACAGAGGTCGAGGATGTAACTGGGGAGACTGCTCCAATCGCGGCTCATATGGATGCTGCGCGGCTCGCATTCGGCCATGGTGGAGTTTGGAAGCTGGGGGTTTTGGGGGGCTTGATTTACGGGGGAGAAGGATGTTGGTGCAAGCGAGGCGACGGTACACAGGGGCACAGTGAGATGGAGACGGAGATGGAGATGGAGATGGAGTGGAACGTCCGATGGAGTGGTGCTATGGGAGGGGAGAGGGAGACGAGGCGAGCCATGCTAATGTGTTGTACAGCAGCGGTGACAGACTGCACAGTGCATAGGGTGAGGCTGACTTTGGTAACCCGAACACGCCGCCTGGACTAGTGTCAGGCGCATGGTGTTCTCACTTCACTGTGAGGATCGGATGAATAGTATTTTGACCATCAAGGTGTACCACAGTTGTACTACTACTACTAGTAGTAGTAGGAACATGAGTACTCCAGTACTGTATTTGGAAATACGTCTCCCGTGCTAGCATGCCTATTCACTTCATCCTCCGGGTATCATCCATATTGCGAGCAGAACCAAATTCTCGTGCATGCAGAAGCGCGAAGGTGGGCCTTTTCTTTTTTGATGAGGATAACCGTGTATTCCTTAACCAGAGAATGTTGTGTCTCCCATGCACGCGCCAATATCCATCTGAACCAGCTACGACACATTTTTTATCCATTTGCATAGGTCCCACCTATCAGGAAGGATGGGTAGGTACATGAACAGGTACGACTCCTCGCATAGCCTTTTCGTTTAGTCTACCTAGTCTTCTAATCAACTGCATGCACGCCACTTCTCCCATTTACTTCTCCATCGGGAACCGATTTTCCTCGGCTTCTTCACCTCCCCTTTGTCTTCATTTGCATCCAAACCCCACTGCGTTCACATTGTTTTAACCTCTAGAAATAATCATCTACTACTTCGGTTAGACTAGCCATCTAATCATAATTCTCCAAACCATACCCCTCCGTTCTAGCGGTTCCAAATGGTGAAAGAGATCGAGATGCGGGTTTTTAGCATCCAACATGTCCTCGTCGAAGGCTCGTTGAGCATAGTTGCCACCATCACCGTCCACCCAAGGGTTGTCCGGAAGTGGATCAACAATGTATCCAACTCCCTCAAAAAGGTAGAGACGAGGGTCATCGGTCTCGACACAGAGTACATGGAGCGTGCCACTGGGAAGATCCAACGCGCCGCCGTCCTTCAGCTGTGCCTCAAAGATGAGGTTTTGGTGTACGACATCATACATGTGCCCTCCATACCAGGTGAGCTTCATGATTTCTTGTCTCGGGAGGACATATACTTCTGCGGGGCAGCCATCAAAGGGGACAAACAGAAGCTGGAGCTGTACAACCTTGATTTGAAAAGCATCGCTGACCTACAAACCAGAATCAAAATTCCTGTAGAAGATTGTGATAAACAGACACCATCCCTATTCGACGTAGAAAATTTTGTGCTTAGTACAAATCTTCAGAAGGGTGAAGAGACAGTGGCATTAAGGTCGTCTAGATGGGAGAATTATCCCTTGACGTATGAGCGGATAAAATATGCTGCCCTCGATGCCCGTGTGAGTTTTGAGATAGCTGCAAGGTCCAAAGAGCTTGTTGCGAAGCCGTCTCAAGAAGAAGAAGAAGAATAAGAAGAATAAGAAGAAGAAGAAGAAGAGGAAGAAGAAGAAGAAGAAGAAGAAGAAGAAGAAAAGGCTGCACCAGCAGCAGGGCATTATGGATGGATGAACTATTTCCTCTCTTGTACAAAAAAATTATTCCCTCTCGGTGTATATTGATATAGATGGACTATTTCGATGGTGTGCATGTCTTTGGAACAAGTACTAGTAGCGTGGGTCTGCTTGATTGTAAGGAACTATTTATCCGCCTAGCTTTCTCTACTACTCCTTCCAGTGATCGGTATGCAATGCATGTGTCCGTAGACATGACAACTTGTCCATGGAAGTTCAACTGCGGCGACCATCACGTTTCATCCACTGTCACTCGCGATTCCCACAACGCCGCTCCAACCCACGGCACCACGTCCCCCGACGTGCGCCTCACCCCTCTCGGCCGCACCGCCCCTCTGTCTTTGTGTGCATGACATGTGGGCCACCTTAAATGCGGTGAGCATGAAGTTTCTACCACAGCCACATGCGATTCCCATGATGTCACACGAACCCATGACACCACACATCCCCCGACCTGCCGCTCACCCCTCTCGGCCCCACTGCCCTCTGCCTTCGGGAGCATCAGGCCAACTCCACCGCACGACCCCATCATGTCCGGCCCTGTCCATTTGGGGTAAAATGGACAAACCCCATGACCCAGCGTGCAATGAACTGGACCCATCTTGTCCGTTTTATGTCCGTCTGACCCTATTTCTAGACCAAACTTGGGCTGGATTTGGGGCCAAAGCGGACAGAACCGGACGCGTTCTGCGTCCTCTCCGTCTGCGCTAGTCCGGGGTGACCCCACTTGTCACCCACACACCCCACCTCCCATCACTCTCTCTCACTTCCTTTTTCTCTCTCCCCACCAACTCTCATGTATGGCTACTTTTGGAGCGCACGACGCCGTGCCGCCCACCGGCTCTTTGCTGGCTGCAGTCGACCGCGAGCGGGCGAGGTTGGGGCGCGGCGGTGCTCCTCGCAGGCGGGCGCGCGGGGTCGCGGGGCTCCACCCGTGGCTCGCGGTGGAGCCGGCGTGCTGTGCTTGGTGCTCGGGGCGCAGGCGGTAGTGCACGGGGGCGGCAGGGCGCGTGGCGGGAGCGGCAGGGT
>NC_041390.1:437035395-437050251 GCF_002162155.2 Triticum dicoccoides | reverse complement strand
GCCGGGGCGGGCGGGGCGAGGCCGGGCGCGGGTAGGGTGGGGCGAGCGGAGGCCGGCAGCGTGATAACCCACAAGTATATGGGATCGCAACAGTTTTCGATAAGTAAGAGTGTCGAACCCAACGAGGAGCTAAAGGTAGAACAAATATTCCCTCAAGTTCTATCAACCACCGATACAACTCTACGCACGCTTGACGTTCACTTTACCTATAACAAGTATGAAACTAGAAGTACTTTGTAGGTGTTTTCAGAAAGGCTTGCAAGAAAGTAAAGAGCACAAAAATAAAACTAGGGGCTGTTAAGGTAAAGAAGCAACTAAAGTAATATAGCGAGTGTGGAAAAGTGGTGGTAGGAGTTGCGAAATTGTCCCTTAAGCAATTGACTACTTTACTAGACCGATAGCAAGTATTATGTGGGAGAGGCCACTGCTAGCATGTCATCCCTTACTTGGAATTCTATGCACTTATGATTGGAACTATTAGTAAGCATCCGCAACTACTAATGTTCATTAAGGTAAAACCCAACCATAGCATTAAGATATATTGGTCCCCCTTCAATCTTGTTTGCATCAATTTCTATGCTAGGTTGAAGCTTCTGTCACTCTTGCCCTCCAATACATAGTCCTATCAACATACAAACTAACCCTAGGGTGTGATCCACGCGCGCAATCATATGATGGGCACTAAAGGACAGCAACATAACCACAAGTAAATTAAATAAATCATAGCAATTCATCAACCACCGATAGGACAACGAAAATCTACTCAGGCATCATAGGATGGCAACACATCATTGGATAATAATATGAAGCATAAAGCACCATGTTCAAGTAGAGGGTACAGCGGGTTGCGGGAGAGTGGGCCACTGTAGATAGAGGGACGAAGGTGATGGAGATGTTGGTGAAGATGGCGGAGGTGTTGGTGTAGATCGCGGTGATGATGATGATGTCCACGGCAGCGTTCCGGCGCCACCGGAAGAGAAGGGGAGAGGGGCCCCTTCGTCTTCTTCTTCCTTGACCTCCTCCCTAGATGGGAGAAGGGTTTCCCCTCTGGTTCTTGGCCTCCATGGCATGGGAGGGAGAGAGCCCCTCCGAGATTGGATCTGTCTCTCTGTCTCTCTCTGTTTCTGTGTTCTGTTCTGGCTCTGTTTCACCGTTTCGTATATATATGGAGATCCGTAACTCCGATTGGCCTGAAACCTTCGCCGTGATTTATTCTGAATATTAGCTTTCTTATGGCAAAAGAAGAGCGTCAGCCACCTTACGGTGGGCTCACGAGGGTAGGGGGCGCGCCCCCTGCCTCGTGACCACCTCGGGCACTGGTTCGCGTTGATTTTCCTTCCGAATTTTCCATATTTTCCAAAAATAAGCTCCGTCCGTTTTTATCCCGTTTGGACTTCGTTTGATATGGATATTCTGCGAAACCAAAAACATGCAACAGACAGGAACTGGCACTGGGCACTGGATCAATATGTTAGTCCCAAAAATAATATAAAAAGTTGCCAAAAGTATATGAAAGTTTAATAATATTGGCATGGAACAATCAAAAATTATAGATACGACGGAGACGTATCAGCATCCCCAAGCTTAATTCCTGCTCGTCCTCAAGTAGGTAAATGATAAAAAAGATAATTTTTGATGTGGAATGCTACCTAGCATAATCTTGATCATATGTCTAATCATGGCATGAATATTAAGACACGAGTGATTCAAAGCAATAGTCTATCATTTGACATTTAAGACAATAATACTTCAAGCATACCAACCAATCAATTATGTCTTATTGAAATAACATAGCCAAAGAAAGCTCATCCCTACAAAATCATATAGTCTGGCTATGCTCCATCTTCACCACACAAAGCATTCACATCATGCACAACCCCGATGACAAGCCAAGCAATTGTTTCATACTTTGACGTTTCTCAAACCTTTTCAACTTTCACGCAAAACATGAGCGTGAGCCATGGACATAGCACTATAGGTGGAATAGAATATGATGGTGGGGGTTATGTGGAGAAGACAAAAAAGGAGAAAGTCTCACATCAACTAGGCATATCAACGGGCTATGGAGATTCCCATTAATAGATATCAATGTGAGGAGTAGGGATTGCCATGCAACGGATGCACTAGAGATATAAGTATATGAAAGCTCAAACTGAAACTAAGTGGGTGTGCGTCCAACTTGCTTGCTCATGAAGACCTAGGGCGTTTAAGGAAGCCCATCGTTGGAATATACAAGCCAAGTTCTATAATGAAAATTCCCACTAGTATATGAAAGTGATAACTCAAGAGACTCTCTATATGAAGAACATGGTGCTACTTTGAAGCACAATTGTGGTATAGTAACATTGCCCCCTTTTTTCCCTTTTTTTGCGGGCTTCTTTGCCCCCTCCCTTTTTAGGCTTCTTTGGCCTCTCTTTTTTTTGGGCAATGCTCTAATAATGATGATCATCACACTTTTATTTACTTACAACTCAATATTACAACTCGATATCTAGAACAAAGGTATGACTCTATATGAATGCCTCCGGTGGTGTACCGAGATGTGCAATGATCTAGCGTAGCAATGACATCAAAAAACGGACAAGCCATGAAAACATCATGCTAGCTATCTTACGATCATGCAAAGCAATATGACAATGAATGCTCAAGTCATGTATATGATGACGATGAAAGTTGCATGGCAATATATCTCGGAATGGCTATGGAAATGCCATGATAGGTAGGTATGGTGGCTGTTTTGAGGAAGGTATATGGTGGGTTTATGGTACCGGCGAAAGTTGTGCAGTACTAGAGAGGCTAGCAATGGTGGAAGGGTGAGAGTGCGTATAATCCATGGACTCAACATTAGTCTTAAAGAACTCACATAATTATTGCAAAAATCTATTAGTCATCAAAACAAAGTACTACGCGCATGCTCCTAGGGGGATATATTGGTAGGAAAGACCATCGCTCGTCCCCGACCACCACTCATAAGGAAGACAATCAATAAACACCTCATGCTCCGACTTCGTTACATAATGGTTCACCATACGTGCATGCTACGGGACTTGCAAACCTCAACACAAGTATTTCTCAATTTCACAATTACTCAACTACCACGACTCTAATATCACCACCTTTATATCGCAAAACTACTGCAAGGAATCAAACATATCATATTCAGCGATCTACAAGTTTATGTAGGATTTTATGACTAACCATGTGAATGACCAGTTCCTGTCATCTCTCTAAATAGATATAAGTGAAGCAAGAGAGTTTAATTCTTTCTAAAAAAGATATGCCCACGCTCTAACAAATATAAGTGAAGCAAAAGAGCATTCTACAAATAGCGGTTGTCTATGTAAAGAGAAACAGGCAATCCAAACTTCAAATGATATAAGTGAATCACATGAAGCATTCTATAAAGCCATACTCAAAAAAATATAAGTGAAGTGCAAAGAGCATTCTATAAATCAACCAAGGACTATCTCATACCAGCATGGTGCATAAAAAGAAAAATAAAAACCTAAATGCAAAAGACGCTCCAAGACTTGCACATATCGCATGAACGAAACGAATCCGAAAACATACCGATATTTGTTGAAGAAAGAGGGGATGCCTCCCCAGCATCCCCAAGCTTAGATGCTTGAGTCTCCTTGAATATTTACTTTGGATGCCTTGGTCATCCCCAAGATTGAGCTCTTGCCTCTCTTCCTTCTTCTCACATTGAGACCTTCTCAATCATCGAACACTTCATCCACACAAAACTTCAACAGAAAACTCGGTAAGATCCGTTAGTATAATAAAGCAAATCACTACTCTAAGTACTGTTCCAAACCAATTCATATTTTGTTTTTTAATTGTGTCTACTGTAATATAACTTTTTCATGGCTTAATCCACTGATATAAATTGATAGTTTCATCAAAACAAGCAAACTATGCATCAAAAACAGAATCTGTCTAAAACAGAATAGTCTGTAATAATCTGAACATTCACCATACTCCTGATACTTGAAAAATTCTACCAAAATTAGAAAAAATAAACAATTTGTATAGGAATACATTTCAAAAAGAATCAGAACCATTTGACGTTCCAGCTAAAAATGTAAAATCGCGCACTACAGCCAAAGTTTCTGTCCTGCACCGTACAATCCATCAAACAAATGTAAACATCCTAAAGGCAAACCTTGACACATTATTTTCATAATAAAATGGAATTGTACAAGGGGATAATTATTTTTGTTGAAAAGTTTCTATAATCAAGATTCACAAAGTTGCCGTGAGCATGAACAAAGTTCAAGGAGCTCTCCCACTTCAATAGTGCTTGTCTTTCTCACTTTCACTTTCCTTTTTGAAAAGTTTTGGGTTCCCCTCTTTATTTTTGTTGTTTTTAAACTATGTGAAAGCACTCAACAGAAATAAATGACTCTCTAAAACTTCCGGGTTGTCTCCCAGGCAGCGCTTTCTTTAAAGCCATTAAGCTAGGCATATAGTGCTCAAATAGTGAATCCACCCGGATCCCGAGGTATATCAAAGCCAATTTTAATTAGCAATGATTTGGCATTTAGTAGTGAGCACAAAGTAACATATATCATGTAATGACAAAGTCTAACTCTCTTCCTATGCATCGGCATGTCATAAAAGAACAATTCATGCAGACAAAGTAAAGGCCAATGCATAGTATAAACAGGTTCTTGCAATTTTATCGTGTTGGAAACATAGAGAGGTGGAGATATAGTTCCTCTCTCATAATAATTACAAGTAGGAGCAGCAAGCACATGCATATTATATTCATCAAAATCATCATGTGCAATGGTAAAAGGCAACCCATCAATATAATCCTTAATAAGTGCAAACTTCTCTGATATAGTATAGTCGGGAGAATTCAAAAACATAATAGGACTATCATGTGTGGGTGCAATAGCAACAATTTCATGTTTAACATAAGGAACTATAGCAAGTTCATCTCCATAAGCATAATTCATATTGGCATCTTGGCCATAAGCATAGCAAGCATCATCAAAAAGGGATATTTCAAAAGAATCATAGGGATCATAACAGTCATCATAGCAATCATCCTTCGGCAAGCACGAAGGGGAATTAAACAATGTATGAGTTGAAGAGTTACTCTCATTAGAAGGTGGGCACGGGTGATCAATCCGCTCTTCCTCCTTTTGTTCTTCGCTCTCCTCCTCATCTTTTTCATCCAATGAGCTCACAGTGTCATCAACTTCTTCTTCCATAGACTCCTGCAAAATATTAATCTCTTCTTGGACAGTGGAGTATTCCTCAATATATTGTTTAACATAGGTATTAGAAGCATAATTATCATAGCAATATTTAAGTATAGCAAAAAATTTAGATTTGTGAAAAGTAGCATCATACTTTTCAATCAAAGAAGCAATTTCATAAGCACCCTCAAAAGCAACAAATTCTTCAATTTGTTGAACATCATAGTAACTATAAACACCTTTAGCATAAGAAGATAAGATTCCATTATCAATAAACTCACATTGGTAGGGAAGGTGTTTCTTAGGGTTTTCAGAACAGCAAGTAAAATCATATAATTCACATAAATTCCAAGCATAGCATTGCAAATGTTGAATTTGACTCCATAATAATTTCCCTTTTTCAGATATATGGTGTCGCACATAAAAAGCATGCTCATCTAAAGATTTGCCCTCAACTAAGCTAGTTGGGGTTTCAGCACGAGCACATAGGGATCGAAGATGATCCAAGTAATAAGCTTCAATAGTGTGATAGATTTTGATTGGTTCTTCAACCATTGGTTCAGTAGGTACAACTAATTTTTTTGGTATTTTGCGTTTCCTACCCATAACTAAAGATAGAAAACAACTAAGAACAACAAATAAAAATTACTTAGTGATAAAGCAAACAAGCACACACGAGAATATTCACCCCACGCTATTGCTCCCCGGCAACGATGCCAGAAAAAGGTCTTGATAACCCACAAGTATAGGGGATTGCAACAGTTTTCGATAAGTAAGAGTGTCGAACCCAACGAGGAGCTAAAGGTAGAACAAATATTCCCTCAAGTTCTATCGACCACCGATACAACTCTACGCATGCTTGACGTTCGCTTTACCTAGAACAAGTATGAAACTAGAAGTACTTGTAGGTGTTTTCGGAAAGGCTTGCAAGAAAGTAAAGAGCACGAAAATAAAACTAGGGGCTGTTAAGGTAAAGAAGAAACTAAAGTAACATTGCGAGTGTGGAAAAGTGGTGGTAGGAGTTGCGAAATTGTCCCTTAAGCAATTGACTACTTTACTAGACCGATAGCAAGTATTATGTGGGAGAGGCCACTGCTAGCATGTCATCCCTTACTTGGAATTCTATGCACTTATGATTGGAACTATTAGCAAGCATCCGCAACTACTAATGTTCATTAAGGTAAAACCCAACCATAGCATTAAGATATATTGGTTCCCCTTCAATCCTGTATGCAGCAATTTCTATGCTAGGTTGAAGCTTCTGTCACTCTTGCCCTCCAATACATAGTCCTATCAACATAAAAACTAACCCTAGGGTGTGATCCATGTGCGCAATCATATGATGGGAACCAAAGGATAGCAACATAACCACAAGCAAATTAAATCAATCATAGCAATTCATCAACCACCGATAGGACAACGAAAATCTACTCAGACATCATAGGATGGCAACACATCATTGGATAATAATATGAAGCATAAAGCACCATATTCAAGTAGAGGGTACAGCGGGTTGCGGGAGAATGGGCCGCTGTAGATAGAGGGGGGAAGGTGATGGAGATGTTGGTGAAGATGTCGGAGGTGTTGGTGTAGATCGCGGTGATGATGATGATGGCCATGGCAGCGTTCCGGCGCCACCGGAAGAGAAGGGGAGAGGGGGCCTTGTCGGTGTCAAAACCGGTGGATCTCGGGTAGGGGGTCCCGAACTGTGCGTCTAGGCCGGATGGTAACAGGAGGCATGGAACACTTTGTTTTACCCAGGTTCGGGCCCTCTCGATGGAGGTAATACCCTACTCCTGCTTGATTAATATTGATGATATGGGTAGTACAAGAGTAGATCTACCACGAGATCAAGGAGGCTAAACCCTAGAAGCTAGCCTATGGTATGATTGTTGTGTATGGAGTTGATTGCCTACGGACTACAACCCTTCGGTTTATATAGACACCGGATAGGGTTAGGGTTACACAGAGTCGGTTACAATAGTAGGAGATCTTGAATATCCGCATCGCCAAGCTTGCCTTCCACACCAAGGAAAGTCCCATCCGGACACGGGACGAAGTCTTCAATCTTGTATCTTCATAGTCCAGGAGTCCGGCTGAAGGTATAGTCCGGCTACCCGAACACCCCCTAATCCAGGACTCCCTCAGTAGCCCCCGAACCAGGCTTCAATGACGATGAGTCTGGCGCGCAGATTGTTCGGCATTGCAAGGCGGGTTCTTCTCCAAATCTTGTGTACCTATAGGAATAATGTCTGATTATTGTAATGTAGTGCTCCTCGGCTTCCACGCCCAATAATGGCCGTCTTCCACGTGTTCAAACAAATGCGAAAAGTCAGGGTGTTTTTACATCCACACCCTTAGCCGTATAAATGAGCCACCTATTTAACGGGATGGGGATTTAGGTCCAAACCACATCTTCTCCTTTCCGCGAGTTATCATCAAAGCGCTTCCAGCAAAGGTCCATTCCAACATGACCAGCCGTCGCAGCTCCTCCCCTCGCCCCTCCGGTCCCAAACCCGGGGACTGGGAGAGTTGCACCATCCCGCATAGCAAGTTAGCGTCACTTCAGGCCAAGGGATTTCTCCCTCAGGCATACGTGGTCCCGGTCCGAGCCGGTCTCGCCACCACAGTGGCGGAAAACAAGCGGAGAGCACCCCCAATCCTTCTAAAGGAGAGCGGGTGTGCCTCGTCCCCTATCTAATAAGGGGACTGGGGTTTCCGATTCATCCATTTCTCCGCGGGCTTCTAGAGTTCTATGGCCTCCAGCTGCACAATCTCACGCCCGCCTCCGTATTACATATTGCGGGTTTCGTCGCCCTTTGTGAGCTATTTTTAGGCGTTGAGGCTCATTTCGCGCTGTGGAAGAGGTTATTCTGCCCGGTGCCCCGTTCTCAAAAGGGGTCTATATACCAAGTGGGCGGAGCCGAAGTATGGCGCATCGCCGGGACCGGATACCTATCTGGAACCCCAAAGAAGGCGCCCGAGGACTGGCCTTCAGAATGGTTTTATATAAATGACGTCCCGCTACCGGACCCTATCCGGGTCAGTCTCCCTGAGTTCAACAGTGCTGCCTCGAAGAAACGCTTGAGCTGGCGTCCGCGAAGCTCTCAGAGAGAAAGTGACAGAGACGTCCTTTACCTGATGGGCCGGATAAGACTGTTGGCTCATTCCGGACTAACCATGATTGGAGTCATGGCCGCATGCATTATGCGGGGGGTGCAGCCGCTTCAATATAGAGGCCACCCCATGTGGGAGTTCAACGGGGAGGATGACGCCACACGTTACGGTCGTAAGGGGCCGGCCTCAGCTGCCGCCCTAGTAAAGATCTTATCCTCTTTGTACAAGGGAGAAAAGGAGGAATTCCTCCGCGTCAATCCGCAGACCGGATTTACTATGTACGATCCTCCAAGTTGGGTAAGTGAATAATTGCGCTTGCTCGTTTGTTTTATACTCCCACGGTTAGATATGTAGTCTAACGACTTCAGTGCAGGAACTGCGACAAGAGGTAAAGGATATAAACAGTCGCCCTCCACAGCCCGAGGACCCAGAACGGTCCCTCGATCCGGACTCCGAAGAGGACCCGGACATATCGGTGGAGCTTATCGACGGGGTGTTCCATCAGCTAAGCAAGGACAATACCTTGGTAGCCATCACAGCTGATTACCCAGGGTTAATCCCGGCCTCCCAGGTGATAGAAACCGGAGTCTCATCCCCTTGAGAGAGATTCCACTCTCACGTATTCCGGTGTCTCTGACGACAACCGTGTTTTGCAGGGGAGATTTTCGAGGCAGGAGGCCGAACCTGCGGCGGCCAGCCAACGAGGGGCCGCAGGGCCCCGTGGGGCAAAAAGGAATGTAGTCCGGACTGAGATGCCGGAGCAAAGGTATAGCGCACCCTCTGTTTCCCTAGTGTTATTCTGTCAGGGCATATTAATGTTCGTGCTATCTTCAAAACGAAGAGACCTCGCCGGACTACATCCGGAGAGGTTGCCGATCGCGCCTCCACCAGCCAGGCTCCAACGTCTGGCCAGGGAGCGAAGGCGAGCACAAGGCACGCACCGGACGCCCCTCTGACAGAGGATGCGGACAGGCTGTCTGCCACAAATTCTGAAGTGGAGAGTGCCATGAACCACAGGCGTCGCCGGACAGTTCTACGCGACGCTTGTTTCTCCCAAGAGGCTTTAGACGCCTTTAATTCGGGAGATGTGTACCTCCGTGCCGCTCAAAATGGTTTAGCCAGAGCCACGGAGCAGTATGTAAAAGACATACAGGTAAGAAAATTTTGGTCAAATATATATATACCAGTAGCCCCCGAGACTTGAAACAGTTAGAGCAACTAATTTAAGGATCATTTAATATGCAGCTTCTTACAGAGAAGAA
Organism: Triticum dicoccoides; assembly: GCF_002162155.2. Lineage (NCBI taxonomy): Eukaryota > Viridiplantae > Streptophyta > Magnoliopsida > Poales > Poaceae > Triticum > Triticum dicoccoides. The sequence goes on along the minus strand of NC_041390.1, from coordinate 437,040,662 downwards.
TACCGTACTGTCCCAGGAGCTGGAAAAGTGCAAGGCCCAACTAGAGGCCGCACTAGCCGCAGCAGGGGAGCCCAAAGAGACCCCCTCGGGTAAGATACACTTCGAAAGATTAGTATTGTGCGGTGTGGGTGCAAATCTGACAAATCATATTGCAGATGGCGCCGGACTAGATCCGGACAAGCAACAACTCTTACGCCGGTTAAAGGCCGGTGAGAGTATGTTGACAAAGGTGAGGTGAGAGAAGAATGATCTTCAGGATGCCAACACCAAGCTGGACGTCGAACTTAAAGATGTTCGTGGCCAGCTGTCGGACTCCACGAGGGAGAATCAGCGGCTTCGATGCAGCATTTTTAGTAAGTGCTTGAACGAACTTTGAAAAAAGAGTTCGGCGAGGAAGTCGACTAACAGAGTAATGTCTGTAGGTATTCTCACAGGTCGTCCTGCAGAGGAGATGTCCGGTTCTACGGGTGACCTTCTTCCCGAACTCATGCAACTGCACGAGCGAATTCGGCAGGCGATGCGAGGCGTTGCCCAAGCCTTATGGCCTGCCCACTCCATGCCCGAGGGCCTTGGAGAGCTTGCGGAGAAGCTGAAGGGAGCTCAGCGACACTTCCGGTTGTGGAAGATATCGGCCTGCCGACAAGGCGCTAGAGAAGCCTGGGCCATGGTGAAGACCTGTTTTACGAAGTCTGACCCAAACCACATGGCCGAGGTCGGACCAGTGGGGCCTGACAGGAAGGAGATCCATGTGAGCTTAGTATACGGCCAAGTAGAGTTGGCCGCGAAGTATTCCCAGCAGGACTGTAAATTAGACAGCCTGTTAGATGGTATAGAAGAGGAATACAATCAGTCAGAATGACTATGTAATTTTGAATTGGCATGTGTAATGCCTTCTAGCCGGATTGTAGATCGTTTGTCGTTGCCGACCTTTTTGCTTCAACCTCGGGACCTGACGGTCCGGAGTGTGTCCAAATACCATAGCGGTTATATAAGAACCGTGGTATGTGTGGAGACCAGACGTAGGGGTCATTAGTGCTTTATCATACAAGTGCCCAACTAGTTATGTTATATTACATGGTTAGTAAGAAACATCTTCCAGAGAGAATGGTACCGTTAGGGGTTCCTTTCGCTGCGAGGCATGCCCTAAAGTGCATGTCCGGACTGCGTAAAAAGACGCAGAAAAAAGCATCTGGGGGCGCATAAAAATGAGTAAAAAGATCATCTTTTATCTCACCGACCGAATATTCCCTTAAGAACGCTAGCTTTCGGCTTCACCCAGTCTGAGGTACACATCCGGCTGACCCGGCAGTAACAATTGCAGAGGTGCTCCCTTTACCGCCTAGCCGAACAATCGGGAACGTAGGGGTAAGCATAGGAGCCAGGAAACCCAGCTTGGCCAAAACTTAAGTCATATCGATGCATATAATGGTGAAGAAAAAGGTACATGCGGAAGTTTGACGCATGTGTTGGGCGTGAAGCCCGTATAAATAAGCTTCTGTTAAAGAAGCCCCCAGGTTTAATGAGTGCGAGTGGCGCGTCACTAGATGAGCCTTTAAGGGCTATAAAAGAAAAGAGGGGAAGGAGAGAAATGTAAGACAGAAAAATGCAAAAAATGGACAGAGGAAGGAGACGAACACAGAGTCCGGCGCTAGGCATAGAATCTTCTGAGACGGGTGGCGTTCCACGGGTTTGGCTCGAGTCGGTTATCCGACACATCTCGCAGGCGGTAGCCCCGCCAGTCAGGACTTGGTCGATTATGAATGGACCTTCCCACTTGGGCTTGAGTTTGTCCTTTTTCTTATCCGGCACGCGTAGAACTAGTTCGCCAACATTGTAATTTTTGGCCTGTACTTCTCTGCTTTGATATCTTCAGGCCTGCTGTTGATAAAATGCGGAACGGGCTTTTTCCACGTCACGCTCCTCCTCCAGGGCGTCCAAGTTGTCCTACCGATCGAGCTCGGCTTCTCTTTCTTCGTACATGCGCACTCTAGGTAAGTCATGAATTATGTCGCAGGGCAGAACTGCCTCTGCGCCGTACACCATAAAAAATGGTGTGTTGCTGCAATGTATAATAACATTGGTTCGCCAGTGATTGGCGCGGCCAGGACTGGGTTTGTTGCTAATATGGCTTTTATTTCATCAAGTCCGGCCGTGGCGGCATCCGTCCACTCGAAGTGTTCGGTGCGCCGAAGGAGGCGATAAAGGGGCAGTGCCTTTTCTCCCAAGCGGGAGATGAAGCGGCTTAAAGGCGCCACGCATCCGGTTAATTTTTGTGTTTGTTTGAGGTCCTTTGGGATGTCCAATTGTGACAAAGCTCGGATCTTGGCTGGATTTGCTTCAATTCCTCTACCGGATACAATGAAGCCCAAGAGTTTTCCGGCTGGAACGCCGAAGACGCATTTTTCCGGGTTGAGCTTGATGTCATATTTTCGGAGGTTATCAAATGTAAGCCTCAAGTCGTCTACTAGAGATTCGACATGTCTTGATTTGACGACCACATCATCCACATATGCCTCCACTGTTTTGCCGATCTGATTTGCCAGACATGTCTGGATCATGCGCTGATATGTTGCGCCGGCGTTTTTCAGCCCAAAGGGCATTGTGTTGAAGCAGAATGGGCCGTATGGTGTGATGAATGTTGTTGCGGCTTAGTCTGATTCTGCCATCTTGATTTGATGGTATCCGGAGTATGCGTCAAGGAAACACAACGAGTCGTGTCCTGTGGTGGCATCGATAATTTGATCGATACGGGGGAGGGGGAAGGGATCCTTTGGGCAAGCCTTGTTAAGATCTTTAAAATCGACACACAGGTGCCAGGATTTGACCTTCTTTGGTACCATCACCAAGTTTGCTAGCCAGTCCGGATGTTTTATGTCTCTAATGAATCCGACCTCCAATAGCTTGGCTAGCTCCTCTCCCATAGCCTGTCTCTTGGGTTCGGAAAAATGCCGAAGGGCTTGTTTGACAGGTTTGAATCCTTTTAGGATATTTAAGCTGTGTTCGGCCAGCCTGCGTGGGATCCCTGGCATGTCTGAAGGGTGCCAGGCGAAAATTTCCCAGTTCTCTCGTAGGAACTCTCGCAGTGCGGCGTCTACATCAGGGTTCAGTTGTGCCCCGATGGAAGTTGTTTTATTGGGGTCCGTTGGATGGACCTGGAATTTGACTATTTCGTCAGCTGGCTTGAAGAATGTGGATTTGGATCTCTTATCGAGTATCACATCATCCCTGTTAACCGTGGAGCACAGCACGGTCAGTTCCTCGGCCGCTAAGGCTTTGGATAGTGCCTCAAGGGCTAATGCGGCTGTCTTGTTTTCGGTGCGGAGTGCTATGTCCGGATCACTAGCTAGAGTGATAATTCCATTTGGCCTGGGCATCTTAAGCTTCATGTACCCGTAATGGGGTATTGCTTGGAAGATTGTGAATGCTTCGCGCCCTAGTAAAGCATGATATCCGCTCTTAAACGGGGCCACCTGAAACGTGACTTCTTCGGACCTGTAATTATCCGGTGTGCCGAACACCACATCTAGTGTGATTTTTCCTGAGCAGCGCGCTTCCGGACCGGGGATTATTCCTCTAAAGGTTGTGCTGCTTCGCTCGACGCGGTTCCAGTCTATTTCCATTTTTTGAAGGGTTTCCTCATAAATGAGGTTCAGTCCGCTGCCTCCATCCATGAGCACCTTGGTGAGGCGAAAGCCGTCCACTATGGGACTGAGGACCAATGCAGCTGGTGCTCGGGCTATTCGGAATATAGGTTCATCACTTGCGTTGAAGGTAATGGCAGAGTCACTCCATGGATTTATTGTTGCAACTTGATAGACTTCGGCGAGGCTGCGGAGTGTTCTTTTTCGCATATTGTTTGATGCAAAAGTCTCGAAGACTGTGAGAATGGTACTAGTGTCCTCGGGCTGGCTTTCTGCGGCCTCCAGGATTAAGAGGTCCTCGCCAATTTTGGCCACCTGCCGGAGTATCCAACATGCTCTAAGGCTGTGAGTTGGTGTGGCGTCCTCTGTACTGTGAATTCTACAGGGTCCATCAAGCCACCTTTCCAGTACGGTTCCATGCCCTGTAGAGGGTTTTGGCTTTTTGGTGTTTATCCCGGGTGTCCTATGATGATGCACCCTCTTAGTTCGGACGAGATTACTATTCAAGGCCGGATTATCCCAAAATTTTATTTCAGTTTTCCAGGCGCTTTCCATCGCACAGTATTTTTGTATTATGGATGCCAAGTCAGCGAAGCGTGTAATATCACGACGACTTACGGCGTTAAGGATTCCCTCGTCCGTGCAATTACTGCAAAAAATTGAGATTGTGTCTTCCTCGCAGCAATCCTTTATCCTGTTCATAACCAGGAGGAATCTGGCCCAGTAATGATGTATTGTTTCCTCGGGCCTCTTCCTGATTTGGGAGAGATCGCTTATGTTTGGGTGGGCGGGTGTCGTTGAATCTGAAACCTCACCCAATCCAAGATTCGGAGGCCGAAGAGTTTCCGAACTCTGAAGTTCGGATTCTTGGATGTTGTCCAACGAATCTAGCCCATTGCCTGATCCTAAGCTCAGGTCTTGAGTTACATCCTCCTCTCTGCGGGTATCCGGCTTGGAGGAGTTGGGAATTCGGACGTAGCTAGTCCTTAAAATAGATGAAGGGTCGCCGCACTGCGCCTCTACCACGGCAACGTGGTGGGTGACTTGGGGAGAGTTAATTTCTCTTAGATCGGGTTTAAGCCCAACCTGGTCGTAATCCGTAGCGACCCCCAGGACGGCGATGCGATCCAAGAGCTTGTTTACGGAAGAGAGCTCCATTGGATCTAGCTTCTTGACGAGCTCCGAGCTGACGTGTAGGTTGCTTTTGATGACCCGAGAGGTCACCATTGGTGCAACAGCCGAACAGGCGGTCATGAGAAAACCACCTAGCCTCGTGACCACCTCGGGCACTGGTTCGCGTTGATTTTCCTTCCGAATTTTCCATATTTCCCAAAAATAAGCTCCATCCGTTTTTATCCCGTTTGGACTCTGTTTGATATGGATATTCTGCGAAACCAAAAACATGCAACGGACAGGAACTGGCACTGGGCACTGGATCAATATGTTAGTCCCAAAAATATAATAAAAAGTTGCCAAAAAGTATATGAAAGTTGAATAATATTGGCATGGAACAATAAAAAATTATAGATAGGACGGAGACGTATCACAGCGCGGCGCGACGGGCGGGGCGAGCGGAGGCCGGCAGCGCGGCGGGCGGGGCAAGGCGGGGGCAAGTGCGGGCAGGGC